>NC_041391.1:84499789-84526832 GCF_002162155.2 Triticum dicoccoides
TATATATGATTGACTGCAGAACGTTAAAAAAAAAGGGGCAGAGCCTCATCCTTGGTTTATTGAAAAAAGGCACTAAGAAATAATATTACACGGGGCCACTGTGATAGTTATACTTCAAAGATACAAGCAATCCAACATTACAAAGAGATAATAATTAACTGAGCTCACGGTGCTGATGTTAACATGTATGGAGTGTTCACGCAAGTGCAGTCATGAACAAATCCTGGGGCCGTTGGCATGTTCCCTCGTCGCCTCCACGAGATTACCTAGCATGGATTTGGTAAACTCCTGACTTTCAGCGTTGTCTACATGTATATGCACCTCCTGGAGCTTGTGGAGGTTGTGTATGCCATGAAGGCCTTCAAAGTTGGTGAAGCGAAGATGGATCTGCGCCAGGCTGGGCATTGCATTGTCTAGAAAGCTCACGGGTGGCAAGGTTTTAGCAATGAACTGGAGGAGCTTGAGATGATCAAAGTCTCCGGTAGGAACGATGATCTCTTTCTTACCAGGGGATAGCAATGATTCGGGCCTTTCTGAAAAGGTGAGGGAGATGAGATTTTTCAAGCCGGCAAGCTCTTCGAGTACTAATTGATCAGCTTCGAAAACAGTGATGGGGAGGGTGAGTTGGGTGAGGGCTTGGAGCTGTCTGATCCATGCAGGGATTTTCCCTAACTTGCCACATATGTCAAGAGCAGCCAGGGACTTGAACGAGGAACCATCCACATTGACACCTTGGGAGGCAGATAAGTCGCCGGCATCACCCATGATCAAAAGGGATTGCAGGCACCGGCGACACTGAAGCAACTGTAACATGGATTCCTCGGGTTTTTTGTCAACCTTGTAGATGGCCAACTTCATCAGGTTGGTCTGATCATTGAGATGCATTGCCAAATCTGTAGTGAACTTGATTCCAGATATGACGCGTAGAGTTTTCTTTGACGGAGTCATGGTGCTTGGTGCGTGCAACATGAGCCCCTTCCTTTTTTTCTTGTCCCCTCCAAATATGTTGACCAGACGCTGAAGCTCCCATATTTTTCGATAAAAGGCTTTTCATTGAATTGAAATATCGAGTTGATACAACCGCTTCAAAGATCACCCGGCCTCTGCATAGCTAGATGCACACAACCAAAGTTTCAAAGTACTAGAAGCCAAAATAAAAAGGCAAAAAACGCCAGTAGTAGCGAAAAAAGATAAAAGAGGCCTAAGGTGATGCTGGTCCAATCCGAAGGTCACACCGCCATCCATGGGGGTAAAAAATGTCCCTGGCCGAGCACTCCAACCGGGTAGAAGCCATCATAAAAAAGTCTCTGTCCTCCGGCCTCTGCAGGATAGACCACATACGGAGCCATCGCGAGCATATATGAATTACCTGCATAGGAGATGAAACACTTTTATGATTAAAAACAATATCGTTCCTGGTGAGCCACAACGCCCAACATAAGGCAGCCGCCCCCGCAAGAATGTGCTTAGACAATTGTTTATCTATTCCCCTCAACCAATTGCCAAACATATTCGGTACGCTGCATGGAGGATATAGATTCGAAGCAATTTGGACTACTGCCCATACCGATCTAGCAAACTTGCAATCAAAAAATAGGTGTTTAATGGATTCATTATGATTGCAGAAAACACATTTTTTGCAGCCTTGCCAGTTTCGTCGAGCTAGATTGTCCCTAGTTAAGATAACTCCTTTGTTGAGAAACCATAGGAAAATTTTCACTTTTAGAGGAATCTTAAGCTTCCACAATTTTCTATTATCAGATGGAACCTCGTTAAGAACCAATGCATCATACATGGATTTAACCGAAAATCTTCCATTCAGATGTAGGTTCCATTTAAAGATGTCCGATTCAGCCGACAGTTGGACAGCTCCCAAACGAGTCAGCAAATCGTTCCATGCAGTCAGACGAGGTCCAGAAATCGTTCTGCGTAAAGAAATATCCGGGTGTTCTTGTCCCAATACCTGCTTAATCGTGACAAACTTATGTCTAACTATCCGATATAAGCTTGAGTATTGCACATTTAGAGGAGTAGTCCCGAGCCAGGTGCCTTCCCAGAATCGAATTGGGGAGCCGTCCCTAACCGAGAAAGTGCCAAATTGGAAAAAGAATTCTTTAGCTTTCATAACCCCACTCCAAAAATGAGAGTCACCTGGTTTCCAGTAGACCTGGGAGATTGCTTTGGACCCAACGTATTTATTACGAATGATCTCCTGCCAAACACCATCCTCAGTGAGTAATCTGTATACCCATTTGCTGAGCAATGCAATGTTTTTGATCTCAAGATCCTGGATTCCGAGTCCCCCTTGGCTTTTAGGACGACATAATATATTCCACCTAGCCAAGCGATATTTCTTTTTTTCATTGTCACTCTGCCAGAAAAACCTTGATCTAAAATAATCAAGGCGTTGGCAGATGAAAAAAAGATAGCATGTAAAGGACCATGTTGGTAAGAACCGAGTTGATTAGAACTAGTCGGCCCCCATAGGACAAGAGTTTGGCCTTCCAGCTTGCCAACCGTTTCTCCAGTCTCTCTTCAACATGTTTCCATTCAGCGATTGTCAAACGCCGATAATGAATAGGAATACCTAGATATCGAATCGGAAATTGGCCTAGTTGGCATCCAAATATACCAGCATATTCTTGTGAAGTTTCTGCGGCTTCGCCAAAGCAGAAAAGTTCACTCTTATGAAAGTTTATCTTAAGGCCATAAATATCCTCAAAAGCACATAATAACAATTTGAGGTTTCTAGCCTTTTCTACTAGATGAGGAATGACCCTGGTGATTTGACCAGCTAGCTTGGCCCTCTCAATGAGAGTAACCAGCATATCAGCCACGATGTTGAATAGGATAGGTGATGCGGGGTCGCCTTGGCGTAGCCCCTTCCTAGTCTGGAAATAATTGCCTACGTCATCGTTCACCTTGATAGCGGAAAACCCTTTCATATGAAGAGTTTGAAGCAAAAATGACAAAAAAGGCCACCTTGATAGCGGAAAACCCTTTCATACGCTACCTCCAGACACAAAGTTCTCAACCCATCGGCACCAAGTATCGGAAAACCCTTTCATACGAAGAGTTTGAAGCAAAAAAGGCCACTTCACCTTATCATAAGCTTTCTCGAAGTCAATCTTAAAGATGGCCCCATTCAACTTTTTACGGTGGAGCTCATGAACAGTTTCATGTAGGACAGCAACACCGTCTAAGATGTTCCGTCCTTGCATGAAAGCTGTTTGTGTTGGTTTGACTACATGGTCTGCGACCCCATTCAGTCGGTTAGTCGCGACCTTGGTGAAAATTTTAAAGCTCACGTTTAATAAGCAAATCGGTCTATATTGTTGAATCCGATTGGCATCCTTTATCTTTGGTAAAAGGATAATTTCACCAAAATTGAGTCTGGAGATGTTTAGTCTATGAGCATGCAGTTCATTAAACAATTGAACCAGGTCAGACTTTAACATATTCCAAAAAAATTGATAAAACTCCGCCGGAAAACCATCCGGTCCTGGAGATTTGTTGTTTTCCATTTGAAAAATTGCAGTCCGTATTTCCTCCTCAGTGAAAGCAGAGGTTAGGAATTCATTTTCCGCAGCGAAAACTTGATGGATGTCATGACAAATCGACTCATCCATCTCCAGCGTAGTTTCCGAGGAAGGACCAAACAAGTCTTTATAGTATTTTGTAATAAAGTCCTTGAGCGGAGCGTCCCCCTCAATGCGACCCTCGTCCTGATCAAGGGTGAATATTCGTTTCTTTCTATGTCTGCCATTGGCTAACATTTGAAAATACTTCGTGTTATCATCCTCAAGTACCAACGAGTCGCTCTTGCACCGTTGGTACCATTTGATTTCCTCTTCGCGTAAGAGACGGGCTAGCTGCTCCTTGAGATGACTTTTTTGCTCAATCTCAGCCGCAGATAGAAGCCTCACCTCCGCGATCTTATCTAAGGAGTCGATCAAGACAGATAGTCGCAACTTCTCTTTCTTATAAATCCCAGCGGTGTGTTTAGTCCATCCACGGAGGAATTGGCGCAACGCAGGAATGCAATTATTCCAACGTTGAATTGGTGTATCACCCCATGTTGGGCGTTGCCACACCTTTTTAACCAATTCAGGGAAACCCTCTCTAGTGAGCCACCCCAGTTCAAATTTAAACTGATGGCGGTTCGAAGTTGGTGCTGCTTGACCAAAATCAGTAAGCAATGGAGCATGATCCGATAAGGCCTCAAGTCTCTCCAAAGCCCGCACTGATGCTAATGGATATTTAAATTCCCAGTGTGTGGTGACTAGCACCCGATCAAGTTGTTACAAAGTCGGGATAGATCTATTATTGGCCCAGGTAAATTGGCGCCCTGAGAGAGAGAGAGAGAGTTCCCGCAAATCAAGACTGTCAATGACAGCATTAAAAAGAAACGGCCATCGAGTGTCGAACCTATCATTGTTTTTATCCTGCTGGTATCGCAAAATATTGAAGTCCCCCCCAAGTAGCATGGGGTGAGGATTTTCTCTGCAGGTATTGACAAGTTCTTGGAGGAAGGCCGCTTTAAATTCATCTTGAGCAGCACGATATACGGCAACCGAGCTCCAAATAAAATTATCGGACTTGTTTCTAAGGTGGAATTTAATATGATACTCCCCCTTTGAAGTTGAAAGAAGTTCCAAGTAAGTGGAGTGTATTCCTAAAAGAATACCTCCGGACCTCCCTGAAGGCGGCAGGATATGCCATTCGTAATCTTTGCCACATAAAAAATGGTCCAAATCACGCGTTGGAAAGTCACGCTTACTACATTCAGAGATTGCCACGAAGTCGAGGGCATGATCCCTAACACAATCGGAAATATGTTTGTACTTAGCCAAGTCACCAAGACCTCTGCTATTCCAAAACATTCCTTTCATGGAGAAACTTTATTACGTTTGGATACTTTGGTCTTCTTCTTAGGGCGACCCTTTTTACTACCAGAGTTAGACTTGTTCTTACGTACCGATGCAACGAGCTCACAAAGCATCGTATCACGCATGGTATCTTCAAAGTCTACCTCTGTAGTATCATTGACCAGATGAGAGAGGAGTCTGCCTTCATGGTTGGCATCAGACTCCTCATCCTCCTCATCTGATACTAGTGGATCCGCCGTCAGAAGTGTTCTAGGAGCAACCGTAAGCCGGTCGAACTCCATTTGCTTAAGAGCTTTAACTGAGAAATCAACTACTGCATCATTTCTACCTAATGAAATACCGTAAGCCGTCAGAAGCTCCCATATAGTGTCAGGCAACTCTATAATTTGGGTCTCCCTAACGTCCAGTGTCTCCAAGTTGTGGAGTCTGGCGATGTCGCTCCCAATTAGCTTGTCCGCCTTGGTCCCTCGGAGGCTGAGGTAGTTGAGAAGGAACATGTTGCAGATCTCCTCCATGTCTTGCTTTGTCACCTCGACACTCTGCCAGCCTTCAAGATCTAGCACTTGTATGATTGGAGAGTCCTTTAAAAGTGAGCGCAAATCTTGTTCTGAACCACTTGTTTCCCCGTGTGGCACAAACAAGGCCAGCGACCTGACATGGGACATGCTCAGGCCCAAATTCATCTTCTTCTTAACCGGGGGATGGGCGTCGGGCTTGTCGACGGAGAATGAGAGCCTGCGGACCCTGCCGCTAGCGCTTGGCGGTGCTGGAGGAAGACCTTGCTTGTGCACGGTGACCAAGTTCTCCTCACTTGCCTTGGACACAATGAATTCATGAACGAGGTCATCCACCACACAGACCTTCACCTTGCCGGTGTTGCTTCTCTGCACGGCCCTTACCATCTTCCTCCTCACGAGCTGGTCAAAGTAATCATCTGCGACTTGTTCCATGCTCTTCCCTGGCTTATTAACCACGAACTCTTCTGCCATCCATCTCCTGGCCAGATGCTTCCTGCTCACTCTGCTTCCTTTGGGGTACATGCTCAGGTAGAGGGAGCAGGTCTTGATCTCGGCAGACATATCATGGTAGCAGTGGCTCAGAATCCTAGAGACACCGTTCCTGGTAATTGCTTTCACGGAGTCGGGCAGTAGCTTATTGCAAACCTGTTTCCATTCATCCGGCGACATGTGTGGGTTGCAGGCAGCGTATCCAGCCATGACAATCAATGCCATTCGGTGATCCACGCACATCTCCCACACCCTGGCTGGAATATGACAATGGTTTATCATCTCGCCTCCTCTGGTTGATTCCCGCAAAGCAGCCATGAATATGTGTTTGACTTCCTTGTCACCTTGAGCTGGCTCGTGCATCAAGTCTTCTTCTGGATGTGGGGAAGCAACCCCTGGAAGCCTTGTTGTGACTATAATTTTTGTACCAGCATGCAATAATCCATCTTCTCTTTTTACTCCTAATATGGGCAATAAAGCATGTTTAATATTCTTCCACGTTTCTTCAGAGTCGACACCATCAATTAACACCAGGTGCCTGCACCAAAACAAAATGATTAATTTAGTTGCCAGTGTCTGAAAAATACAACTGAAATATTACTACCTACTACTCCGGCGCAAAAGTAAAAGCGAGAGGAGGCGATGAAAGGATCCTGGTCCAGCGCTGTTGATGAGAGACGTCCATCTCTTGCAGTGGACGACGGGGTAGGGGTAGCGGCTCCGGCAAGGTGGACGATGGGGTGGCGGACGGAGGAGGCTGGCCGCAGTGCGGAGGTTGTCGTGCAGCCGACGGTGTATGAATGGGGAAATGGAGGGGAGGGGGGATGTCAAACTTTGGGACGCGCTTCTCGGAAATGGGGGAAAGTTATGAACTTATCCCCCATTTAAAATTTCGGACATCGCGTCAGTTGGGGATGGGACGGTAATCTCGCATCTCCCAAATATTTGTCGGTAACTATTTCGGGCGAGGAGAGGGTGTTTTGCTGCCCATGGTTGGCGCCCACGGTGTATGAACGGGGCTGACAGGTAGGGCGGTTGTGTCACGTCTGATGGAAGTTACACATCTGCCCCCTATTTAAAATATTAGCCTACATCTATTTCGGACGAGGAGAGTTTGTTTTTCCGCCCACCGTGTGTGAATGGGGAATGGAGGGAGAAACAGAGGTCTTTCGGACGAGCTTGAATCAAATGAGTTTTCCCACCCACGTTTGGCGCCCACCGTGTCTGAATGGGCTCAGAGGCCGTCGTGTCACGTCTGATTGAAGTTACATCTCACAAACACTTGCTTCGGGCATCCCACAAATTATAGTGGGTGTTTAGCCGCTTCGTTCATAACTTGGGAGAATTAGCATTCACGTTTGCCCTCGGGCCTGGCAAACTAAATTCAAATCCAATTTGTATTCGATTGCGAATATCCACAGATAATTATACGTTTTGTTATTTATTTCTTCAAAACCTCAACAAAGATTTATTCCACCTTTATATAGGATTATGATTTAGAAATGTCGTGATCTTCGAATTCAGTAGGTTGGATACACTTTGAGTCAAACAGTTATTTCATCCAATACAATATGCTCACACAAAAAACAGTTCACCTTATGTCAATCATACAAGTACTGAGGATTACCTCGCCTAAAAAATTCGGATCATTACAACACATGGACAACATAGGGGGTCTTGCAACATAATCCATTCAGAGACATGAAACAACATGCAAGTACAATAATCTAATGAAAATTTCAGCTGGTATCTAAAGAAGAACCGGGATTATATTGGGCTTCAGATAGCAGAAACAGCAGGACCTCCTCCGTCCTCAAATGCAACATTCTTACTTCCTCCAATTCTTGGGTTGCTTGCATAATGCGTGCCGCTAATTCCGTAATTTCCAGCCTCAAGATAAATATTACCTCATTCATGGCAGCCACAACATCTCTTTCTGCCTCTAGTAGAGCCTCAAGCACTATAATATCTGTTCTCAGACTGCTCTCCGGCGGTGTTGCCTCTGAACTGCTACCATCTGGTAACATGGATGGCACACTACTTCCACAAATAGATTCTGGGGTTGTACATTGTGTCCTCGTGTGAACGACATCCTGAAAGGTTTCCGCTGGACATCAGTAAGAGATAGTTATTGTATGATCCAGGCAGTAAGCTTACATGGTAAACGACGGACGAATTATTGCCGAGCATGGCAAACTATATTTAGATGGTTCGAAGCAGCATCAGCCGAAAAGAAATTAAAATGGTAAGATGAAACTAGGGATGTAAGTGGCAAATAAACGAAATCCGCCAGTCCCATCTAGTTAGTTTTTGCTACGTCCCTAGTTCATTTTCCTCAAAAAAACAAAAACTCTTTTGAACTATCATACCACTAGTGGACTTTAATCGGGATTAAACCGGACCTAGTTGACATCCCTAGTTGAAAGGGAGTGTACAACCACTATATTTAAGTTGCCAAGGCATCTAAGCAGTTGAAATAATCTGAGAAAGCACTTAACAGTGTGGCCTCATATAAACTACGAAGACAGTCTTGTGATGAAGTTGAGAGGAAAAGTAAAGGACTCAAATGAAATAGGCATGCATTTCTTTACGATAGTATAGCAGGCACTGCTAACATATTGGCCAACTTAGGTATAGCGTAACAACAAATAAGCATTCAAGTCAAGCAATACGGCAAAGCAGACAACTGAACTATTTGTAATTTGGTAGGACTACACGTTGAGGGCACAAGCCAAGAAAGAAGCCCACTCGCATTACATTTCACATGTACTAAAACACACTGGCTTACCATATGTTGCTGTGAAGCCTAGCTGCTGTTGCAATGTTCTTTGAAGATATCGTCAGCATCCCGTGGTTTCAAATCTAGATGTTGTAGTTTATTCTGCACCATCTATTTATGTCAAATTAATTTTAATCGCATGCACTGGTCCGAATTGATCATCAATGGTTCATCTAAACTAATGAAAGAAGGGTGTGTGCATACACGACAATACTCCCTCTGATTCTTTTTACTTTGCGTATAACTTTTTCTCAGTTTTCTCGTATTAGTCTGTGCGTTGCTGATTCCTAGCGCTGGTTTCCTTTTGTGCCCGCCCCATCCACCTCTGCCCTAATTAATTGGCAAATTAGTCCAGAAAATTAAACCAGTGCCCTCCTTGGTATGCTGGTCAAGAGTTACGCGCAGAGTAAATAGAATCGGAGGGAGTATATCTGCTTCCCTCTATTTTTATGCTTGTTCGAGGTGTCAGCCCCAAAAGAACAAATATTTTGCTTGATGGGGTTGGCAGCTCCATAATTAATAGAAGCATCAAATTAGTCATGCAACTTGGGAAGATCAAGAACACACAAACAAGTAATGAACAGAGGCTCGGAGCAGTGATGTAATAGCTAGCATCAGAAACTGTAGGGTAAAATGAACAAAAAGCAGTGGAACCACATGCTAGTTTGCTGATGTGTAATTAAGCATAGAGAACATTAAGCAGTCTGATGGAACCAACAGGTGGCATTAGAACAAAACTAAAGCATATTAACTATATGTGCAATGGTATGTAATTTAGCACATGTAACATGTTCACTGCCAGAAGTATGGCCCTACAGGTGCAAGCAGAATAACGCGTCTCATGAAAAACTGAATGATGCCCTGGAGAAATTTGAAGGTGCGATGTTTATGCTAGGAAAGTGAACGTAGGCGCCGGCCGTTGGATAATAGTACCTGATTCTCGGCGTCGTATGGGTATCGTTGTCATACTTGATAGCTAAGGACCGTCGATGGTGCTCGTGTTGCGGTAGAGTTTTGGCCGGCTGTCGCCGTCGCTGAAGCGGCTCTCGTGCTACGGTTGTGGCGCCTGTCGACATACAAGAAAGCTCATCTGTGGTAATGGAACAGTTGCACGATAAAGAGAAAAACCAAAGGAGTACAAATCGAAATAACCTGATGAGGCTGCGGCGTTGGTAAAGCAGGGCCGGTGGAGTGGAATATGGCATCCGTGGAGCGGGTCCGGTGCAGTGGACGAATGCTTCGGCGGGTGCGTTGTACAGTGCTTTCGGTGAGGCGGATCTGTTGCGGCGGACAAGGGCTTGTATGAAGGGCCAGCGAAGGGGCGGACGAGGGAGTCAGCGAAGGGCCGACGCTGTGGTGGACGAGGGCGCTGGCTAAGCAGATCCGGTGCGGTGGACCATGATGGTGGTCAAGGAGATCTGGAGCGGTGGACAAGCCAGTCGCTGAAGCAGCTCCGGTGAAGTGGTGAGTTGGCAGTTGGTGGTTCGAAGGTGCGGAAGGTAGATCCGGCAGGGTGTGAGGTCCACTGCTGTGGCGGGGGACTAGATTTGGCGGCTTGCCGTGGTTGGGGGGGGAGGGGAAGGGGAGGGGCTCCGGGGAAGAATGTTGGGGGCAAAGAGGGGAAAACAATGGAGTTACCAAAGCAGCCCTTTTCCGTTCATGTGGCAGGGGTAAAACAGGAATCTCGCAGGGCTAAACTTTCGGGCGCGTGATATTTGGATGTGAGCAGGAAGTTTGAAAGCTTTTGGCGCCTAAAATTAGAAGTATTCTGCTCTCGTACGGCCGACTATGATATCATGGCCGACAATTTGATTTTTTTGCACGCAAAAAAAGTGCAACTTTTGAAAATCAATGTCTCCAACTCGAAACTTAGATTGTCCATTCAATTCAAATATGGATCATTGAGCTACTACAAGCAAATACCATCATATGGTCCAATTCAAATGAAATTCCAAATGTGTTTATCCTAAATATGATGACAAAAGCAAAATTGTGTATGTGTATGAATAAAGTGGATGATTATAAAGTTTGAACATGCCCGTATGTGTATATCTCTAGGTTTGATATATGAATTTGAAATGACGAAATCCCGGCTTAAAAAATGTACCTCCGTTTAAATGAATTACAAAAGCTAATGATGGAGTCGAATTCCAAAATTCCAGTCGTAGGTTTGTAATTCTGGTACATCAAGGTATATCACGCATGTTCAAAAGTATCGTTATCTCATAGTACAAATTGTGAAACAAATTGATCAACCATGAGTGCACAATATCTCAATTACGCTAAAGTCCCACAAATATAGACACCTCACTCTTTATCTGAAGTCAACCCCACACACCACACACACACACACACACACATAGGGCAGTCATTTTCTCCCCCAAACACCAACACACGAGCACATTAACACCACTCTCTCTTGTAAAGTCCGGACCCCAACATAGGTCTCTATCACTTTGTCTCTCGGGCATGCACACATCTCTTCCCTCACTCTCTAGGTCTCCTGCTATCTCTCTTACCCAAGCACACGCACTATGTAGAGTGTATATTTCCCATACACACAAAACATCACCCACAAACGTCTATCTCCCTAGTTATGTGGTTCTCGCGCACTCACCTCACACACCACCCCCAGTACAAACAAGCACACTTTGTCTCCTTGTGCTCCACTCTCCTCTTTCTATCTCTCCCACATGCGGACCCGCCCCAGCTCTTTCCCTGTATACATATATGTCGTGACTCCTTGCATAGCTCCCTAATGTATAATCGTTCTCGATTTCGCACATTGTTCTCTACACCATCTATTCTAGATCTCTCATGAAGTCCCTATCACACATACGATGACTTGCTTCCCTTGCGTCTCCGTTCATATGCCAATTTCGGACAACATCAACATTGTCTCCCTATCTATACGCCATTTATGGACACAAACGACCCCTCTCGCCCCCTCTCTTCCTCCCTCTCTATCTCCGTCGCTAGCTCTCTCTTTCTCTCGCTCTCACACCCCTCTCCCACACACACACTCGATGTCTCTTCCAAATAGTCTGCTCCCCCCGCCCGCACGCGTGCTATCTCGCTACTACACATGTCACACCATTCCTCCTTCCCTAATACTAGGTTTACATCATCAATTGTCTCTCTACTCCACATACACTCTCTGCCTCTCACAGACAAACGCGTGCACAAACACACAGACACGCACAAACACCCATTTACCTGAATCCTCATCTCTCCTCATGTCCACATGTGTATTTCACACACTCACTCTCTACTTATGTATATGTGTCTCCATGTTACACAACACAAAGCCCCATGTACATGTGTCTCTCTATCCTCCACACACATAGACACAAAGAATCTGTTATCATTGCCTCAGTCTCTAACATATCACACACGCACACACAATCTCTCTCTATCGCAAACACGCTCAACATGGGTTTCCCAGTGAATAACCTACCGTCTATTCATGAACAGTCGTGGCAGTACGGCGAACACGAGACGTGAGAAAGAATAAATCTACACGTGCTTAGACCACCTAGTATGACTACTAGGAATAGAGGAAGCCAAAAAGCGCGCCGCGGTCACCCCCTCCTTGTCGGTGACGGGAAAATCTTCGTTTTACACAGTCGAGAAGTCATTGTGCTAAGGCCCCACATGCCGAGGAGTTGAATAGAATGTAGATGCTAGTTTACGGAAGCAAGTATTGATAATACGTTTGTATCTCCATACTTATATTTCTTCTCTTATAAAAAAACGAGTTGGTGATGATGGTACGTGTGCCATCTTGCAATATAGACCGTCCAATCTATATCTGACGGATGGAAATTAAACTAAAAGATACCCGCACCCCTCTCCACATTTGCAGACAAGGCCTTCCCTCGTTCATCCTTATCTCCAACAAACCTCATTGTTGAGCAATTAATAAAGGAAGCCTCTGGAACAAACTGGCCTGGTGGCCGATGCCGGCGTTTTCAATCCCCATGCCTCCGCTCAGTCCGACCACCAACCACCACCGCACCCAACTCCTCTTCACCTTATCTCACATTTCTCGAGAAATCATTAGCTTTTACACATGGGATTACTCCCGCAAGGGTCAATCACAACAAGTGTTTTATAAAAAAAGGCATCTTGATGTTCCGTGCAATGCACAAATCTTGCTAGTGTTGGGGAACGTAGTAATTTCAAAATTTTCCTACGCACACGCAAGATAATGGTGATGATATAGCAACAAGAGGGGAGAGTGTTCGTCCACGTACCCTCGTAGACCGTAAGCGGAAGCGTTTAGCACAACGCAGTTGATGTAGTCGTACGTCTTCACGATCCGACCGATCCAAGCACCGAACGTACGGGGCCTCCGAGTTCAGCACACGTTCAGCTTGATGACGATCTCCGGCCCTCCGATCCAGCAAAGGCTCCGGAGATGAGTTCCGTCACCACGACGGCATGGTGACGATGATGTTCTTCTGCCGGCGCAGGGCTTCGCCTAAACTTCGCGACGATATGACCGAGGTGGAATATGGTGGAAGGGGGCGCCGCACACGGCTAAGGAACGATCCGTAGATCAACTTGTGTGTCTATGGCGTGCCCCCCGCCCCCGTATATAAAGGAGGGAGGGGGAGATGCGGCCGGCCCCCTAGGGGTGCGCCTGGAGGAGTCCTACTCCCACCGGGAGTAGGACTCCCCCCTCTTGCCTTGGTGGAGAAGGAAAGGGGGGAGGGGGAAGAGGAAAGGGGGGCGCCGCCCACCCCTTCCTTGTCCTATTCGGACTAGGGGGGGAGGGGGCGCGCAGCCTGCCCTGGCCGGCCCTCCTCTTCTCCCTCTTGGCCCACTAAGGCCCAATATCCCCCCGGGAGGGTTCCGGTAACCCCCCGGTGTTCCGGTAAAATCCCGATTTCACCCGGAACCATTCCGATGTCCAGATATAGGCTTCCAATATATCAATCTTTATGTCTCGACCATTCCGAGACTCCTCGTCATGTCCGTAATCACATCCGGGACTCTGAACAAACTTCGGTACATCAAAACTTATAAACTCAAAATAAAACTGTCATTGAAACCTTAAGCGTGCGGACCCTACAGGTTCGAGAACTATGTAGACATGACCTAAAACCATTCTCGGTCAATAACCAATAGCGGGACCTGGATGCCCATATTGGTTCCCACATATTCTACGAAGATCTTTATCGGTCAAATCGCATAACAACATACGTTGTTCCCTTTGTCATCGGTATGTTACTTGCCCGAGATTTGATCGTCGGTATCCAATACCTAGTTCAATCTCGTTACCGGCAAGTCTCTTTACTCGTTCTGTAATACGTCATCTCATAACTAACTCATTAGTTATAATGCTTGCAAGGCTTAAGTGATGAGTATTACCGAGAGGGCCCAAAGATACCTCTCCGACAATCGGAGTGACAAAACCTAATCTCGAAATACGCCAACTCAACATGTACCTTTGGAGACACCTGTAGTACTTCTTTATAATCACCCAGTTACGTTGTGACGTTTGGTAGTACCCAAAGTGTTCCTCCGGTAAATGGGAGTTGCATAATTCTCATAGTTACAGGAACATGTATAAGGCCTGAAGAAAGCAATAGCAGAATACTAAACGATCAAGTGCTAAGCTAACGGGATGGGTCATGTCAATCACATCATTCTCGTAATGATGTGATCCCATTAATCAAATGACAACACATGTCTATGGTCAGGAAACATTACCATCGTTGATTAATGAGCTAGTCAAGTAGAGGCATACTAGTGACTATATGTTTGTCTATGTATTCACACATGTATCATGTTTCCGGTTAATACAATTCTAGCATGAATAATAAACATTTATCATGATATGAGGAAATAGATAACAACTTTATTATTGCCTCTAGGGCATATTTCCTTCAGCTAGTACTCCTACACAAGACTAAGTTGGTGATGCTGGTGTGTCTACCATCCGTCGTTTCTGACCATTAGATCTACATCTAACGATTGTGAGGTAAGTTGTTGCCTTTTCTCACCAACATCCCACTTGTCTACCAATTTGCAGAAAAACCCATAATTAGTATCTTAAAACCAACCACATCCCTCCCTGACCTCACCAAAACAGCCCAAGGAATATATTCTAATTGAAACATAATATATCTCTAGTGACATATGTATATCAAAATTAGAGTGTTTTGTACCAAGTTTGTGAATAAGTATTATTCTAATTATGATTCGTTGCAACGGACATGAACATTGCTAGTATTTCCAACCATGCATTTCTTTTCCTAGTATTCCATAGTTTCGAGTTTTCCATCAAGGTATTAGTCACTCATGGTTGATATTTACTTTCAATCATGTACACATATGCACTATGTAACTAGCCTTGATTATTGGCTTCCAAAGCTTAACTTTCACTCCTACTAACAATATGTAGAGTATTTAACAAAAAACTACCACTTTCAACCAGCCCTAGGAGGAATCTATTGTACAAAATATAGCAAAAACATACCCAAAATTTCTTAATCCACGCTAAAAACTACCTAGTACTCCTACCGATTAGGTTCATTTAAACCCATTTATGACAGGGTTGGCCCACATGTCCGTGCTGATGAGGCAGCTTAAACCAACACATTTTGTTTGACCATTGACACAAGGGACCCACATCTGACCTTCTATCCTGTTATTACCCCTCAAATCATTATTTTTCCTGAACATTACTTCAAACAGTACTGATGCGTGTTCGATGGTGGCACCGGTGATGAGCGAGTTGGCCGCCGCTCCGCCGGACGGGCCGGACGCCACACTGGCCTCCGCACGGGTTGGCAGGCTGGCCTGAGCGTGACTCACGAGCGAGCAAGCTTCTGCGCTGGCCTTCGCTCTAGCCAGATGGTTGGCCTTATCATGGCGCGCGCGAGCAAGCCACGCTGCCATGCCAGTCTAGCTAGCAAACATTGCAGACAAGCAGCTGGACGGAGCTATCTTGGCTAGCTAGAGGCCACGAGCGCCGGATGGAGCTGGCATCTGGGCTGCCGCAACATGGGCTCCGCACCGCCCGCGATTTTGACCTCGCCTTCTGCCGGCGGCGGTAGCTGCATCCCATGGCCGAGGATGACTAGGTGGACGGGCCGGAGGTAGGAGGTCACTCGAGGATTTTTGTTGGTAAGAGCATGTACAATGGTTGATAAGGTAGTCTTATCTCAAGTCTGCCAGGTATGCAAGTGGTAGTAGTTTCTTGGCACTTTAGTGGTTTCTTGCATTATTAGAGCAAGTACAATAGAGCTGAGTCTGCGGGCTATAAGTAATAAACTACTACTACATGTTGGCTATAAGATGGGCTGTAGATGACATGGCACTGGCTTATAGCCAGCAGCTGGCTATACTATTAACCATGCACTTAGGGGTTTCTTGTAAGGAACAATGTACGTACTACTAGCGACAAAAGGAGATTCTAGGTTGCGTTGTACTCCAACGAGTACTACTAGTGGTCGCGGGAGTGTATACCTCATTTTGTGGGTTCGATCCCGGCAGAACGCACGGCGGCCATTTTTTTAAATAGTATACTATCTAGATACATCGCAGAAATGGATGTATATATTACTAAAATACATCTAGATACATCCATACCTGCGACAAGTAATTCGGAATGGAGGGAGTACTACACTTCGCTGCGAGCAAATATTTTACACGGGTAGTTTGAGTTTTGAAGTCAAACGGACGTGCGGCCCCACAATCTGGGTGCACTGGACAGCCTAGCCACGTGAACGGGTTTTCCTTCCCAGCATCCCGTGGCTCGCGTGCTCGCCCTAGCCGCACCTTGCTCATAGCTTCCAGCTAGTAGCACATTTAAACTAGCGCCTCCCAATTAGGCCCGAGGAGACGGAAAAGCCTGGTGGGGCATTGGGAACTGTGCAATATGGCCTTGTGGCGTTGCATGCATGGACTTCACTCCATTATTGGCTCTACTATAAAAGAAATTCCTCTTGACTTGTTTTTTTTGAAACGGAGGCAAAAGCTTTGCTTCATCTCATTCATAAAGAAGGAACTACTAACAAAGTTCGACGAGATCCATTACACCTCCACAAATGGAAGCGAAAAGCCTAGTCTCGCTGTATCAAATAACTCAAATGTTCTGCCCCCGCAGTAACCGTCGCTGATAAATAGGCTGCTAGTGTGTGCGTGAGAGGAGCGGCTGAGTAGGCCAGCTACGTGAGAGGAGCGGCTGAATAGAGCACCGAGAGTACCCACTAGGCCACTACGTAGGTGTACTTCCCCTTCATTGATAGTACAGCGATGGTTCAAGAGAATAGTAGTACCCTCCACTTCCAACTGTAGCTCCTTGGCCCTGAGATTCAAGAGTTCAAAACTGGTGCACTATACAAGACTAGTCTAGAAGTACAGTACTCCCTCCTTTCCGGTTTATAGGGCTCATCTCAAAATTTTAGTTTTTCCATTTTATAAGGCTCATCCATGAAGAACACCTGGGACTGAAACCTGGAGGAGGACATGTAGCCCATCTATAACGTGTAAGTGGAGTACGGTAATTGTGAACGGTAGCGCTGTGAATATATGTAGACTAGTCGTGCACAAATTTATCACATGAGTTGGATATGAACTTGTGTGGCATACTTGCATTTGTCCTTTAGAATTTATTACTAGTAAATGGGTTATGTCTATGTGCAACTTGCGTGGTTGTTGCACGGGCTCCAACACGCTCTTTGAGAAAAAAAGGTGGCACAACTTTGGATATACGTGACGTGGCGGCATCATACAGTAGCATCGTTCGCTATAGTTATACTAGTACACTCCTACTAGGATGACAACTCCTATAAAACCTTGCGCTTGGCTCTTTGCCTCTTCGGGAGGTTCAACAGTCCATACTCGTGTAAACCTTGAACTTGGCTCTTCGCCTCTTCGGAAGGTCCAACAGTGATGATACTACAATACAATATGCTTCTGGCAATCTGACACTGATTGAACTGCTGCACGTCCACCGTGAGGGCGAGGGCGAGGGAGAGGGAGAGGGAGAGGGCGCTGTAGTCAAAACCCTCTCCTCGTCCTGCGAACCACCGCGCGCGTGGGCGAGGGCAAGGGAGAGGGCACTGTAGTCAAAACCCTCTCCTCGTCCTGCGAACCACCGCGCGCATGGGCGAGGGAGAGGCGTAGTAAGCAAGCTTCTCCTCGTTCGGCGAGTTGACGGGACACATCAAAGCAGTACTAGTACTACTAGTAGTAGTCCATACTGCGTCCTTTCCGATTAATATGGCTTAATTTGAAACGAGACAAATACACTGGCGGTCACTATATATAGTTTTGCGGCGATTATGCGATCACTAGCTCATCGTAGAGCACCGTATTGCACCCTACTGACCGGCCACATTGGTTAAATTGTCACCTGGTTTCTGGGTCCCACCTGTCAGTTGGCAGAGCAAAGAAATCAGTTAAACAAAACTTTACGCAGGCGCGACACGAGTCCAACCCTTGCGCGCGAACCGCCCTGGCTATGTATGTGAGTGAATGCACGTGTCCTCGCTTTGTCTTCCAACAAAGAGTGTACTACATGATGTACATCTACACTCCCAATGCATTTAGCCTTTAATCTACTAAATCAATATTGATTGACTAATGCACCAACTTGTGCTGTAGGTATAGGCTACATGTCTATCCTTAATTACAGCATGCAACAGCCTTCATTTAATCTTCTTATCTCAATGGTCGCATGCACACATAAGTCTGCTACTTTTGGGCGTTAATTATGCCCTAGTCAATGTGTAAATCACTAAATGTACAGTCTTTCACGGACGTAGGGAGTAGGTTGAGCACTTGAGTGTGAGCATGTGTGTTGCGTCGTGTGCTGTGTGCCGCATGGGTGCGTGAGTGTTGCGTGCGTCCATGTGTACGTGTGAGTGTTGTATGTTGCATGCATGCATGGGGCTTACTCCCTCCCATTGACATGTTCATATTTCAAGCTTCCTCTGTTCCCTCCATATGGTGATACTCCCTCTGTTCCCAAATATAGTAAAAAGTTGAGTCATCTATTTTGGAACGGAGGGAGTAGTACGGAGTAAAAGCCTCCCTCTGTTCTCAAATACGGATTATTTGTCTTTCTACATATTTCAACAAGTGACTAGGTATGGAGCAAAATGAGTGAAGTGATCGTAGAGGCATAGGGATACTGTAGAAAGGAAGTCCTCGTGATCCATTTATTCCCCATCTCAGTCAGAGAGAACTATTCAACTAGTCTTCGCAGTGAAGTGACAATACACGCTGCAGTAGATGGGACACTTAATTAATAAGCTGAACCAGCGTGTTGGTGTTACTAAATCAGCCTTACCCAGTACTGCCATCATGTTTGCCAGTAGAGCACGCTTCCGCAAATGCACCTACGCACCTCTGTCCTCCATTAACTGACATATGGGCCCTGTTGTGGTAGACCCACATGTCATCGGTGTAACTATTTACACTCTGAAGGACGGTATATCCTGGTAGTAGTACTAGTAGAATTGAGATTGAATGCACTTTCTTCCCCGTCTTCCACTATTCTTCCTCCTCTCTTCTTCTTCCTCCTCCCTTCCCCATCGTCGGCCGCACACCATTTACCCCCGCTCACAACTCGCCCGCCCGCGCCATCTTCCTTGGTAGCTCGCGCGTACCATATCCCCCCGCTCACTGCTCGGCCACACGAGGAGAAGCTTCTTTGCTCGCCCACCCGAATCCACTTCCCCGCTGGCTCGCAGGCACCGAAAACACCAATGGCAGAACCGACTGACACGCAGATCCACGATTGGAATTCCCTCCCCGATGTTCTCTTGGAGCAGATCTGTAGTCATATGGACCTACTCAGCACCGTCCGTCTGGCCGCATGCTCGGTGTCTTTGTACCATCTACTCGTATGCAACTGGCCGACTCTTTTCATGACACCCTCCTTGCTGATGCCCGATCCTCACAGGTGGCCCCGACACCGACTTGACGATCCTACGGAGGTTGCCGTGGTGCCCCTCGACATGCTACCACTACCCGTCCACCTCCCCTTCATGCGCGGCCACTACTAGGATTGGCATGAAGGCCAACTGCATCGTCCTCATCCACCAATCTGGTAGTCCATGGCGTCTCGTGGATATCTACACCCAGCGAGAGATCACCCTTCCATCTTTGGATACCGCTGCCATTGAGCCTCGCGGCCCGCCGGACACTCCTGCCTACTACGCACGAGACGCGTCAAGCTTTTAGCTCGACCTCTGTTTGCAGAAAGTTGTAATCTGCGAAGTGCCCACACCATCAGAAGACTACATGGATTACAAGCTCATTGCCTTGTTCAACAAGGGATTAGTCTATCTGGAACCCGGTCTCCATACATGGTTATGGCTCCTCATCAATCCTGTTGAGGAAACATTTCTGTCTAATGCTATAGTGCACGATGGCATCGTTTACGCGGTCGACACACAGATTGGCTACCTATACTGGTGGAATCTATCGTCGTTTAATTGTTCTATCTCATCTCATCTTTACCTTATGAATACGACTGCATGTTCATTTGTTACAAATTTAGAATGCATAGGATGTCTATAACCACATCATTGCTATATGTTCCTCTCATTTACTAGATTTTTATGACCACACATGTTATTGTTAGAGTTGATATGAGAACAATGGGCATCTAATGATTGTTAGAATACATATTATGAGCATAACATCATGATTGCTACATGTTACTCTCGTTTACAAGATTTTTATAACAACGCATGTTATTGCTTAGAGTTGATATGAGAACAGTACTAGTAAGTGCTATGGTAGAATATGAGTAGGCGCTGTCATAGCTGTTTTCCTCTCATTATTACATGATGTTTGAACCATGACATATTGCTAGAATATGAAAGCCATTGGCCTATTTTTTAAACTTGGGGTATGATTATGACCACGACATTGCAATTCTCTATCTATGATATGTGTCACTGTTATAATAATCTTAATTCCACACATACTCTGAACATGATTGTTCATTTTTGTCCTTTTGGTCTCCAATTTGAATTGTTGCAGCAGACGCAAATGCGCTGGTCTCGTTCAGCTGACGGCAGTCATTTGATGCTCATTCGCACGTACCAAATCGACCAAACCATTACATCAAACCACATGCAGTACAATGCGTGTGGCGTTCATGACATTGATGGCTATGGCTGCTTCGTGTTCGAGAAAGATCCCAGCTCTGTTGGGCCAAGCGTATTCAACTGGAGGCGGGTTTACAGCCTCGGCAACCACTCCTTGTTCCTCGGGCTCAATTATCCGATCATCCAACCAATCATCGATCATATCACCGGCGATGATTACTGTGCTATGCAACTTCCATTCACGAGAGGGGGCTGTGTTAACACATCGTACCATGGGTTTCATGAATTACCATATCCAGAGTTTCGTTGACACAGCTTGTTGCCATATAATCTTCAGTGTGTGAAAGGCATCAAGCTTCCATGCGATGGATGGCTTTTGCAAACCCGACATGCGGCGATGTGGTTCATGCCAACAACAAATATGCACAACTTGATTCGTGCTGATATCTAGACTGAGCCATGTATTCTGCTGCTGTAGCACGACCCTCTTTTGTTGGATATTATGTACTGTTGTTAGTTTGAAGCACTCCTCTGGTTTGAAGGATAGATACCTTCCTGGGATCAAGTGCATCCTAACTCACCTAGGTAGGATATACTTCAAGTGCATACTTGTTAGTTAAACCTATGTATAAATTGTGACACTAAATACGGCTATTAAGTAGTACAGTAGTAGTACTAGTATACGTGGTCAAATTATTCATCATGTCCACACATTGAATTGACGTGACAACACGCTGCGCGTGAGGTGACACAAGAATCCCGGCGGCGTGTTAGGGTATTCTGGACTTCAGATTTGGAGTACACTTATCTGTCGAAATCTTTCATCATTCACTTAAAACAGTCGATTGATCATACATTGAGTACCATATAACTGGAATTACCGATGCAAGTCGAAGAAGGATTAGCCCGTGCTGCCGGCTGGCGTCAAGTTCGATCCCATGGATCAGGAGCTGATCGAGCACCTTGAGGCCAAAGTTAGTGCTGACAGCGCGAGATTTCGGTCTCTCATCGATTTGTTCATACCAACCATTGACAGCGAGCATGGCATATGTTACACCCAACCTGAGAAACTTTCAGGTAAGACACCGATCGACCGTCTACTTGCACAAACACATTCCTTTGTTTATAGCTCTATTTTTCTTTTTAGACGCAGACCTGGTGAAGCAATTACAATTTGACAGTTAATAAAAAGTGAAACAAGTGACTACAACATGCCAAAGATGTTATGAAAATGCCAACTAGGTACACTAAAACCTGTATTCCATAATACTGCAGGTATCACACTAAGTGGCCTAAGGAAGCATTTCTTCCAGCGCAATTCCAGGGCTTTCAAAAGGGGCGCTTGGACGCGTCGCAAGATACAGTCGGAGTGCGGCATGCACGCGATGTGGCACAAGACCGGCAATACCTTGCCGGTGATGGTCAACGGCCGGCAGACGGGCAGCAAAAAAGGTTCTGGTGCTGCACACCAACAAGAACTTCGACCAGCAGAGGACCAACTGGGTGATGCACCAGTACCACCTTGGGGACCTGGAGCAAGAGAAGGAGCGGGAGCTGGTCCTCTGCAATATTTTCTACCAGACGAACACTAGGGCCAGGAGTAAAAAGATTATAAGTTAGTTTGGTATTGATAGTTCTACTACCTTGTCGTCCACAAGTTGGTATTGTTGTTAACGATCTTTTGGTATGAACTTGCATTCACTTCCAACCATCATGCTGAGGGTCGACGTGGATATAAAGCTGAGTCATTTGTTTCGAAACGAATTTTCAGGCACCTGATTTTTATTTGATGGGTAGCATAAGCAATCGCCGTTCGAATTCCCAGTTCTCTAATTTTTTCGAAACAAGTGCATGCACTTATTATCACAATAAAAAACAATATTCGGGATGCATCCCATTTATCAGTCTGTACTTGCAGAATTCTCTCGTTTATTGAGCACGTATACTGTTTTTTCAGGTCAAGCAAGTTTCAACTGGGCTGTAGATTGCCCAGGGTTGTTTTGTTTTTAACAGGCCCAGTCCATGACGACAATGGGGCACAAAGATCCAGCAGGTATCTACTGGCCTCTGGCCCACCAGCGTTAGTTATATTTTGTCTTACAACATCCGCAGGCAGTTTTTTACTGAATCAAACACACAACCCAGTTCTATTTTCCTCTTGAAACGCACGTCCTACATAAGTTTTCTAAGCACTACCTATAGTTTTACTAGTTCATATACACGTATCATTATATTGAAAACACATAAAATTCCCTTTTCATATTTATATCCTTATTTTTGTTGTTTTTCCCACCCAGCGCTGATATTTTTACTACTGGTTTTCCCTTAAACCAACTAAATTTGTCCCACGTCCTATTTGCTTACAAAAACAAAACGATTTTTTTGGCAAAACAATAAGTTCTTAAAAAAATGTTTATCATTTCGGGATTACAACAGTTCGGCCTCCACCGAAATATGCAAAATAAGTTTGGACTTTTTGACCGTGGTCCTCGGCAGAAAATGGGCTGTAATAAATTACTTAAGAATTAGAAAATGGGCTGCAAATTATAAAAAATAGCAAATGGGCTTTATGTTGTCTGCCACAGATTTGGAGGCTGACTTGTGGGCCTACTAAGTTCATGCGTACGCAAGGTTTCTCAAAAAACAAAGTTAGTCAACAATCGACTCTACCAGCGTCAGACCGTTAGATGTTAGTCTAACGGCTATCGTGCTTCTTCAGTCTCTGATCCTCCTGCCCCAGCCGCCCAAACCAGCGCCGTGGGAACCGCCTGCTCCCGCCTCCCATGGCCGGCAGTGCTGCCGGGAAGGCCTCACGGCCCCATCATACTCGCATCCCTGGCCTGTCTATCCCTCTACTCACCCACACCTCCTGTTATTTTCCGGCGACGGCAGCCGAACCCCTCGTACTCTCCACCGCGTGGGCAACCACTGCCGTGTCTTCCCCGGCTCCGTGTCGTTCTCTTCGTAGGCCTCGCCGTCATCCACCGCCCTGGTGCTCTCGGTGCGGCGTGGTCAACGATGTTCATCCAATGGTCATAGTGCTTCTTCAAACTCTGGTCTTCTTGCCCCAGCCGCCCAAATCAGCGCCGGTCGTGCCGCATGCTCCTGCCTCCCGTGGCCGGCTGTGCTGCCGCGGAGGCCTCACCCTCCCCATACTACTCCCACCGCTGGCCAGGCCATCCCTCCACTCACCCACTCCCCCTGTTATTCTGCGGCGACGGTAACCTCACACCGCAGCGAACCAGTGAACCCTCATACTCCTCTCCGCATGGGCATCCACTACCGCATCTTCCCCCGCTCCGCGTCATCCACTTCCTAGGCCTCGCCGTCGTCCACCGCCTTGGTGCTCTCGGCGCGGCGTGGTCAATGTGGTTAACGACATTCCATGGGAAGAGTACTGAACGTGGAGAGGCTGACAGCTGGGTCCACTGCCACAGCCCTTTTTTTGTGATTTGCCAAGTAAGTCGCTTTGTCAGGCCTGTTGGGCTGCAAATCTTTCAAGACAAGGAGAGCTTTCATTCTGCTGGCCGAGAAAATGGCCCATCAGTAATGAGAAATGGGCTGTACATTTTTAAAACACATCAAACCGGCAATTAGTTTCAAATATCTTTTTTTTCATTTCAAGATTTGAAATTACATTAATTTTTACGCGTGGAGTATTTGTTGGATTTTATATTAATATACATTTATTTTTAAAATCAGTTTGAATGTGAGTCGAAATTTCGGGATTAAAAACAGTTCGGACCGCACGGAAATATGCAAACTTTTGTATAATTTTTTAACCGTGGCCACAATATGGGTTGTAATGCTAACATAAAGAATATGGGCTCCAAAAAAAACCTTAATAATTAGCAAATGGGCTGTAAATTATTAGAAATAATGGCAGATGGGCTGTATGCTGTTTTCCACAGATTTGAGGCTTTCCTAAAAAAAAGGTTGACGCACAAGCAGTGACTATTGGATGGCCATCCAACGGCTGTCGTGTTTCTTCAATCTCTGCTCTTCCTGCTCTAGCCGCTCAAACAGGCGCCGACGGGACTGCCAGCTCCCTCCTCCCCGCGGCCAGCTCTGCTACCGCGCATGCCTCACCACCCCACCGTACTCCCATCGCTGGCCGAGCCATCCCTCTACTCACCCACACCTGCTGTTATTCTCCGGCGACGGTAGACGAACCAGTAAACCCTCGTACAGTTGTACTCCCCTCCGCGTGGGAAACAACTGCCGAGTCTTCCCTGCCTCCGTGTCGTTCCCTTCCTAGGCCTCGCCGTCGTCCACCGCCCTGGTGCTCTCGGCGCGGCCTGGTCAACATGGTCAACGACCGACATGCATGTGAAGTGGACTTTACGTGGAGAGGCCGACAGCTGGGTCCACGGCCGCACGCAAGGAAATGCCTCCTTATTACGCGCAAAATAATGATTCCTACACCTGACATCAGGGACCCACCGAAAGGGCCTCTGTATTTCGCCAAAAAAACGTTACCGCCGCTGACAGCTCGGACCCACCAGCTATATCTTCGCACGGAAGGAAGTGCCTCCTTATTACGCACAAAAAATGAATACCCCCCTGTTAGCTGGGACCCATTATAGTGGTAGGCTGACTTGTGGGCTTACTAAGCTGACGGGGACGGAGGGCTTTGTCAACTTAGTCAATATGCACGATTCTAGCTCCGGTGACCGTACGATGTCCATCCAACGGCCGTAGTGCTTCTTCAACCTCTGGTCTTCTTGCTCCAACCGCCCAAAGCAGCGCTGGCCTCACCGCCCCCTACTATTCCCACCGCTGGCCAGGCCGTGCGGCGATGGTAGCCTCACACCGCAGCCGAACCAGTAAACCCTCGTACTCCTCTCCGCGCGGGCTTCCACTGCCGCATCTTCCCCGGCTCCCCGTCATCCCCTTCCTAGGCCTCGCCGTCGTCCACCGACCTGGTGCTCTTGCTGTGGCGTGGTCAACGTGGTCAAGGAACGACTTCCATCAGACGTGGACTGTACGTGGAGAGGCTGACAGCTGGGTCCACGGCCGTAGCAAGGAAGTGCCTCCTTATTACGTGCAAAATACTTATTCCTCCACCTGACAGCGGGGACCTACCGGACGGGCAACCGTATTTCGCAAAAAACCGTTTCCCCCCTGACTGCTGGGACCCACCAGCTACACCTTCGCACGCAAGGAAATGCGTCCGGGCAAAAAATCAAAATAATTTGCCCCCCTGACTGCTGGGACCCACCAGCTACAACTTCGCACGCAAGGAAGTGCCTGATAGTCGGGACCAACCTGGTCGAAGCGTATGTAGCGTTGTAATTCTGGTCGCGAACGTGTACGTACATATATACTGGTCAATGTAGAAGCGCGCACATGTTGTAGTAGAGGCGCGCACGTAGCATGTACACGTACGTAAATCGGCCAGGGTGCAAGAAAGAAAATACAGCCACGTATGTATACATACGGGCGGGGTCTCGAACGCCTACTCGCGCATCCATAAGGCCAGGGCTCGTGTACATGGCTGGGTCGGAACGGAGAAACAACTTCGTCATCGTGTTCATGGGGAGGCAACGGAATGCGTGGTCGTGTTCATCGGGAGGGCTTGGACGGAACAGGCAATGGAAACGAGGTTTGGCGTACCGCAGAACGGAGGAAACAGCCTTGTGTTCGACCGGCCACGTTCGAAACGGGATCCTGTTCATCGGGAGGGGTCTGGCATACCACAAACCGGAGGAAATGGACCTCCTACGGTTGAAACGGGGGTCCTATTGATCGGAAGGGGTGTGGCGTACTGCAAAACGGAGGAAACGGACCTCCTACGGTCGAAACGGGGGTCCTGTTAATCGGGAGGGGTGTGGCATACCGCATAACGGAGGAAACGGACTTGTGTTGGAGCGCTACTGTCTAAACGGGGTTTATGTTCATCGGGAGGGGTGTGGCGTACCACAAAACGGAGGAAACGGACTTGTGTTGGAGCGCTATGGTCGAAACGGGGGTCCTGTTCATCGGGAGGGGTGTCGCGTACCGCAAAACGGGACTCCACGGGATACTGTTCATCTCCACTGTCGACCCCCTCCAGCCTCCACGAGCTACTGTTCATCCACCGTCGACCTCCTCCAGCCTCCACGGGCTCCTGTTCATCCAGCCTACACCGCGCGCTACTCCACCGGCTACTGTTCAACCACCCCTCCACCATCTACTGTTCATCCAGCCCTCCACACCACGGGGTCCTGTTCAACCGCCCCTCCATGGGCACCCCTCCACCGTCTACTGTTCATCCTGCCCTCCACACCACGGGCTACTGTTCATCCA
>NC_041391.1:84527224-84560219 GCF_002162155.2 Triticum dicoccoides
TAGCGAAGGAATCGCTCGATCGGGTTCAGTTAACAGCCATCGATCGATCGCTCGGGTTCAGTAACACTTAGCCTGCAGTGCAATCGCTCGAGTTCAGTTAGAGCCCAACGCCTCGCTCGGGTTCAGTTAGAGCCAACGCTTCGCGCACACGCGCGTACGTGTACGAGAGAAACGCGCGTCGCTCGGCCCCCGACCACCCACCATAACCGGGAACTCCCCGAAATTTTCCTCCCCCTCGCTTCTACCACGGTTTTTCCGTCATGGACGGTCCGAAGAATGTCATGCAGTTGCGTCTCCGACCAGCCTAGGACGAAAAGCCCATTTTCTGTCATGATTTTTTGTCATAGAAGTAGGAGCCCACCACATCTATGATGATACCGGGTTTTGTCACAATTATCGTCATAAAAGTGTCTTATGTATGACAGAAAAAAATGTCATTCGGCCCAAAATGTCACGGATGTGTCTTTTTTTTTGTAGTGGCTGTTTGTGACACTTATAGGAATAGCCCAACGGATTGATTGGAAAGAATAACTTTGAGGTGGTTTCGTACCCTACCATAATCTCTTCGTTTGTTCTCCGCTATTAGTGGCTTTGGAGTGACTCTTTGTTGCATGTTGAGGGATAGTTATATGATCCAATTATGTTATTATTGTTGAGAGAACTTGCACTAGTGAAAGTATGAACCCTACACTAGTGCAGAACCGGGCAATAGCACCGGTTCGTAAGGCCCTTTAGTGCCGGTTCGGTAACCGGCACTAAAGTGTGGGCACTAAAGCCCCCACCCCTTTAGTACCGGTTCAGCATGAACTGGTACTAAAGGGCAACCACGTGGCACGAGCCAGCTCCGTGGAAGGGAGCCCTTCAGTACCGGTTGGTGACACCAACCGGTATTAAAAGGTTTGTGGGTTTTGGTTTTATTTTTTATTTTTCCTTTAAATTTGTGTTATCAATTTAATTTAGGATTGTTTTACGTTATAATGAGTTGTTATACTTGATATGGATATGGATATGGCATATATATATATATATATATATATATATATATATATATATATATATATATACTTGATCACTTAGCTAGCTAGGATCCATCTAGTTCAAACTAATTTGCGGTTTCTTTCATAAATGATATATATAATAACTCATCATCATCATCACATATTAATATAGAAATAAACTCTTGCATCATATCATCACCAACAATAGTATATATATATATATACTAGCTAGCTAAAAATCATCGTAGTCGTCATTACGACTATTTATCATCATAGTCATTACCGCTATATATCTAATCACCACCAACACTAGCTTAAAGAAGAAACATTCACTTGTAACAGAAGCAAAGATATTATCGAGTTCAACATGGTCATGATATTATAAGCGTTCACAAACAAATCACTATTTGAGATTAATTAAGTGCAGGACGAGAATACGAACATGAGAGGACAAGTACTAAGAGCATGAACTAGCTAAATCACTCCCGCTGCTCCCTCTCAGGTAAAATAGCATAGAACATGTATAGCTCTCCTGATTCATCATACTGGAGCATGCAGATGAATCTGTCTTCTAATCGTGGGTTGCGCTTGTCCTTGCTGCCCCCTAGTACTTCTCTGCGATCGTTAACAATTTTGCTCCAATCTTTCATTATTAAGCATTCATCGCTTTCAGAAATCCTGAATGCACTCATGTGCAATGTAGGATATCTTGGTCGTAAGCTAACCATTGACATGCGACCTTTTGTCTCGATCCACTGAGGCACAACTGTCATCGGGAGTCCCTGTTGAAGAACATCGTATAAAAATTAATATACTTAGCAATGAAAGTTTAGCTTCAAAAATAATGTATGCAAAAGATGCACTAAGGAGAAATAGTAAAAATCTAACCATCTTTCCATTATAGATGTGACCGTAGTTCAATACGATCACTATTGGTCGCACGTTTTGAGTACTAACATTTCTAAGTGCAGGAAGAAAATTTTTCTTGACAGTTTGAAGATCCTCAAGCCATGAAACATAATGACTTATCTCCTCGCAGTTTAGTTCATCCCCGGGACAGTAGTAGGTCATGTCTACCAAGCGCCGGGCATGTTTGCTTGAACCGAAATAAGCTGACAATAGAAATTAGTTGTCAACTATTTTTGAATAAACAATATCAAAGACATAAACATGGTTGAGAAAAACGCACATAATGGTAGAACTGGAGGCGTCTGCACATCGACCCAGATGTTGCTATTACCTTCAATATCATCTTCCGGACGAATATCAAAGGTGATAACCATATCAGGCTCAAATGCATAAGCCTTGCATAGTGCTTGCCAAGTTTTGCATTCAAAATGGGTGTATGTGTCTGCATTGTATAATTTAACGTTGAAAGTATAACCATGCTCGGTCTTCAGGTAAACTCTCTTTACCTCCATAGTTTCCATAGCACTGAAACCTATCTTATCCAAGACAAAAATTCTTACATGGCAGGGAATGCGCTAGTAGAACAGTGAAAATTTAAAATTGTAAGTTGAAGCAAATGAAGCATAAGTATAATGCTTATATTATGAAAAAATAATTGTCGTTGTGACTTACTGTATCCACTTTGAATGTCTCATCCAGCTTGATGGTAAAGCGCCTATTATCAACAAGGAAATTTCTGTCGCACAGGCCGCGTTGGTCTTCACAGTGTTCGCACATAATGAAATCTTTTTCATCGTCAGACGACATTTTCTATGTTCATATAGGTGAAACATTAAACACTTACTATCTAACATTAATTAATATCTAACTAATTCTAATATTCATCTAACATTTGACATTAATATCTAACATATATTTCTATCTAATTCATCTAACATTTGACATTACTAGTTCTATTACTTCAACTAATTTAACTAGTTCTATTAATTCAACAAGTTCTATTAATTAATTCAACTAATCATTTACTACAAATAAACTAACATTCGACATTTATCTAACATTTATATAAACTAACAATATATAAAAAAAATAAACGGAAAAACTCATTAACAAATAATATTTTAATTAGTTCATCAAATCTCAGGTACCTAAATTTTCTTACTAAAAATAAACTAGTTCAATTATTTTCTTAGTAAAAATAAACTAGTTATATTAAATATTCTACTAATTCAAATCTCATATACCTAATTAATATCTAGCTATATTCATCTCTAACAATTGACATTAATCTAACATTCGATCATCTAATTAACTTTTGTAAAAAATAGATAACAGAAAATATGAGTAAAAAAATGTGTATGTTGTGTGTGTGTGTGTACTGCGTGTATACGTACGTGTGTGTGTGTATGTGCAGTATGCCGCGCCCTGTACGCCGCCGCCCCGTAAGTACAAGCGGGGGCAACGGCGTACGGGGTGGGGGCGGCGGCGTACGTACGGGCCGGCCGGGGCGTGCGGGTGCGAGGAGAGAGACGTACGGGCGGCGCCGCGGCGACGACGTTAGACGGCGGCGGTGTTCGGGGCAGCGGCGCGAGACGACGACGACAACGGGCGGTGGCGGGGGACAGCGACGACCACGGCGGACGACGGGCGACGGGCGGCGACACGACGGGATCGAGCGGAGCGGTGACTCCAACCTGTACTAAAGGCCTTCATTTCCCGCCGCTTGCCTTTAGTATCGGTTGGAGCCACCAACCGGTACTAAAGGCCCGACCTTTAATACCGGTTGGAGCCACCAACCGGTACTAAAGGTGGTGCGCTGCCTGCACAAAGTTTAGTCCCACCTCGTCGGGCGAAGGGCAGCCGCACTGGTTTATAAACCCAGCCGCGGCTGCCCTTTCGAACTACTCTATAAGCAGGCTTCTGGGCCTACCTACGGTGCGCTGCCCTATGATTCTGCTGGGCCTTGTGGGCCTGAAATTGCACGCCCGTGGTCTAGCAAGCCCACAGGGCAGCGCCCCAAATTTTTTGATATAGTTTTTTTCTTTTCTGCTTTATTTTTTCTTCTATTTATTTCTGAGTAGTTTTTTTATTTTCTGCTATATTTATTTTCTTCTATTTATTTCTGAGTAGTTTTTTTATATTTTTTTCTTTTCTGCTATTTTTTCTTTTCTGCTTTATTTATTTTCTTCTATTCATTTATATTTATATACCATGTCTTTCGGTGTAACAGATGAGTTTTCGTCTGAAACCGGCCCTGATACTTTGAAACAGATTGTTCAGTTTGTACACGAATTGCATCTAGTTTTTGCCATAACAGAAGAAGTCCGGAGTTGTAATAAGTTATTAAAAATAAAAAAGAGGTGCAATGCTCGTTAATTAGCTTCAAGCCTTTCGGAATAGTGTAAACTGCACTGCACATAGCTCCGTGCAGTCTACCATATTCCTCAAGGCTTGAAGCTAAGCAACGTGAGCATTGAGCCTCTTCTTCATCGTCTCTGCACTCAGGGCTTATAAACCGCTGCTAGGCCCTCTCTCTTGGCGAGGTGGGACTAAAAAACAGCTTACTAAGAAACTGTAGTACTGGTCACCCTTTAGTACCGGTTGGAGCCACCAACCGGTACTGAAGGTGGTGCACTGCCTGCACAAAGTTTAGTGTCATTTAGCTCAAAACAAATCATTAAATGCATGAAAAATATCAAATGAAGGCGGAAATGATTGAAAGATGATGGCGTCGCTTTGAATGGTGCATACTGAATGCACAAAAAGTCTGGAGTTGTAATAAGTTTAAAAAAAAATTAATGCCTTTGTAACAGATGAGTTTAATTTCGTCAGAAACCCGAATACTTCGAAAGAGATTGTCCAGTTTGTAAACGAAGTGCATCCAGTTTTTTCCGCAACCCTCTCTACTTTTTTGAACAATCTATGTGGGTGAAATGATGATACTATGCAAAGTTTCAACTTTTTCAGAGTTCATTTGTAGTGCTTTTCAATTTCCAGGTCATTTAGTTCTCAAAACAAATCATTAAATGCATGAAAAATAGCAAATGAAGGCAGAAATGGTTGAAAGTTGATGGCGTCGCTTTGAATGGTGCATACTGAACACAAAAAATATAAGAGCATTTAGATCATGATCTTATATTTCTTTACAGTCTGAATTGTCAATATGATCTTATACATCAAAAATACTTTGACCTTCAATGATCTTTTTGTGTACAATCTGAATTGTCAATATGAGTCCTCAACGATTTATAAACCGGTGAAGACTCATATTGCGGCCACAAATTCTACACATAGAGTTCAATGAAGACCAAGTGCTTGTGATAGTTTGAGAATAAACATATTTAAGGTGGTAAAAGCCTTGTTAGGGGAGCGAGGTGGGACTAAAAACAGCTTTCCATAACCTCATTAGTACCGGTTCGTGGTATGAACCGGCACTAAATGGTGATGGTGGGGCCATAGCTAGCCTGACCGCAGGCTGCCACATCCTCTTTAGTACCGGTTCGTGGCATCAACCGGTACTAAAGGTTCACCATGAACTGGTACTATTGATCGCCGCCACGAACCGGTACTATTGATCACATTAGTGCCGGTTTTTTTACAAACCGGCACTAATGTGCTTCACATTTGACCCTTTTTCTACTAGTGCTAGGCCTTGTTTCCTATCATTACAAAAACCTATATCTTGTTGTATTGGGTGTGTTGGGGACACAAGAGACTCTTTGTTATTTGGTTGCAGGGTTGCTTGAGAGAGACCATCTTCATCCTACGCTTGCCACGGATTGATAAACCTTAGGTCATCCACTTGAGGGAAATTTGCTACTTTCCTACAAACCTCTGCACTTGGAGGTCCAACAACGTCTACAAGAAGAAGGTTTCATAGTAGACATCAAGCTCTTTTCTGGCGCCGTTGCCAGGGAGGTGAGTGCTTGAAGGTATATCTTTAGATCTTGCAATCGAATCTTTTTGTTTCTTGTTTTAGCACTAGTTTAGTTTATAAAAGAAAACTACAAAAAATGGAATTGAGTTTACCTCATACGCTTCATCTTTTTAATATCTTTCGTGAGTATGATGGGAAGGAAAATTGTGCCAAAGTGTTAGAAGAAGAATGCATTAAAATGTTTGGCACTAAATCTTTGAATGATGAGCATGATTGCAATGTTGTTAGTATGAACTCCTTGTATATCCATAGTACTAATGATGATTGCACTAGTTATGATGAAAATGTCCCCTATAAACATGTCACTTTTTGTGGAGGGCATTGGGTTTGCAAGGACACACCAAATAGGGAAGATAGATATTGCAAGAGGCATAAGTATTTAGAAACTAAATGGTTGCAAGAAAGGCTAAATGTGAGTGCTGAAAATTTAAAATATGTTTACCGTACTTGTGAACTTTGCAATGAACATGGTCATTTAAATATCAATTGCAAATTGTTTCATGATCGAATCGTGTCCAAAAATTGTGATGACTTGATTTCCCTTGCACATCATAATGAACTTAGTTTGCTTTTGGGTTATGAAGAAATGAAACATCAAACTAAGCATATTCCAGAATATAACCTTAAGAAAGTCCTCGATATTGATCTAGAAGAAATTTATACGTATTGTGCGTTGAATTGCATTGAAAATCCTTATATTGCCAACTACATAAAGAAAGGAAAGGAAATAGAGGATGAAGAGAATACTAACGAAAGGGAAGAGACTTCCCAATATCCTCCTATTATTTCTTATGATGAATCAGGTAACGAGGAGGAGCCTTCTATTCAACCAATCTCATTAATAAGGAGCTCCAAAAAGAGGATTGAACCCACACACGATGTGGTGACGAAGAAGAAAAGAAAAAGGAAGAGAGGTAAAAAGATATCTCTCCCAAATAATGTTGCTCCTATTACCGTTGTGCCTCATGAAAATGAATCAAAAATAAATGTGGAAGATAATGCACTTAATGATGATCTCGTTATGCCTATTGCCTGTTGTGATGATTATGATTGGGAAGATAATGATACTTCTTATGATCTTGAAAATCTTTTTGGCACTTGCTTGGAAGAATATAATAATGTTTGCTATACTATTGGTGCTATCCATACTATTAATGATGAGAGTGATTATGCTTATGCCATGAAAAGGCCCAAGCTTGGGGAAGCTATGTTTAACGAGGATGACATATTTGAGAATATATTTGCTGCAATTAATGTTTGTCCCAAGGTTGGGGATGCTATGTTTAATGAAGATAATATTTTTAGCCTCTCAAGTTTTGATATGCAAAGTTGTTATGATGATAGCATGCCTTCCACTTATGAGGATTATATGGATGAAAGTGGTTTTGGAAGAGTGTCAACTTTAGGAAATAATGATCCCACTATTTTGGAGGATGTTGAATCTTATAATATTTATGAAAGTGGATTTGGAGAGATCATGACTTTATTTAGTGATGTATCCACTATTTCGAAAGAGGTTTCAATCGATTATGATGAGAACAAAGTTGCTACTTATGATGATTATTGTGATAAAACTTATGATATAAAGAGTAGTGATGATTATATTTATAAAACTTGTCATGATTATGAGTACCCTTTCTCTGAACATTACTCTTTTAATGTGGAAACAATTTATAATATTGAAGTCTCTTATGATACTCCCACTATTCCGAATGATAAGAATTTTGCTTGTGTGCAGAGTAGTAAATTTTCTATACTTGTAGATCATGAAAAGAATGCTTTAGGTGTTGGTTATATTGTTGAATTCATTCATGATGCTACTGTAAATTATTATGAGGGAGCAATATATGCTTGTAGGAATTGCAATAATGTCAAGCTTCCTCTCTATGTGCTTAAATTTCTGAAGTTATGCTTGTTTTGCCTTCCTATGCTAGTTGATTATTGTTCCCATAAGTTGTTTGCTCACAATATCCCTATGCATTGGAAGTAGGTTAGACTTAAATGTGCTAGTCATATTCTTCATGATTCTCTCTTTATGTTTCAATTCCTATCTTTTGTCTGAGCATCCTTGAAACCCGAATACTTCGAAAGAGATTGTCCAGTTTGTAAACGAAGTGCATCCAGTTTTTGCCACAACCCTCTATACTTTTTTGAACAATCTATGTGGGTGAAATGATGATACTATGCCAAGTTTCAACTTTTTCAGAGTTCATTTGTAGTGCTTTTCGATTTCCAGGTCATTTAGTTCTCAAAACAAATCATTAAATGCATGAAAAATAGCAAATGAAGGCAGAAATGGTTGAAAGTTGATGGCGTCGCTTTGAATGGTGCATACTGAACACAAAAAATATAAGAGCATTTAGATCATGACCTTATATTTCTTTACAGTCTGAATTGTCAATATGATCTTATACATCAAAAATACTTTGACCATCAATGATCTTTTTGTGTACAATCTGAATTGTCAATATGAGTCCTCAACAATTTATAAACCGGTGAAGACTCATATTGCGGCCACAAATTCTACACATAGAGTTCAATGAAGACCAAGTGCTTGTTATAGTTTGAGAATAAACATATTTAAGGTGGTAAAAGCCTTGTTAGGGGAGCGAGGTGGGCCTAAAAACAGCTTGCCATAAACTCATTAGTACCGGTTCGTGGTATGAACCGGCACTAAATGGTGATGGTGGGGCCATAGCTAGCCTGACCGCAGGCTGCCACATCCTCTTTAGTACCGGTTCGTGGCATCAACCGGTACTAAAGGTTCACCACAAACTGGTACTATTGATCGCCGCCACGAACCGGTACTATTGATCACATTAGTGCCGGTTTTTTTACAAATCGGCACTAATGTGCTTCACATTTGACCCTTTTTCTACTAGTGCTAGGCCTTGTTTCCTATCATTGCAATACCGTTTACGCTCACTTTTATCATTAGTTACCTTGCTGTTTTTCTATTTTTAGATTACAAAAACCTATATCTACCATCCATATCGCACTTGTATCACCATCTCTTCGCTGAACTAGTGCACCTATACAATTTACCGTTGTATTGGGTGTGTTGGGGACACAAGAGACTCTTTGTTATTTGGTTGCAGGGTTGCTTGAGAGAGACCATCTTCATCCTACACTTGCCATGGATTGATAAACCTTAGGTCATCAACTTGAGGGAAATTTGCTACTTTCCTACAAACCTCTGCACTTGGAGGCCCAACAACGTCTACAAGAAGAAGGTTGCATAGTAGACATCAGCTCTTTTCTGGCGCCGTTGCCGGGGAGGTGAGTGCTTGAAGGTATATCTTTAGATCTTGCAATCGAATCTTTTTGTTTCTTGTTTTAGCACTAGTTTAGTTTATAAAAGAAAACTACAAAAAATGGAATTGAGTTTACCTCATATGCTTCATCTTTTTAATATCTTTCGTGAGTATGATGGGAAGGAAAATTGTGCCAAAGTGTTAGAAGAAGAATGCATTAAAATGTTTGGCACTAAATCTTTGAATGATGAGCATGATTGCAATGTTGTTAGTATGAACTCCTTGTATATCCATAGTACTAATGATGATTGCACTAGTTATGATGAAAATGTCCCCTATAAACAAGTCACTTTTTGTGGAGGGCCTTGGGTTTGCAAGGACACACCAAATAGGGAAGATAGATATTGCAAGAGGCATAAGTATTTAGAAACTAAATGGTTGCAAGAAAGGCTAAATGTGAGTTCTGAAAATTTAAAATATGTTTACCGTACTTGTGAACTTTGCAATGAACATGGTCATTTAAATATCAATTGCAAATTGTTTCATGATCGAATCGTGTCCAAAAATTGTGATGACTTGATTTCCCTTGCACATCATAATGAACTTAGTTTGCTTTTGGGTTATGAAGAAATGAAACGTCAAACTCGGGTGAATCTCAGGTTCAAAACCCAAGGAGTAGAATACCTACTACTAGGTAGCATCACGGGATGCTTTCAAGAATGATGGCCAGAATCATCACACTGGGAACACAAAACATGGCTAGATTACCTGGCGATCCTCCAAGACACCTAGGGTCATAATACTAGCTCCAACATATATGTCGAGGCAATAGAGTACCTCAACTCACCGATTAATGTGCTTAATCTGGCCCAAAAGGACATCAGGAATGGGAGGAAGGAATTTGCAAATGCATCAGACTGTTTAGAAACCCGGGATGATTCGGACGGCATAACGGCTGTAAATGCTCAAAAAAAAGATTTGAGACATCATGCAAAATGGTGGCATAACCACTCAACAACATCATATCAAGGTTCCAGGGCCAGCTATGAACATACGGAAGTAATAGAAACTGAACTGGGATGTGAAACTATCAATTCTATAAGTCTATGGATTAGTAACACGTCATCCTAATAGATAGATGAGAAGGCCTAGTTCCTTAATCCCCGTAGAAGAGAATAGATGACTCAGATCAGAAGGCCATGAGGAATAAGGAGTAAAAAGAGCCTGACGTTCCCTTCCACAATCAATTCCCTTATATAACTAAAGAATTTCTAGACTCAACTTCGACCAGTTTGGCTTGGTAATCCTACAGGCAGTCAAGCTCTGATACCAAAGCTGTCAGGACCCCGACTCAATGCCACATCGATCTAGCATGTAACACCTCATATCACTTTGCGGCCTCACGCACGGTATTCCCACGGGTGTCGCCTTACCTTTGCCCGGAACCGTTTGCGCCTTTTGGCACACGTATATGATAGTGTTGCTAGCATCCATATGATAAGGAGCCCGAGCTGACATGGCTAGTCGTAAACCCAAAGTGGCACAAACTTACAGGGACAGGCATCCATGACCCAGCATCGAACGTGTCGGTCATCAGTGAGTGAATCCAGGCTGTAGCACTGGGCTAGCAGGACTCCGGTGACCCGGGCTGTAGCGGGCTAACAGGACTCCGGTATTCATCGCGTGACATTTCCCCGAAGGGACAGACACAGGAACGAAGGACACATGTCGGCCAACCTAAGTGTTCTGGAGCAGTAGCAAGCTACCATGGCTCAGTGGAAGCACTAGGAGACATTTCCCGGTAAGAGAGGCTACCAAGGATAAACAACTAGATAGTCATATCCCACACATACCAAGCATTTCAATAACATACACACAATATGCTTGATATGTGCAAATACAACATGGCATCACAACATGACTCTACAACTCAAGTATTTTATTCAATAGGCTCCGAGGAGCGAGATATTACAAACATGGGTCTCACGACCCAGCATTCAGAGCATACAAGTCAAAGCACAAGCGGAAGCTTAACATGTCTGAGTACAGACATCTATAAATGAAAAAGGATGAGAAGCCTGACTATCTACCAGATCCTGCTGAGGGCACAAGATCGTAGCTGAGGTAACAAGCTAAACGTCGAAGTCCAAGCAAAACTACTAGCGAGACTGAAGTCTCTCTGCAAAAAACATAAAATAGGCAAACGTGAGTACAAATGTACCCAGCAAGACTTACATCAGAACTATCTACATATGCATCATTATCAACAAAGGGGATGGTGGAGTTTGACTGCAGCAAGCCAGCTTTGACTCGGTGGCTAACATGAACTACGATTGCAATGTAACTCTTTTGAGGTGGCGCACACGAGTCCACATATTCACCATATCAATACACCACTACGGATCCGCTCCCGTCTCCCTACGAGAACGCCATCCATAGCACTCACGCTTATCTTGCGTATTTTAGAGTATCCACTTTCACTTGTCTATGAACTGTACAGGCAACCCAGAAGTCCTTTTCCGCGGACACGGCTATTCGAATAGATAATGTTAACCCTGCAGGGGTGTACTTCTTCACACACGCTCTCGCCACTTACCTCCATGTACACCTCGTGTATCTCGGCAACCTTCAAGCGGAAGCCTGGCGAGGGAGTCGGCCACGACCTGACTAACCACCCAAGTCTCTCATCCAGGTTTATCGCCTATTCGGGTTCCATCCGCAAGGAGATCCGGCCGGGGTGTCGCTCACGGCCCCAAATTGTGTGTGCAGGGTTCCCAAGTCCACCATCCGGGTGCCACCTGGTACACCGGGCCACTGTGCCTAGTCTGTCCCAAGCCCACCTATACCGGGTGCCACTTGGTAGACTACTAACACTACCTACAAACACCAGAAACTAGTTGCAACTCCTGGACAGAGATCAAGTTGATTAATAAGCTGAGAGGGGCCGAGTTACCGGAACCCAATGTGTGGTAGTAACTGTTCATGGATCACAAACACAGATATCAGTTCCTGAGGACGGCTGCAATGAGACAACCCACCATGTACTCCTACATGGCCTCTCACCGCTACCTTTACCAAATCGTGTTCACACACTTAGCTCTCAACAGTAGGACATGTTTACACACCTCCGATTCATTCCCGATGAATCAGAACTGACTCAACTCTAAGCAATAGCAGGCATGACAAACAAGCATGAATGAGTAGGCACATCAGGGCTCAAACAAGTCCTACGCATGCTAGTGGGTTTCATCTATTTACTGTGGCAATGACAGGTCATGCAGAGGATAAAGTGGTTCAACTACCGCAACAAGTAACAGTTTTTTTGAGGAATTGGACAATGGGAGAGGCTCCCACTGTGTTTGTATTACTCAAAAGCAGGGTACAATGTACATGGTGTTTTTACATGGCGCCTTACCTCCACTTGTGGAGGATAGGGCTACTACTACTTTATATGGGGGGGGGGGCAATCAAGGGGGTTCTAAGCTATTTACAAAGGAGAGAATAAAGTCTCTCACATCTTCTCTGGTTCTATGTTGAAGCAGGGCAAAGTCATGTTTGAAATGTTGGAGCCATGATAGAATAGTTGGTGGGATGCTTCTGAAATGTTTGTTATTCCTCTCTTTCCAAATGCTCCAAGCTGCTTGAAGGAAAACATCCATGAACATGGGACTGCTCCAATCATGAGCTGCCATGCTGATCCACCGAAGCCTTGAACCAGTTTGCTGCCAAGTTATCCCTAGAATGGACCAACATTGTTGACTAAAGGGGCACTGGAAGATCATGTGTTCGACAGTCTCTTCAATTTGCTGGTCACAAAGAAGGCAGTTGTAATCGTCTCCAATCTTGTAGTGTCTCCTCTTGAGCATGTTACGTGTGTTTAAGCGGTCAGAGAGAAGAAGCCACCCAAAGACCTTAATTTTGAGCGTTGACCTGGCCGCCCAGAGCCACTTGTATGATTGATGTGCATGCACCTCTCTAAAATAGAATTTGTAGTATCTGATCGCCTTAAAATCCACTGAGCCCCAACAGTAAGTCCAGTTATCGTGGGGGGTCGGGTCAGTAGTGTTGCCAACATGCCTCACCTCTTGCTCAAGATCATGGACTTCTTGCATTGCTTGGACTGAGAGTGGGAGGTGAAACATTTCATGCAGCGACGTGGATCCCAGGAAATCCTTAACCGAAATATCTTCATTTATTGCAAAGGAAAAGGCGCGCTGGTACTTCTCATCGAGAGTGGCGTCGAGCCACAGGTCTTTCCACATGAGCACTGAGGCTCCATCATGCACAGTAGCTTTAGAAATACCTCTGTAAATCGGGGTGAGCTTGAGAACATCTCTCCACCAGAATGAACCGCATGGTTCTATAGAGTGAGGGATTTTGTTTGTATAGTATGTGGACCACAAAAGCTCCACCCAAGGTGCATCGTGCCTGTTGTAGAATTTATGCAGATATTTGAGAAGGAGGGCATCGCTTTGCATGCGTAGGTTGATTATACCAAGGCCTCCACACTGTTTTGGTCTACACACCATACTCCAGGCTGCAAGGGAAATGCATTTGTCCCCATGTTCCGTCTTCTTTGTCCATAGACACTCCCTTCGCAGTTTATCAAGCAGTTCAATTATCTTTGGTGGCAGTCTGAGGGTGCACAAAGCAAAGATGACTAGTGAAGTGATCATGGTACTGAGTAGAGATAGCCTGGCTCCATACGACATCAAGGCCAGAGTGCTTGACATCCGACGTTCCATTGTACAAACAAGCGGCATTAAATCTTGAACTGAGGGCTTGGTTGTCCCGAGAGGTAACCCTAGGTAAGTAAAGGGCATGGAACCAACTTTGCATCCAAAGATATTAGAGAGCTCATTGTAGCAGGAAGCCTCACAGTTGATTGGGATAAGTGTGGACTTGTGGAAGTTAATCTTGAGCCCAATGGATTCAGCGTAGTCAGTGAGAATGTTTTTGATTGTGAGAGTTTGGACCGGGCAGGCAGGAAGAAGAATGAGCGTGTCGTCCGCGTATTGTATCACAGGGTAGTCGTGTTGGTTCTCTCTGGGGAACGGTAGCTGGATTCGTCCATGTCTGAAAGCGTCATTGATTGCGGCCTGTAAGAGGTCAGCCGCCAATACAAAAATCAATGGAGAGAAGGGGTCACCCTATCAAACACCACATTTACAGTTGAATTGATGACCCGGGACCCCATTTAGAAGCACTGCTGACTTGCCAGAGGAGAAAATGCATTTTACCGAATTGAGCCATCTGTCATCAAATCCCATATGCTGCATAATCATAAGCATAACATCATGTTCGATCGTATCAAAGGCCTTTGCGAAATCCAGTTTGAGGAGGATGATCTTTTCCTTGGAGGCTTGACACTGATGGATATATTCGAACGCCCAGGCGACACAGTCCTGTAGTGATCGGCCTTTTAGGAATCCATATTGGTTTCGATGAACGATTTTAAGAATGAGCTTTTGTAGTCGGTTGGCAAGAAGTTTTGTGAGAATCTTAAGACAACAATTCAACAAAGTGATTGGTCTAAAATCAGAGACATTCTCTGGGGAGCGAACCTTAGGAATGAGTGTAATAAACCCCATCATTGATGCTTTCAAGATTTAGGGTCCCCTCATAGAACTGGTTGCATAGCTCATAGAAGTCATTCTTAATAATATGCCAGCATTTTTTGATAAAGATACCAGAGAAACCATCTGGTCCTGGGGCGCGGTCGGTCGGCATTTCTTTAATGATCACATCTATCTCCTGCTTGGTGAAGGGGACAGTAAGTAGCTCCAGTCCCTCAACTTTTTTGATGATGTCAGGGAGGTTGAATTTCATTTGGAATTCGCCTGATTTCCCCAACCGCTCTTTAAATGTATGATAAATGACTGCCTCTTTACCCGCGTGATCATCTACGACCGATCCATCTGAGAGTTTGAGTGTTGGTATTGTGTTTCGTCTGTATCTCTCAGAGGCAAGAGCTTTCAGAAATTTAGGGTCTTCGTCTCCAAATTTAATCCAACGGATAGTGCATCTCTTTTGCCAGTATTGTCGTTGATAGCCCAACAACCGAAGGAGGTGCCTTTTCAGGATTGTCCTGAAGTTCTGCTCTGGCGTGGAGAGGGCTCTAATGTTTTCAAGAGCATCAAGATTGGCTAATGCCAGATTAGAATTATCGATCGCCACTGTCAGTTTAGAGATTCTTTTACTTCACCGCTTCAACTCATATCTTAGTGCTTTGAATTTTCTGGCTAGCAAAGTGGCTGCATTGGAGGTATTCTTGAAGGTTCTTGACTAGACCGATTGGACCAACTCAAAAAAACCAGGATGTTCAGTCCAATAAGATTCGAACCTAAAAATTTTACTGCGTGGAATGGATGTTTCAATTTTCACCACACACGGGATATGATCAGAAACTGGTTTTCCCAAGGGCATCACTAGGGTGTTGGGGTATGAAATGTCCAATTGTTGGAAGTGAGGAACCAATCTAATTGTTCGAGCAGTGGATCAAGCTGCATATTGCTCCATGTGTAGGCCCTGCCCTTGATTGGCAGTTCAATTAGCTTATTCGATCGTATGATGTCGTTGAAAGTGATCATGTCATTGGGATTACCTCCAGGCTTGTTCCTGTTGTCGGGGCCACGTATGTAATTAAAGTCTCCCAATAAAAGCCAATCATCATTAGATGGAATATTAAGATTTCGGAGCCAATTTGTATAAGTCACTCTAGAATGCCCTTGACATGGGCCATAAATATTCACCAGCATCCATTCCTGGGAAGACTGTGTGGAACGAAACTTAATGGCCAACGCAAAATCTTCTTCCATAATCACAGAGCCAGTAAAGATGGCACTATTCCAGATTGTGACAATCCCTCCCGAGGCCCCATGCGAGGGTATGTAAGCAAATTTGTCAAATCTCTTCGGGCAGCAAGATTTAATGAACATATTATCAATGGTGGGTTTTTTTGTTTCTTGCAGACAAATGATAGCACAACCGCTAGAAGCGATAGCATTAGATAGCGCTAAAAGTTTAGGTTCAGAGTTTAAGCCACGTACATTCCAGCATAGGATGTTCCAATTCAACAACGAAGACATGAAAGGATAAAGCAAAATAGGTAAGCCTCTCAGCAGGCACTTTCAGATACTTCAAGCATGGGGCGGGCCGTCCGCAGAATCCGCCATGAGAGCTTCTTCAGAGACCTCGGCTGGCGGGATGGCGCACTTGCTAATTCCAATGTGCTGCAAAACCTGAATTGGAGTAGGCGGCGGGATGTAGTCCTCCTGATTGACTGTGTGATCAACAGCCTCCATAGGAGTATCAGTAGCAGAGGGTACAACTCAGGGTTTAACTTTGGAGGGTTTTAGCTTAGTGTCAGAGACAGATGGTACCTTAAACCCATCATATTTGTTGGATCTATTGCTGCGACGCACCTCCAGCACAGATGCTGGAACTTTGGCTTTGCCTTTCCTGACTACTGAAGTGCCTGAACCCAGATCCACCGCAGGAGGAGCAATCAATGTCTTGGTGGCTTCAGTTGATGCTTCAGTGTTAACATTGGGAAGCTGAGGAAGCACTGCGTCACCCTGTTGGGCTCAAAGCATTAGTGTTACTAGAAATGGCCACATCTGACGGCACATCCTGATCGAGGCCAGCATCAATCTCCGTAATGACAACCTTGGAGGTAGCAGCCCGGGGGAGGATGGCAGAGTCCTCGAGAGTAACAGGCGTAGCATCTCCCTGTTGTAGAGCCCATGAGGTGTGACCATGAATGAGGATAGTACGAGAAGCAGAGTCAGCAGAGTGTTTGACAGTTTTAGATGCTGACCGAACAGAAAAATGCCCATTTGTCTCCTCAACATTGACCGTGAATTGCACTAGACTATCCCGAAAACCAAAACCTGAACTCCAGGGGCCAAAAGCAGCAACGATAGGCCGGATAGCAGTAGTGAGGTAGGTGTTGAGCCTCAGCATAGGCACACACTCATTCAGTAGGAGCGAGGCATAGCTGTCATGATCTGAAAGCATGGAGAACTGCATACCAGCATTGGATATAGTCAGGGTCAGTTCAATACTGTTTACCTCAGGTGGAGCAGCGATCGGGCCCTAGACAGAATCACTGGACTGAGCTGTGTCGACAGACATAACACCCAAGGCAGAGCCATTAATAGAAAGTAGTTGGTTGAAGATGTTTAAAGGGATGATGGCAAAACCATCAGACAGAGTAGCACTAGAGTCCGAGCTTCTAAAAACAGAGATTGAGTCGTTCCAAGCAGCAGCCGGGCTATCTTGCAGGTTATTGAGAGGATGAATGCCATGGTGCACCTGCAAACCTTCTCCAGCTAGCCAGGCCTGGAAGTTGAACATTGCAGGAGGTGTATGTGGTGGGGATGGGGGCCAGACTCACCAATTAGGTTGAAACTGCACTTAATCATCTACCACCTGTTCTGCATTGCCATTTCCTGGCTGAGCATTGGCATTGGCGGCCACATTCTGGGCGATCCAATTGTGAAGCTGCATTTGATAAATCTGTTCAGCAGTGAGGTTCTCTCCATGAAGTGGGTGTGGAATTCCATCTTCGGGAGGAGGATCCTCGGTGGCCGGCGGGACATCTGGGATGTGCGCATTCCAGTCACTGCTCCTCAACATAGTGACGGCCACAGTCCAGCTCTGGCGAGCGCCTCCAAGCTGACGCAACACCATACTCTTAGGAACTAATCGAAGATGTATCACCCTGACCTTCAGAAGCACGAATCGACGGTCCCCTCTAGGGTTATGCCATTCAACCAACTGACCAAACTTATCGACAGATTTATGTATATAGTGCCGAGTCTGATAATCATACGGAAAACCAATTGTAAAGCAGCCAGATCTCCCGCCCGAAAGAAGTCAGACGCATGTTCAGAGCAGCATCATGAGGAACAAAGGATATTACTACCGGCTCATCAAACTCCTCCTCATCGAGCTCAAAGGTGGTACCAACTACTGCATCCCTAATGATCGTGTTGGTAAAACCAAAGATACCAACACCAAGAGGGTGGTCACCTACTTCAGTCGGAAAAAACTCTGATTCATGGAGCAACCCTTCAATGATGTGACGGAGAGCCGCCTTGCGGTGAAAGGGGATGTCCCTGTTTGCTTCCGCAATGACGAGGAAGTCGTGGCGCAGCGGAGGGATTGGACCGACCACCATGTCGTCACGCACCCTACGGTCAGGCGGCCCGAGCTTGACGGTCATGCCCGGCGGGAGGTAGGGGATGACATTGATTGGAAAGTTAGCCATGGTTGTGGTGGTGCTCTGCAGCGGAGTAGAGGATGGTGTGGAGGTCGAGGTAGAATGCGGAGCGGCGGCCCTTGGGAGAGACTTGGGGACCCAGCGCCACCCCTTTTTTCCTCTGTTGATGAAGCAGGATGAAGCCACGTGTCCATCATGCCCGCAGTTGTGACATCGTAGGGTCCCACTCGACCGCTGCGAATTCCAGTCCAGGTTGGTAGGTGCGGTAAATGGGAGGGGTAAATCAGAAGAATGATTCTATGGCTGAATATGATTAGCATGGGAATTATTCTTGCCCAAAGTAGAATTCCTGATCAATGCAGTTTGTCGATAATTGTGGGGATTCACATTTGTTTCCAAAGTGGTTTTGTGATCCTTAGCAGAAGGAAAAATCTAAAAATCGCGATTACTTGCCAACCCATCAGTTGAAACCTGTCGAGAGATGTCACTTTTTTCATGTGAGCCAGCGGAGATAACATCCTGATGGGCTAGCTCAAGCTTGGGCCTCCAATAGAAGCGAGCCGCCTTGTGGTCATCACAACAGTTGGGGGTCTGGCCCAAAAAGGTGCATAATCGGCAGTAAAGCGCGCCCGGGCACCCAAAAGTGAAATGGGTAGTAGCACCACAAATGTAGCAAGATGGCTAGCCAATGGGTTGGTTGAAATGTCCTCCAACTTGTTCGAAGTATTTGGGTTCAAGGAGCCACAAACGCAGGGTGAGTGCTCACAGGTGGTGCAATGTTTGTCAGGGCATGAATCAGCCAAATGACCCGAGGTCGTGCAAGATGAGCACAAATTCAATCTCGTGTGGATATAATCTTGTGACGGTACACTGTTGAGCTTCCAGACGTTTGCAATATGTTGCTCCGTGTGGCCGACACGACGAAAGTCCAGAATATGCAATAGAATGAAATTAGGGATGGATTGCCAATTGTCCTTTTTAAACCGACAGCCTTCAAATCTTGTATTATGAGCCATAACACTGCCACACTGAAAAGAAGGAAGACTGCCAAAAGATATATTTGCCATTAATGCTGATGAACCCAGGTCCTTGGATGGCGCCTTGCCGAAAGAGTTTGAATTTGACACATTTGCCGAAAGGTCCTTCGCCGTCGACAATACTTGCTCGGCCGTCATGGTCGACGGTGCAATAAGATTAAACTTTTGTAGTTCAGCACATGTACTGAAATCAGAACTCTGACCAGCAGCAAGAAATGAGAGATTGGTTCTTAGGGCAATCGGGGATCGTGAAGCAACCTCAGGACTGTGAACATCGGAACGCCAAACATTGTCCAAACATCTTGGAGGAGTATGGCCATGGCGATAAAGTTGAAAGTGACAAACGAAGTCTGGCCAAACTCGATCTTTGAGACCATAGATAAAATGTCCAACACGATTGGAAGCCACCGAGAGACGAAAAGACCGACCCTCAAGGTGATGCACATTGAGACCAGAAGGTAAACCCCCAATGCAACATTGTAAGGCAATGGCCACAGATTCTTCAGACAAGGGGAAGGAGGCAGACGAAAAATACACAACCAAGAAAAATTCCTTGGTAGATCCAAACCGTCTACGCACCTGATCTGCGACCGCAAGGCCGGGTGAGAAGTCCCAATGTAGAAGGCCCTCCATGGAATCCTAGTTCATGGTGCTCCATGGCTTGGTGGTGGTGGAGGAACGTTGGAGGAGGAGGAGGAGGACGAGATCCATCGCTGCAGTTGTATCGTTGTTGTCCTAATGCAGTAAAAGAGAGCAGGAGCGAGAGAGTGGGATTGTATCGGAATGAACAAGTGGTGTTTTGCTTGCCTGGCACTTCTGAAGATAATATAGTTCTTCATCGGTGTCATCGAACTCATCGTCGGAACCAAGTATATCGAGAGGGGACAAACACCGGCAAACAAGAAGAAACACAATCAATGCAATGCACAATATGATGCATGATCATGACATGGCAATATGATGTGGTTTGAGCTAATGCAACTAGTAACCAGATTAAATGAAGTTGGTTTGAACCAAAGATTCAAATTCAACTCCATATGTGATTATTCAGATGCCATTCATATGATTTGTGCTAAACAGCAGCTATAAGTTGTTCTAACATGCATTAAAATGGTACATATGAATAGATTGGATTTTTCTGATCATTTTTCATATATAAATTATTTCATTCTGAGCTACGGTTGAATTTATATGATTTTTAGAAGTTTAGGGCATTTTCTGGAATTTCCTGAATAAGATTAAATCCAGAAAATCAATTACTGCGTCACCATTGTGTAAGCATGACGTCAGCGAGTCAACCGAGGCTGACCAGGGTCAAACCTGACCAGTGGGGCCCATTGGTCAGTGTCACATTGCTGGCTTGGGTCACTGACGGGTGGGGTCGGTCAAGGGCCACGTCAGCAAGGTCAATGCTGACGCGTGGGGCCACGGTGATTAGCTAAAACTAAGCAGGAATTAAACTATGGTTAATTTTGGGTGTGGGGCCCATATGTTAGTGGTCAGGGGGTTAATTAGCGGGTGATTAGTCCTAACTAGGTGGCCACGTCGGCGGCTTATCGCCGGCGACCACAGGCCACAGCGGATGCGTCGGGTTTGCTCCTCCGGCGACCAAACGAGTGGCGGAGGGGCTCTGCGTGGAGCTGGTGCTCATCTGCACCCAACGGAGCAAGTAGCAGTGGTTGGGGTGGTCTACAGCGCCGACGGCGTCGAGCTTTGCGGCGGCCGTGGTTCGGCCGTGCTCAAGTTCCTTGCTAGGGTGTTAGGGAGGAGGAGCTGGCGGTGGCTATGGGTGCGCGAAGACACGCTGAGCACGGTGGTGCGCTCGGTTGCGGCTCTAGGTGACGGTGGCCACGGCGGCGACATGGCTGGGCGGCGGTGAGCTTCGGGCACGGCGGCACTAGTGCTAGGGAACGTGCGAGGCGACGGGGGAAAAGGGCGAAAGGGAGAGGAGCTCACAGAGGACTCGCAGAGAAGCCCAGCGGGGTCGGGGAAGCATCGGAGTTGGCGGATCGACGAGCGGCGTCCGGCGGCCGTGCATGAAGGAGACGGCTCGAGTGGCGGCGATGCAGGGCGTCCGAGGTCGCTTGACTTGGCGGAGAGGATGAGGGCGAGGTAGCCGAGCTACTGGGCACGCCGAGGGGTCGAGGGGGAGGCTCTGGGTTGGTTGCGGCTGCGGCTATGGCGAACGGCGGCGGTGGTGGCGTTCGGTGGTGAGAGGGAGAGAGAGCAGAGGAGGGGGAGGAGCACAGGGAGACTGAGAGAGGGGCCAGGGGTGTCGTGGCGCTCGGGGCTGGCTCTAGAAGCGGCGGAAGCAGGAGGTGGCTCCGGCGCGTGCTGGCGCGCGGTGGCCACACGCCCTTCGTCCTCCTGGCAAAAGGAGGAAGACGACAGGGGAGATGGAGATGGGCTGGGCCGGCATCAGCAGCAGGCCGCACAGGTAAGTGGGCTGCCAGGTGAGTTTTTCTGCTCTGTTTTAATTTTTGTTCTGTTTCTTTTTATCGAGTTATTTTGCCACTGCTTGTGAATACAAAATGAATTCAAACAATGACAAAACACTCTGAATAGTTTTATGGTGCTAGATGGACTTTTCCAACAGCACATAAAACATTTCAAAGTTATTTGAAAATATATCCCATATATTATGAATATAATTCCAAATTCAAATACAATAATGATCTAAATTCAGTGCCCAAAATATTCCTTACAAATGTTCATTATTTTTGGTTTGGTGCAAAAGCCTTGCCAAAAATATTAAACAGTTAATAAGAAAATTTTGAGAAACAATGAATGCAATTTTTCAGGGTTCTTTGCCCTTCTTGAATTAAATCTTGAGGCTTCCAAATTTCCTTAGTTCAGGTTTCAAAAATTTAAACATGATGCAAGCAAGATACAAACACTAGGCAGCACCAGAAGCTAGGGATGTGACATAACACTATTCTAATCCCAGGATTAGAATAGTTATTTGGATCACGTCAGGCCTATATATATAGGGGCGATGGAGGTCCTCCGGAAATCCAGAACCCGCGGTGGGAAAAAACACCCACACCAGCATCCTAATCCTCCCATCTGTCGATTCCCACCACCCACCCTACAAGCCTTCTCCACCGGCTGACCCCGCGCCTCTGCCGCCGGCCGACTCCGCACCGCCGCCCACCTCACCCACCTCAGGCACCGCCGCCCCTGCAACCCCGGGCATCATCGGCAACTCGCATGGCCGCCGCCCCTGCAACCCCGGGCATCGCCGGTAACTCCCGCGCGGTGCCGCGAGATGGATCTCGTCTCTGCGCGTCGCCACCTGCAGCCCCGGCGCTGCCGCCGTGCCTCGAATTCCGGTGGCCGCCCCCTCCCCCTCCAATTTGATCTCCCCCTGACCCTACGTTCTTCCCCATCAACGGGATCGAGCAAGCGCCTTTGGCCATCCCAAGCGCATCTGCTGCCGCCGGCCCCGCGCGTCGTAGTTTGGCTACCGCCGCTGGCCGCCACAGGACGTTGCTCCGGCCACTGCTTTAGTAGTCCAAGTGCCCCACTGGTGTCCATCCAAGTCCTCTCCCTGTGCTCCTTCATGCCGAAGCAGTGTCAGAGGAGCCTGGCTGCCGCTGGCCTCTGCGTTATAGTTCAGTTCAACTCGAGCGCGTGGGCAAGTCCACCGACGGCAGCCGCCGCCCCCGCCTCACAGCCTCGCCATCTCCCGGCAAAGCTCACCGCCGTGCCTCACTGGAGTTCCACGGCTGTGGCTCCCATGGCCGGCTTCTTCCTCAGTCGTCGCCCCCCCCCCATCCGAACGACACAACACTACATGGCTACTCCATGGAGACTTCAACGACGCGATGGAGACACTCGGCCTCGGCTAGCCCCCTCCAGTGCGCCTGGCACCTCCGGACGTTCAAGTACACGGCCACTAGAGGTTCGCAGTTGCAACGCCCCCTGAATCCTACTGCTCCCATGCTCCAACTACGAAGGATCTCACCTCGTACTTTTTATCATTTTCAACCATTTTATTTCAGCAAGATGGTTGTTGATGCTTTCCTTGCTATGCTACTGCAAATTTGCAGGCCAGGTATTTCTCGCCTGAATCTCCCTAGTCGTTCAAAAGCTACAGGTAATGCAGTATTGACACAATAGGTACTTCTCGCCTGAACCTCTATACTCATTTAAAAGCTACAGGTAATTTTGTGGCTTCTCCAATATTGTTTGCAAATTCAGTATTGTTGGTATGGCTGCTTCTCTACTGTTCATCTTAGTATGTTAAACAAATAACCATGAACTATTGGGTCTGTATCTGCATAAAAGAGAGCCCATTTCTGAGTATTGATTCGGTAATTCATTTCATATGTTGTTAAAATAGAATTAACTGTGTAGAATTGGAGGAGATGTACGTGCTACTGTGTTAATCCTCTGATGTGTGCGTGCATCCGAGGATCTTCCTGAACTTCTTTACGTCTACAAACAGAGGACCATTTAGAAATCCTAATGTGTAGTTGTTCTCGTGTGTGTGTGTGTGTGTGTGTGTGTGTGTGTGTGTGTGTGTGTGTGTGTGTGTGTGTGTGTGTTGTCCTTCAGAGCATTTTCTTAGCACCCTCACCCTGATCCGATCTATAGGGCCGCCCCGAGTCCTCCCAACGCAACCCCGGGCCATTGAGCGACAGAGCCTCCCGAGTCGTTCAACGACAGAGCCGCTGGCCGTCCATGAACACATCACCTTGGATCCTGCTGCCCACCATCCGGTTCAACTTCTGCTGAATCCGATGAAGGGAGACTTCTTCTAAGAGCAATTTCCTCTTAAATTTTTTTCATTCAAAGTTTTAGTTTGTTATCTACTTCAGCTTCAGCACCTGTGTATATAGCTACCACGCTGGCATGCTGCAGCCCCTTAGCTCACCGTGTCTTCTCCAGCAGCCGTGGAGGCGAGTTATGCGTGACCCTGCATCCAAAATTGTTCCGGGCGGAGACACTGCTCTGCTTGTTGCTAGCTACATCCCATGGAAGACATCGCCCATGGCCTTTGCTGTAGACCCTACATGTTGCTGGCGGCCGTACTCCTGGCTACCAGACGTGCCCTTGCCTCTAGCACCCCTGGCCGCCGTGTCTGCCAACTCCATAACCCCGCCAGAAAATTGGCCACCATTGCAGGTCAGCTTCTCCTGATGGGCCAGTCCGACTGCAAAAACAAGAGTACATCGAAGCTTCTCCAGAAAATTGGCCACCATTGTGGTTGCTTTCTGAATTAACATGTTGGTTGTTTGAGAGTACAGGGAAGAAGAAGAAAAGCACGGAGAAGATAACGCATCAACACTATGTGGGTAAGGTGAGGCAAGATAGAAAGGGAATGTGCGGTGGAGAAATGTGATACGAAGGGAATGTGTGGTTGAGAAATGTAAGTCTGCCACTAGTTGGTGCATTTTTTATGTGAAAAGGATTGGTGCATGTAGTTACGGTGTGGCCAAGTCATGTGAGAATATTGTTTGTAAGCGTGCACAGCCTTTTTCTGCTGATTCTTATGCTCAAATGATCCCCAAATTTCTACAGTTTTTGCACACACATTTTACATCTTCCCTTCTATTTTTGTGTATGTTTTGCACCTTACAAATCGTGGTGTTGAGAAGTTCATATATAACTACCAAGGAATTCATGAAACAAAAATATAGAAGTTCTATTTTTTTTACTCAAGAATAAGTATAATTTTTTAAGCTCGACAAGTTCATAGGACAAAAAACGAGTGGTTATATTTACTTTTTCTACATATAAGAGAAACAGAAAGATGTTCACATATAAGAAATGAAAAGGTTCAAAAATTGGTAACATGATAAAAAGCTCATGTACGAAGTTCACGTGCAGAAATAAAATGTAAATTCACAATGAAGTTCATGTATAAAAAAACTTGAAGTTCGTATAGAGTAAAAAGGTGCATTTCTGAAAAAGATGGAATGGAAAGTTCATGTTCTTTAATTCCCGATGTTTGTATGGTGTGTACAGAGAAGTTCATGTATTAGTTCAAGGAAGGTTCATGTATTACTAAGTGTGTGCACATATAATTTCTCTCTTCACATATGTGTGTATGTCGGTTTTGTGTGTCCTTCCAGATCTAGTTTAGCATTGACCAAGGTTTCACCATTAAGGGAAACAACAGTTCAACGCATTATTCTATTACTTATTTTGTCTCATGTGGATCAAATATCAAATTGTGTTCATAAACAACAAAAAGAGAAACAAAAAAAAGACAAACCCAATAATGTTCGTAGGAAAAATTATGAGAAGTTCAAATTGTTCAAATATGGAAGCTCAAAATGTTAAAATAAATCCAAAATTTTCCACTACTCGCATCCCACCTCTTTTCTCGAAAAAATAGAACCTCTCTTGAAAAAAATAAAGAATTTCACAAACAAAACTTGTATGGAAAACCTAGATATTAAGAAAAAGAAACAAATTGTTTTTCAACCCAAAAAATAAAGTTGTGAAATTCCTAATAGGGAAAAATATATCAGTTTTATTTCCCCCATTTCTAAAAATAAATAGACAGAAGTTCAAAATATAAAAGCCGAGAAGGTCAAAATGTTGTGTTCGGGAAGGTCAAGTGTGTTATGTGTATCTCAGCAAGTTAAAACAATATGAACATGCAAAATGTTGTGTTCGAGAAGGTCAAGTGTGTTATGTGCATCACCTCGCCCCCACTGAATCTTTTGCATTTTTCGTGTATTCTTCAAAAGTTCAGGTCATCATTAGTTGCTTCGATTGAGCTACAACTATGAAAAAGTTCACCTCAGAGGCATGTCTATGTGTGTAGACCGGGAAGGACGACAAACCATGCCTAGTGCCGCTACCATCGTCAACAGAAGGAGGAAAAAGGTCACCATAGAAACAGGGAGAAGGTCACCATAGAGGCAAGGAGAAGGTCACATGTATAAGGTGCAGGGAGAAGGTCACCATAGAGGTAGGGAGAAGGTCACATAACACAAGTTCACGGACTACATGATGTGCATTTTGTATGCAAAAAAAAAAAGAATGTAAAAGCAAAGGCTAAAAGTTTTGTTGCTAGAAGTTCAAGTACTCGGTCCGAGAAAAATTCAAAATTCTTGTGAGAGGTTGAACAAAAATACGTGACAGAAGTTCAAGATGAAAACAACGAGAAGTTCAAGTACTAGACGGAATGCGTTTCACGTAAGAATATATTAATAGAAAACAAAGAGCTTAAAATGTTTGTTGGAAGAAGTTCACGTGCTCCTCCCGGTGAAGTTCAAGATCTCTAGTGCGAGACGTCCGACCTTCACTTACATGTAAAAAACAGGCAAAAAATGACCATTTTTAAAACTGCTATCAATCGACAACGAATTTGTAACACCTGTCTACATGAAAAACTTGCTGTTATTCATAAGCTTTCCAACGATATATTATGTGCTACATTTCGATGAACGATTTAAAATTTTCATGTTTACCATCTAAAGCACGTTTTTATGTATTCAAAAAAATTCTTTTGAACCATCACGAGTATGAAAAACTGATTAACATGGGAAAGTTGTGTGTTTTCGACAGCTTTTCATCGGTATATCATTTGCTCAATTCCGGTAAGGGATTTGAGAGTTACGGGCAAAAAACATCACGTCAAAAACAGAGTGAAGTTCAAGCAGAACTGCCACAGAAGTTGTACTTCACGCGATGCATTTTCGACGAATCTGTTTCGCGATGAATGCAGAAATTATGATCCCCTCATTTTATAAAGTACTTGAAAACAGCTGAGAATCAGAGAAAACCGTCAACATGAAATTTTTTCGCATTTTCCATAGCTTTTCAACGGTATATTATTTGCCCCATTCCGATATAGTTTGTAGAAAATACAGCGAAAACACACAAAAAGGTCTCAAAACCGTAAAGAATTGGGAGAAAGAATACATACAAAAAAGTTTCGCAATTGTTCAAGCTTTCCAACGCCATATCGTTTGCTGCATTCGGACGTACGGTTAAAAAATTAGCATGAAAATACGAACTCGGTGGAACTTGTATAATTTTCTAAATTACTTTTAAACCGTTAAAAATTAGAAAAAACTTTTAACATGAAAAATTAGCGCATTTTCATAATGTTTCCAACGCCATACTATTTGCCTCAATTGCATTAGACGTTTAGAAATGACATCGAAAATACGAACTCGGGTGTTCCTTTTGCGAAATTCTATGATTTTCCAAATTACTCTTTGTACATAGGGAATTAGAGAAAACTTTAAACATGTGGAAGGAGCGGTTTTGCAGCAGCTTTCCAACGCCATATTATTTGCCTTATTCCGATAAATGGTTTTAAAACGCGATCAAAAATATGATTCACATTTTTTGTATGAAGAAAAAATGGTTTTCAAAACTACTCTTAAACAGATTACATTTTGCCAAAAATTTAACTTGGGTCATGATACTGATGTCCATAGCTTTCCAACAATATATCGCAAGCCCCGTTTGGACAATGTTGGCGGAAGTTCAACCTAGCACAGGGAGAAGTTCAGGTCGAACAACTCAGGCAGTAAAATTGCAAAAAACACAGTTTCATCACGAGTTGAGAGCAAAATCTGCCAACGAGCGAGATTCCTATTTAAAACCGGTATTTAGTTAATAAAAAACGTTCCTACATTACACTTACATCATATAGAACACGACTAAACAGAATAATTCGCGAGGGAAGCCACGGTTGCGAAGATAGACCAAAGGTCAGGTTTGTACAGGGAAGTCCAAACGCGTTACTCAAGCAGTTCAGGTTGTGATCAGAATATTATTCTGATTGATCAGAATAGTGTTTATGTATGTGTGTGTGTGTGTGTGTGTATATATATATATATATATATATATATATATATATATATATATATATATATATATCAGCATCTCCATCATCATTAGCAGTACATCCTACGGAGGTGAGTTAGGATGCACTTGATCCCAGAAAGGTATCTATCCTTCAAACCAGAGGAGTGCTTCAAACTAACAATAGTCCAACAAAAGAGGGTCGTGCTACAACAGCAAAATACATGGCTCAGTCCACATATCAGTACAAATCAAGTTGTGTATATTTGTTGTTGGCACGAACCACATCGCCGCATGTCGGGTTTGCAAAAGCCATCCATCGCATGCAAGCTTGATGCCTGTCACACACTGAAGATTATCTCGCAACTAGCTGTGTCGATGAATCTCTTGATATGGTGATTCATGAAACCCATGGTATGATGTGTAAACACAGTCCCCCCCCCCTGGCGAATGGAAGTCGCATAGCACGGTAATCATTGCCGGTGATATGATCGATGATTGATTGGATGATCTGATAATTGAGCCCGAGGAACATGGAGTGGTTGCCGAGGCTGTAAACCCGCCTCCAGTTGAATACGCCTGGCCCAACGGAGCTGGAATCTTTCTCGAACACGAAGCAGCCATAGCCAACAATGTCACGAATGCCCCAGGCATTGTACTGCATGTCGTTTGATGAAATGGTCAATTTGGTACGTGCAAATGAGCATCAAATGAGCACCGTCAGCTGAACGAGCGATAAACCACCACCCATCGGCTGGTATGATTCCAGGTCCTGGAATCATGAAGCCCAGGGCATTTGCGTCTGCTGCAACAATTCAAATTGGAGACCAAAAGGACAAAAATAAATAATGATGTTCAGAGTATGTGTGGAATTAAGATTATTATAACAGTGACACATATCATAGACAATGAATTGCAATGCCGTGGTCATAATCATACCCCAAGTTAAAAAAAATAAGCCAATGGCTTTCATATTCTAGCAATATATCATGGTTCAAACATCATGTAACAATGATAGGAAAACAGATATGACAGGGCCTACTCATATTCTACCATAGCACTTAATAAAGTTATCATATCAACTCTAAGCAATAACATGCGTTGTTACAAATATCCTGGAAATGAGAGTAACATATAGCAATCATGAGGTGATACTCATAATATCTATTCTAACAATCATTAGATACCAATTGTTTTCATATCCACTCTAAATATAACACGTGTGGTCATAAAAATCTTGGAAATGAGAGGAACATATAGCAATGATGTGGTTATAGACATACTATATATTCTAAATTTGTATCAATGAACAGGCAGTGGTATTCTTAAGGTAAACATGAGATGAGATAGAACAATTACACGACGATAGATTCCACTAGTATAGGCATCCAATCTGTGCGTCAACCGCATAAACGAGGCCCTCGTGCACTATAGCATCAGATAGAAGTGTTGGGTGAAGAGGATCGACGATGAGCCATAACCACGTATGGCGACCAGATTCCAGATAGACTAATCCCATGTTGAACACGACAATGAGCTTGTAATCCATGTAGTCTTCTGATAGTGTGGGCACTTTGCATATTACAACCTTCATTAAACAGAGGTCGAGCCAAAAGCTCGACGCGTCTCGTGCGTAGTAGGCAGGAGTGTCCGGCGGGCCGCGAGGCTCGATGGCGGCGGTATCCAAAGATGGAAGGGTGATCTCTCGCTGGGTGTAGATATCCACGAGATGCCATGGACTACTGGATTGGTGGATGAGGATGATCCACTTGGCCTTCATGCCCGCCCAGTAGTGGCCGCGCATGAAGGGCAGGTGGACGGGTAGTGGTAGCATGTCGAGGGGCACCACGAAAACCTCCGTAGGATCGTCAAGTCGGTGTCTGGGCCACCTACAAGGATCGGGCATCAGCAAGCAGTGTGTCTTGAAAAGAGTCGGCCGGTTGCAGACGAGTAGACGGTACAAAGTCACCGAACATGCGGCCAGACGGACGGTGCTGAGTAGGTCCATACGATTACAGGTCTGCTCCAAGAGAACATCGGGGAGGGAATTCCAATCGCGGTTCTGCGTGTCAGTCGGTTCTGCCATTGGGGTTTCGGTGCCTGCGAGCCAGCGAGGAAGTGGATTCGGGCGGGCGAGCAAAGAAGCTTCTCCTCGTGTGGCCTAGCAGTGAGCGGAGGGATATGGTATGCGCGAGCTACCAAGGAAGATAGCGCGGGAGGGCGAGTAGTGAGCGGGGGGAAATGGTGTGCGGCCGACGATGTGGAAGACAGGAGGAAGAAGAGTGGAAGACGGGGAAGAAAGTGCGTTAAATCTCAATTCTACTACTACTACCAGGATATATCGTCCTTCAGATTGTAAATAGTTACACCGATGACATGTGGGTGTACCACAAGAGGGCCCGTCAGTTAATGGAGGACAGAAGCGTGCTCTACTGGCAAACATGATGGCAGTACTGGGTAAGGCTGATTTAGTAACACCAACACTTTGGTTCAGCTTATTAATTAATTGTACCATCTGTTGCAGCGTGTATTGTCACTTCACTGCGAAGACTTCGTTTCTACATTATCCCTATGCCTCTACGCTCACTTCACTCATTTTGCTCCGTACGAAGTCACTTGTTGAAATCTCTAGAAAGACAAATACTCCATATTTGGGAATAGAGGGAGGATTTTACTCTGTATTTGGGAAGAGAGGGAAGATTTTACTACGTATTTGGGAACAGAGGGAGTATCACCATATGGAGGGAACAGAGGAAGCTTGAAATATGAATATGTCAATGGGAGGGAGTAAGCCCCATGCATGCATGCATGCACGCAACACACACGCTCACGCTCCAGTGTTCAACCTACTCCCTACGTCCGTGAAAAATTGTACATTTAGAGATTTACACATTGACCAGGGCATACTTAATGCCCAAAAGTTATGTGTGCATGCGACCATTGAGAGAAGAAGATTAAATGAAGGTTGTTGCATGCTGTAATTAAGGATAGACATGTAGCCTATACCTAGAGCACAAGTTGGTGCATTAGTCAATCAATATCGATTTAGATTAAAGGCTAAATGCATTGGAAGTGTAGGTGTACGACACACTTTGTTTTTTTTGCTGATTTCTTTGCTCTGCCAACTGAGAGGTGGGACCCAGAAACCAGGTCACAATTTAACCAATTCACAAAGTGCCACGTCGACTATGTGGCCGGTCAATAGGGTGCAATATGGTGCTCTACGATGAGCTAGTGATCGTATAATCACCGCAAAACTATATATAGTTACTGTAAAGAGCGTATTGTTACATACATTGACCGCCAGTGTATTTTTCTCGTTTCAAATTAAACCATATTAATCGGAAAGGACGCAGTATGGACTAGTACCAGTACTGCTTTGATGTGTCCCGTCAACTCACCGAACGAGGAGAAGCTTGCTTACTACGTCTCTCCCTCGCCCACGCGCGCAGTGGTTCACAGGACAAGGAGAGGGTTTTGACTATAGCGTGCCCTCTCCATCTCCCTCTCCCTCGCCCTCGCCCTCGCGGTGGACGTGCAGCAGTTCAATTGGTGTGAGCTTGCCAGAAGCATAATGTGTACTGTAGTATCATCATTGTTGGACCTTTCGAAGAGGCGAAGAGCCAACTGCAAGGTTCACACGAGTACGAACTGTTGAACCTCCCGAAGAGGCAAAGAGCCAAGCGCAAGGTTCTATAGGAGTTGTTGTCCTAGTAGGAGCGTACTACAACTATAAAGAACGATGCTACTGTATGATGCCGCCACGTCACATATATCCAAAGCTGTGCCAACTTTTTTTCTCAAAGAGCATGTTGGAGCCCGTGCAACAACCACACAAGTTGCACGTACACATAACACATTTACTAGTAGTAAATTCTAAAGGACAAATGCCAGTATGCCACACAAGTTCGTCTCAAATTCATGTGATAAATTTGTGCATGACTAGTCTACATATATTCACAGCGCTACCGTTCACAATTTACCATACTCCACTTACACGTTATAGATGGGCTACATGTCCTCCTCCAGGTTCCAGTCCCAGGTGTTCCTCATGGATGGCACGATCCATAGCGGTGGGCAACGGGAATCATTATCGCAGCTTTCTAGTCCGGTTCCACATGATGGAGACTCATCCAAGCTGAAGCGGCAGAAATCAGGGATAGCGTTTCCCAGCATGTCGTTCATCCGGCGGTGCACACGGAGCACACAATCATGCTTCATGAACGGCAGGCCTTCCGTGTCGTGCACGGAAGGTGGCATCCGCTTCACAATGGGGTAGTTGTCCCTAATGAAAAGCGAGTACTCTCCAAGAGTGTTCCACGGCACCCACGTAGCATCACGGGGGTCGAACTCGGCGCCGTTCATCTGGTACACGCGGCATCTCATATCTAGACACATGGTGACATACATTGTCAAGGCCCACGCATAATAATATGGCGGTTAGTAATACTGTGCAGCAAATAGTACTACTCCGGTATAGAGGAAGTAAAATAACCGGCTTATTATATATAGCCACTGATGGCTACATGGATGAGATAGTAAGACATGGAAAAACAAAAATTGTGGCAGCTAGTTGGTTCAAGTCTTCAAGGGCCTAGCTAGCTATATGCGTCCTCCAAGGTAAAAAGTACTCCTACTAGTACGTAAGTATAGTACTACTACAACAATGAAAGAGAAGGCGAGAGGGTTAAAAAATGGAATACCTGGGTAGATGGTGACGGTCCGATCGTTGTAGATTGTGTGACCATGTTGCGCATCAGTGTTTTTTTTACGGTTAACGATAGTTGGAGAGGCTCCCACTGACTTTTGTATTACTCACAGGAGAACAATTACAACAGTGTTACAGATGGGTTTGT
>NC_041391.1:84560494-84580858 GCF_002162155.2 Triticum dicoccoides
GAAACAAAGATAGACATGTGTTACTAAGAGGTTACAAACTTTGTAAGTAAGCATTTAGGAAGGGGTGGAGATCCTCTCTACAATTATACAGCAGGAGAATCTGCAAATTCTTGAACCTAGCCAGCCATGAGTCAAATGAATGCTGGATCCCTCTGAAGTAGACATTATTCCTTCCCTTCCACAAACTACAGGCTGCCATCAAGAAGATGTCCATAAACAAGGGCTGACGCCAGCTATCTCTGCCTCCATGGATCAAAGAGATTTTGTCTCCCATCATTGGCCAAAGCATGCCACTTTGGCCCATCAGCGCTGGCTAAATGGACAGGCAAAGAAAAGGTGCTCAACCGATTCCTCTAGAGGGTTCTGACAAAGCATGCAGGTGTAATTCTTGTTAGCCACAGCATACTTTCTATGTCTCAACATGTTTCTCGTGTTTAGGCTATCAACCAGCAGCAGCCACCATTTTGAACTTGATTGGGCTTTTAGATTTCCAGAGCCAGACAAAGGCCTTGTCCGCAACAACCTCCCTGAAGAAGTGATCATAAAACTTCTTCGAGGAATAGGCTCCACCGAGAGTGTACTCCCAGGTGTCATTGTGATCTATATCCAAGACAATATGCAACGAACCATGCGGGATCTCTCTAACCTCTCCCCTGGCCTGGGCTGACAACGGCAGGTGGAAGAGCATGTTGGGGTCTGTGGCCGTGAGCACCTCAGTGACAGATGCATCCTCGTTCAAACAGAACAAGAAGGCCCTGGGAAAGAGCTCCATGAGGGGGGCCTCGCGATCACTATCGAACCAGGCATCTTTCCAAATAGAGAGGAGGATCCATCTCCCAAAGTGACAGTGGTAACCCCACGAAATACGTCACTGAGTTGAAGAACATCACGCCACCAGAATGAGCCAATCGGATCCATAGCGTGCGGAATCTTGTCAGTGTAATATGCATCCCAGATCATGGTCACCCAGGGGACATCATCATGGTTGTAAAATTTGAAGAGATTCTTCAAGAGAAGGGCCATATTCTGCATTTTGATGTTAATGATCCCGAGCCCACCCTTGTCTTTTGGTCTGTAGACTAACTCCCAGGCAGCCAGCGAGTTATTTTTAACACCATCCTCAGAGTTCTTGGCCCAGAGGCAGTACCTGCGCAATTTATCCAAATGCTCAATGACTCTAGGGTGTAGTTTGATCGTGCACATGGCATAGATCAACATCGACGTCACGGCCGAGTTGACCAACGTGCATTTGGCCCCAGTGACATTAGAGACAGAGCCGTGGACATCTTCCTCTCCACACCATGCACAAGAGGCATGAGCTCCAGAAGCATGGGTCTGGTCATGCCCATAGGAAGGCCAAGATACGTGAACGGTAGACTTCCAACAGTACAGCCAAAAACTTGTGCCACTTCCATCGCATATCGCTGATCGATGTTAATGGGGATCAATGTAGACTTATGGAAGTTGATCGAAGTTGATCTTCAGTCCAACCGAAGTACCATAATCCTCCAAAATGGTTTTCATGCAGGCAGCTTGATCAAGGCAGGCTGGCATCACCAAGATGGTATCATCCGCATATTGAACTACTGGGTAATCACCCCGGCGATTATTTGGGATTGGTAGGTCGAGCAGCCCTTGAGCGAACGCATCATTAACAGTAGCTTGCAGAAGATCGGCAGCGAGTACAAAGATCGGCGGTGATAGGGGATCACCTTGCCTCACCCCACATTTACATGAAAACTATCTGCCAGGAATTCCATTGAGGAGCACAGAAGAAACACCTGAACCAAAGATGGTTTTCATCCAGCCTAGCCACTTGTCGTTGAAACCCATGTGTCGCATGATTTCCATCATTGGTGCATGCTCAATTATATCAAAGCCTTTGGCAAAATCAAGTTTGAGCAACACAATTTGCCGTGCGGATGCCTGACATTGATGGATATACTCAAATGTCCATGGCAGACAGTCTTGGATGGTTCTCCCTTTAAGAAAGCCATATTGATTCCTATGGATGATTTTCAGAATAATTTTCTGCAGACGATTAGCCAAAATTATCGTGATAATCTTGAGACAACAATTAAGCAGTGTTGTTGGCCTGTGATCATTAGCGGTCTGAGGGGATGAGATCTTCGGGATCACGGTGACATACCCCTCGCTGATGCTAGAAACATCCAAGTTTCCCTCATGAAAATCCTCACACATCTTGTAGAAATCCTCTTTGATGATCGACCAACAACTTTTAATAAAACAGTCGTTCAAGCCATCCGAACCAGGGGCTCTGTCGGCTGGCACTTCTTTGATCACAGCATAGATCTCACCTCTTCTGAAAGGTGCCGACAGCTCCTCTAAGCCATCAACCCGTCGGATGATCCGGGCAAGGTCGAAGCGCATACAGGTGGGTTTAGAAGAACCCAGGCGATCTTTGCATGTTTTATACAAAATCCCTTCCTTGCCAATATGATCACTAACGATAGCATCCCCATCTCTCGGGTTAGCAACAGAATTATGTCTAAACCTCTCGGTCGCAAGAGACTGAAAGAGCTTAGTGTTTTCGTCGGCAAACCTGAAGTATCTGATTGTGCCCCTTTTCCTCCAGTACTCATTCTGATATTTTAGCAAAGTATTGAGGTGCAATTTAAGAATGCGCCTAAAATTCTTTTCTTGGGTGACAAGGAATCTTTTGTCCTCAATATCATCCAGCCTAAGAAGGGCCTCGTTACTGTTCCGAATCATGATCTTCAGTTTTGAGATACCCTGGCTCCAACGTTTAAGATCATTACGTAGATTTTTGAGCTTCTTCCAAATGAGGGCCGCAGAGTTAGGAGCGTGGCATGATTTGGACCAGGAACCAGCAACAACATCTAGGAAACCCGTATGATTGACCCAGTAGTTTTCAAACCAGAAAAGTTTGGACTTGGGTATTTTGGACTCAATGGCCACAACAGAAGGAGTATGATGAGATACAGGGTTGCCCAGAGGTAATACCATTGTGTTAGGGTACGACGTGGTCCAATTAGAGGAAGAGAAGAACCAATCAAGCTGCTCAAGCAAAGTGTCATCCTGCATATTACTCCAGGTGAACGATCGGCCTTTGACAGGAAGTTCCATCAAAGATTATGCACAGATTATTTCATTGAGCAAAAGCATGTCAGCAGCGTCGCCACCTGGTTTGTTTCGGTCTAACGGGGAACAGATGAAGTTGAAGTCACCCAGGATTAGCCAATTCTCATCATCAGGTATATGAAGATCAAAAAGCTAAGAGCTAAAATCCAGTCGTCTCTAACCAGTACAAGGACCATAAACATTGACAAGTTTCCAAGATTCATTCGATTGTGTTGAAACAAAAGAAATGCTCACAGCAAAGGACTCAACAAACCACGACGTGCCCACAAACAAAGAGTTGTTCCAAATAGTTATCAAGCCACCCGACGCACCTAATGAAGGCGCAAAGACAAATTTATCGAAATGCTTAGGGCAGAACGTTTTAATAAAAGCTAGGTCGAAGGACTCGCGCTTAGTTTCTTGGATACATAGCACCGAACAACCGCTAGTATCAATAGCATTCCTAAGTGCCAAAAGTTTACTATCAGAGTTTATGCCTCTGATGTTCCACGACAACACATTCCACGATTTATTCATGACGAAGACAGAGAACAATTGCCGTTGTCTGGAGCCGACGACTGATCATCCAGCAGCTTCTCGGTAGAGAGATCTTCAGGAGCAATACCACACCGAACGCCCACCTGCTGAATTTCCTCGACAAAGGTGGGAGGAGGGCAAGTAGTAGCAGTAGTTGATGCAGGAGCAGCAGCCAAAGAAACAGCTTGAACCGCTGGCACCACACAAGCTCTCACTCTTGACTTGGGTTGCTTGTTGTCAGAAATCTGATTGACTTTGAAGCCATCATATTTGTTGGATCTTGTGCTTCTTCTAACAGCAGTAGTGTCAAGGGGAACCTTGGCATTACGCGAAGCTTTGGTAGCAAACAGAGACGACGAGGCAATCATCTGGAGAGCACACCCATGGTCCAATAGAACTGCAGAACCGGATTCAGAACAGACAGGTGCAGGAGCAAGTTGTGCAGAGATGGCCTTGAGCCCAGGGGAGCGGTCAACCCATTCCCATTTCATATCAACAGAGTCCACCATAACTAACGGGCCATCTAGTAGTAAATTGCGGGGAACAACATGGGCTCCTAACTGTAAGCGAGCCCTGAAGATTCTGGCCATGACATCAGGTTCTGGCGTGACATTCAACAGGTAAGCAGCAGAGATGGAGTTCAAGTATTCCTGGATTACCCTGAAAGGATTGAGTGGGAACAACACATTGCTCCTCTGTGTGTCCGTAAGGGCTGGTGTGTATATGCGTTTAAGCATACCACCCATCCAAACCAGGAACTCCTGATCCATTGCAATCAGCAGATTAACAGAGTCTCCTCCAGCTCTGACAAAGGCCAAACATGCAGTAGGGTTTCCAAGAACAAAACGGTCAGCGAGGGCTCCAACTGCCTCAATATCAGCTTCAGACGACCACACATCAGACAGGTTATCTTGAATATTGTGCTCAGGATCAACTCCATCCATGAGGGATGGCCCATCATACTGGAAGAAAGTTCTGAAACTGAAACCAGAGTAAGGAGGGGCAATGACTGGCCAGGCTCGCCATCCATTCTCCTGCAGCTCCTCCTGTTCTGGCTCCGGAGCGTTCCAAGCAGCTTCATTCAGAGCATCTTGAGCAGCCATCTCGTCAATTCGAGCTTGTTGCATGAGAGTGTAGTATGGTAATTCATATGGATGCGGAGAGGCATTTAGGAGGGGCGGATCTTCCTCTGTGAGGGAGTCCTGGACTAGGGGGTGTCCGGACAGCCGGACTATCAATATCCGCCGGACTCCCAGACTACGAACATAGAAGATTGAAGACTCCGGCTCGTGTCCGGAAGGTACTTTACTTGGCGTGGAAGGCAAGCTTGGCAATACGGATATGTAGATCTCCTACCATTGTAACCGACTCTATGTAACCTAGCCTCTCCTGTGTCTATATAAACCGGAGGGCTTTAGTCCGTAGGACACAACATTACATCTCAACAATCATACCATAGGCTAGCTTCTAGGGTTTAGCCTCATTGATCTCGTGGTAGATCTACTCTTGTACTACCCATATCATCAATATTAATCAAGAAGGACATAGGGTATTACCTCCATCGAGAGGGCCTGAACCTGGGTAAAAACATTGTGTCCCTCGTCTCCTGTTACCATCTGCCTAGACGCACAGTTCGGGACCCCCTACCCGAGATCCGCCGGTTTTGACACCGACATTGGTGCTTTCATTGAGAGTTCCTGTGTGTCGTCGCCGATAGAGCGGATGCCTTCACCCGTCTTCAAAGACGGTGTTCTCACCGGAGGGGCCCTGGCCGCCAGTCAGATAATCCGGTTTGGCGGCTTCCTTATGACCGCCTGTCCGGCCGTCGCTTCGGCAATGACTTCTCATGTCGTCGAAAGCAATCTTTGAGTCAGCCCTAAAGCTGCCGAACAGTTAGATCCAATCGAGCTCTCGTCTGTTAACGAGCTCTTGGATCACATCGCCGCCCTGGGAGTCGCAACAGACTACAATTAGATTGGGCGTAAAACCGATCTGAGAGAGATTAACTCTCCCCAGGTTACCCACCACATCGAAGTGGTGGAAGAACAATTCGGCAACTCGTTGCCATTGTTGAAAACAATCTGTGTCCGGACTCCCGAACCCTCCACGTCGGATTCCCGCGGAGGTATGGACTCTGATCGAGCATCGAACCTAAAGTCATGCGTCGCTCCGGACTCGCTGGGCTGTTTCCAACAAATCAAGCTTCCGAAATCGGAAGTCCCTCGGCCATTGAGCCCAAAGATGGGCAGGGATCCGGATTTTGTTCCACCCTCCCGCCCAGACATATGCGACTTATCTCTAGTTCGGCAAGAGCCCTCGGAAAGAGTACATCATTACTGGGCCAGATTCCTCCTGGTTATGGACAGGATAAAGGACTGCCGAGAGGAGAACGCAATCTCAATATTCTGCAATAACTGCACGGACAAGGGAATCCTGAACGCCATTGATCGTCGCAAGATTACGCGTTTTACCGATCTGGCGTCCATAGTACGAAAGTACTGTGCGACGGAAAGTTTCCGGAAAACTGAAAATCAATTTTGGGATAATCCGGCCCCAAACCCAGTCCGCGGTAAAAGGGCGCCTCACAATCAGGCCCCAGTTGCCAAAATCAAAAAGCAAAAACCCAGTAAGGGAAACGGAACCGTACTGGAGGGATGGCTCAATGGACCCTGTAAACTTCACAATACGGGGGGAGCTATCCCAACGCATAGCCCTCGAGCATGTTGGATATTATGGCAGGTGGCCAAAAGTGGCGAAGAGCTTCTGGCTCCGGGAAACCACTCCAACAATACCAGCACGGTGTCAACAGTCTTCGAGACTTTCGCATCAAATAATATGCGAAAACGAACAATCCGCGAACTCGCCGAAGTCTACCAAGTAGCAACAGCAAATCCATGGAGCGACACAGCTATTACCTTCAGCACTAGCGACGAGCCCACATCTCGAACTACCAGAGCCCCAGCCGCACTGGTACTTAGTCCCATAGTGGACGGCTTTCGACTGACAAAGGTCCTCATGGACGACGGCAGCGGACTAAACCTCATTTACGAGGAAACCCTGCGGAAAATGGAAATCGATTGGAGCCGTATTGAGCGAAGCAGCACAACCTTCAGAGGAATAATCCCTAGCCGGGAAGCGCACTGCACCGGAAAAATCACACTCGATGCGGTGTTCGGCTCTCCGGACAATTACAGATCCGAAGAAGTCACGTTCCAGGTAGCCCCGTTCAACAGCGGCTATCACGCCATATTAGGACGAGAGGCATTCACAATTTTTCAAGCAATACCTCATTACGGGTACATGAAGCTCAAAATGCCTGGGCCCAGTGGAATAATCACTCTCGTCAGTGATCCGGACACAGCACTCCGGGCTGAAAATAAGACAGCCGCACTAGCCCTCGAGGCACTATCCGAAGCCTTAGCGGCAGAGGAACTTACCGCGCTACGCTCTACGGTAAACAGGGACGACGTGATACTTGATAAAAGATCCAAGTCCACCTCCTTCAAACCAGCAGATGAGATAGTCAAATTTCAGGTCCACCCAACGGACCCAACAAAGACGGCCTCCATCGGGGCACAGTTGAACCCCGAAGTCGACGCCGCACTGCGCGAATTCCTTCGGGAAAATTGGGACATCTTCGCCTGGCACCCTTCGGACATGCCCGGAATCCCTCGCAGGTTGGCAGAACACAGCCTAAACATCCTAAAAGGATTCAAACCAATCAAACAGGCTCTTCGACGATTTTCCGAGCCCAAAAGACAAGCAATGGGAGAAGAGCTAGCCAAGTTATTGGAAGCCGGATTCATCAGAGATATCAAACATCCGGACTGGCTAGCAAATTTGGTGATGGTACCAAAGAAGGACAAATCCTGGCGCCTCTGCGTCGACTTCAAAGACCTCAATAAGGCTTGCCCAAAGGATCCTTTTCCCCTCCCCCGCATCGATCAAATTATCGATGCCACGGCAGGACACGATTCGTTGTGCTTCCTGGATGCATACTCTGGCTATCATCAAATCAAGATGGCGGAAGCACACCAAGCCGCAACGGCATTCATCACTCCGTACGGACCATTCTGCTTCAACACGATGCCCTTCGGACTCAAAAATGCCGGCGCAACATATCAGCGCATGATTCAAACATGTCTGGCTATCTAGATAGGCAAAACAGTCGAGGCATACGTAGACGACGTAGTCGTCAAAACAAAACACGTCGAAACTTTAGTAGACGATTTGAGGCTCACATTCGACAACCTCAGAGCATATGACATTAAGCAGAATCCGGAAAATTTGTTTTCGGCGTACCAGCCGGGAAGCTGTTGGGCTTCATTGTATCCAGTAGAGGAATCGAAGCAAATCCGGCTAAGATCCGAGCTCTGTCACAGTTGGATATCCCAAAGGACCTCAAGCAAATACAAAAATTAACAGGATGCGTGGCAGCCTTAAGCCGTTTTATCTCCCATTTAGTAGAAAAGGCGTTGCCTCTTTATCGCCTCCTAAGGCGCACCGAACACTTCGAGTGGACAGATGCGGCCACTGCCGGACTCGAAGAAATAAAGGCCATATTGGCAACAAATCCGGTCCTGGCTGCGCCCGCTCAAGGCGAACCGATGTTGTTATACATCGCTGCAACACATCAAGTTGTGAGCGCTGTCCTCGTCGTCGAACGAGCAACAGAAGGGCATAAATTCCCTCTTCAAAAACCAGTGTATTACGTATCCACTGTGTTAACCCCCTGCAAATCCTGTTACCCGCACTATCAAAAGATAGCATATGCGGTGTTCATGGCGTCCCGGAAGCTCCGGCACTACTTTCAAGAGTGTTCGATAACAGTGGCTTCTGAAGTACCACTCAATGACATTATAAATAACCGCGACGCAACGGGCAGGATTGCAAAATGGGCCATCGAGCTCTTACCATTCGACATAACTTACAAACCGCGACGAGCCATAAAGTCGCAAGTCTTGGCTGACTTCGTCGCCGAATGGACGGAAGCCGAACTACCTAAAGAGTACGTCGCATACTCCAATTGGACTATGCACTTCGACGGCTCCAAAATGTCGGCTGGACTGGGGGCTGGCGTCGTACTGACGTCCCCCACTGGAGATACAGTCCAGTATGTACTTCAAATAATGTACACGGACTCCAACAACGCAGCCGAATACGAGGCCTTGTTACATGGTCTCCGGATGGCAGTCTCCATGGGCATTCAACGCCTAGAGGTGCGCGGGGATTCAAACCTCGCAATATCCCAAATAAATGGAGACTTTGACGCCAAGGATCCGAAAATGGCAGCATATCGTAAAGCTGTCCTGAAAATGTCAGCTCGGTTTGAAGGACTCGAATTCCATCACATAGCCCGAGATAACAACCAAGCGGCCGACATTCTGGCATGCATCGGTGCGAAACGTGATGTCGTCCCTCCAAATATCTTCCTGGAACGGCTCTTCAAGACATCCGTACTATGGGAAGAGGAGTCCGGTAGCGACAAACCGGAGAAAGCCGCACCAATTGGTGATTCAGCAGACAACGCAACACAATCCGCCCACGACATAATGGCAGTAATTGCCGCGTGGACAGAACCTTTCCTGGCCTACTTACTTAGGCAGGAACTCCCCGAAGACCAGAATGAGGCCCGCTGCATAGTCCGGCGATCGAAGGCCTACAAGGTTCACGAGGGAGAACTTTATAAGAAAAGTACTATCGGAGTCCTTCAAAGATGTATCTCCGAAGAAGAAGGGCGAAACCTCCTGGCTGAAATCCATGCCGGACTAGGTGGACACCACGCAGCAGCCCGGGCCCTGGTAGGAAAGGCGTTCCATACCGGATTTTATTGGCCAACAGCTCGGGCAGATGCACAGGACTTGGTCCAGCGATGCGTCGGTTGCCAGCTCTTCGCTAATCAGAGCCATATGCCACCCACCGCCCTCAAAACCATACCCATTACCTGGCCGTTCGCGGTCTGGGGGCTTGACATGGTGGGACCCCTTAAGGGGGGAACCCACAAGAAAAAATACCTGTTGGTCATGGTGGATAAATTCACCAAATGGATAGAGGCCAAACCGGTCAAAACGGCAGAGTCCGGACCAGTGATAGACTTTATATCAGAGGTGGTACACCGTTACGGAGTCCCCCATAGCATCATCACCGATAACGGCACGAACTTCACAGCCGATGAGGTCAAGGCATGGTGCAAAAATATGGGCATCAAGCTCGACTATGCGTCAGTCTATCACCCTCAAACCAACGGTCAAGTGGAAAGAGCAAACGGTCTAATAATGAGCGGCATTAAACCCAGACTAGTGAGGTCACTCACTAAATCAGACACCCAATGGGTCGAGGAGCTCGACTCCGTACTCTGGGGGCTGCGGACAACGCCTAACCGTACTACCGGATTCACACCATTTTTTATGGTATACGGCGCAGAGGCAGTACTGCCCTGCGACATTATTCATGACTCACCTCGAGTGCGCATGTACGAGGAAAGAGAAGCCGAGCTTGATCGGCAGGACAGCTTGGACACATTGGAGGAAGAACGTGACATCGCGAAGGCTCGTTCCGCATTTTACCAGCAGCAGGCTCGAAGATATCAAAGCAGAGAAGTACGGGCCAAGACCTATAACGTTGGTGAACTAGTTCTACGCCTGCCGGACAAGAAAAAGGACAAGCTCAAACCCAGATGGGAAGGCCCCTTCATCATTGACCAAGTACTGACCGGCGGGGCGTACCGTCTACGAAATGCGTCGGACAACCGACTCGAGCCGAATCCATGGAACGCAGCCCGCCTCCGACGATTCTATGCCTAGCGTCGGACTAAGAGTTCGTCCCCTTCCCCCGTCCAATCTTTTATACTTCGGCTGTCTTTTATCTCTGTTTTTATCCTTTTTACAAAATTAACAAATCCCTTCGGGGCCTATTTTCGCATTTTTTGCATACATACGACGTGCCACCCGCACTCGTTATTCATGGGGGCTTCTTTTACAGAAGCTCAACTATACGGGTTTTATACCCAACACATGTGTCATGCTTCCACATGTACCTTTTACTCGCCATTATATGCATCGATATGACTTAAGTTTTGGCCAAGCTGGGTTGCCTGGCTCCTGTGCTTACCCCTACGTTCCCGATTGTTCGGCTAGGTGGTAAAGGGAGCACCTCTGCGATTGTTACTGCCGGGTCAGCCGGATGTGTACCTCAGACTGGGTGAAGCCGAAAGCTAGTGTTCTTAAGGGAATATTCGGTCGGTGATTTAAAAGATGACTTTTTACCTATTTTTTCCATCTGCCCCCAGATGTTTCACTGCTCCATTGGCAGTTCGGACATGCACTTTAGGGCATGCCACCCCAGCGAAAGGAACCCTTAACGGAACTATTCTCCCTGGAAGATGTTTCTTACTAACCATGTAATATAACATAACTAGTTGGGCACTTGCCTGATAAAGCACTAATGACCCCTATGCCTAGTCTCCATGCATACCGCGGTTATTTATTAACCAAAAAGGTATTCGGACACACTCCGGACTCTAGGGTCCCGAGGTCGAAGAGAAACGGTCGGCAACGGCAAACGATCTACAATCCAGCTAGAAGGCATTTCACATGTCATTTTTAAGGATAACATACATTGTCAAGTTTGTTGATTGTATTCCTCCTCAATCCCGTCTAACAGGCTGTCTAGCTTACAGTCCCGTTGGGAAAATTTAGCAGCCAGTTCTACCTGGCTGTACACTAAACTCACAGGGATCTCCTTCCCGTCGGGCCCCACCGGTCCAACTTCGGCCATATGGTTGGGATCCGCCTTCTTGTACCGCGTCTTCACCATGGCCCAAGCCTCCCTGGCACCTTGACGGCAGGCCGAAACCTTCCACAAATGGAAGCGCTGCCGCACTCCCTGTAGCTTCTCCGCAAGCTCCCCGAGGCTCTCGGGCGGGACGAGGGATGGCCATAAAGCCTGTACGACGCAACTCATTGCTTGCCGAACTCGTTTGCACAGCCGCAACAGTTCGGGAAGTTGATCACCCATTGATACGGGCATCTCCTCCGCAGGACGGCCCGTGAGTATACCTACAAGACATATCACGTCAAATCGCTTCCTCGCCGAACTCTTCTTCCTAAGAAAGTTCGCTCAAGCACTTACTATAGATGCTGCGACAAAGCCGTTGATTCTCCTTAACGGAGCCGGACAGCTCGGCCTGTGCGCCTTTCAGCTCTTCTCCGAGCTTGGCATTGGAATCTTGAAGCTTGTTCCTTTCCTGCTGAACTCTGTTCAGCACATTTTCGCCAGCTTTTAGCTGGCGTAGTAGCGATTGCCTATCCGGATCTTGTTTGGCAGCACCTACAGTGTCGTTATTAGACTCATGCGCACGCCGCACAGCCTTTATATTCATGTATACAAATGTGTTACCAGGAGGGGTCTTTCCGTCTCCTCCTGCGGCAGCAAGTGCGGCCTCAAGTTGGGCCTTGCAGTCTTGCAGCTCCCGAGACAGCTGGGCGTTCTTCTCGTTAAGAGCCTGAAAATTTAGATGATCCTTAAATCAGTTAACATAAATAATTTAAGTCTCGGGGGCTACTGGTGGATACAACCATTAAAATTCCCTTACCCGTATGTCTTTAACATACTGCTCCGTGGCTCTGGTAAAACCATTTTGGGCAGCCCGGAGATGCGCATCCCCTGCTTTAAAAGCATCCAATGCCTCAGGGGAAAAGCACGCCCCTTGAAGAACTGTCCGGCGGCGTCTATGATTCATACCGCTCTCCACCTCCGACGTTGTGGCGGACAGTCTGTCGGTATCCTCCGTTGGAGTAGGATCCGGTTCGCGTCTTGCGCTTGCCTCCCCCTCCAGTCCGGGCGCTGGAGCCCGGCGGGAGTTGATTGGGGGGGCAATTCCTGTGCTCGCAGTCCGTTGAGCGCTTTTTCTCCTATGAAGATCATGAGCACTTAGAAGTTTCCTCGGAACGTGGCTCAGAAAGGTCAAAAGCGAGCTATACCTCTGCGGCGACGTTTCCGCCCGCACGGTGCTCCTTTTCCTCCTGCTGGTTCGGCCTGACCTCTGTAAGTCGGCCGCCGCAGGCTCGGCTTCCTGCCGTAATGGCGCTTCCTGCAAAATACCATCGTTCGCGAAGGTCAGAATAGGCAAGGATAAAATAACGGTGTCCGGACTTCAGTCTTGGTCACCTGGGATGCCGAACTCAACCCGGGGTAGTCCGCCGTAATGGCGACCAGCGCATCATCAATGCTTATTTGGTGATACACCCCGTCGATTAGCTCCACCCCAAGGTCCGGATCCTCTTCGGAGGCCGGACCCAGGGATCCTTCCGGGTCCTCGGGCTGTGGAGCGGGACTCACCATGTCCTCCACAGTCCTGCGTAGACTCTGCGCCGAAGACGTAATATAAGAAGCTTAAACTTCGAAAATACGGGTAAAGGCCCTTTTGAGGCATTCGCTTACCCATCCTCTGGGATTGACCATAGAAAACCCATTCACGGGGTTCAGACGAAGGAAGTCCTCCTTCTCCCCCTTGTACAGGCCGGATAGGATCTTCACCAGATCCTCAGTCGAATCCGGCCCTTTGCGGCCGTGCCGGGTAGCATCGTCTTCCCCGTTGAAATCCCACATGGGGTGGCCTCTATATTGCAGCGGCTGCACCCCCCGCTTGATGCACGTCGCCATGACTCCGATCATGGTCAAGCCGGAATGAGCCATTAATCTTATCCGGCCCATCAAGTAATGGACGCTCTTGTCTTCCTCCAAATGGGGGCTCCGCGGGCGCCAGCTGAGGCGTTTCTTCAAGGGAGCAGCATCAAACTCCGGGAGGCCAATCCGGGCTGGGTCGGGCAACGGAGCGTCTACTATATAAAACCATTCCGAGGGCCAGTCTTCGGACACCCTCTTGGGAGTGCCGGATAGGTATCCGGTCCCCGTGATGCGCCATATTTCGGCGCCGCCCACTTGATATATGGACCCCTGGTGAGAACGGGGTACGAGGCAGAATAGCCTCTTCCACAATGCGAAATGGGGCTCGATGCCTAGGAATAGCTCGCAAAGAGCTACATAGCCCGCGATGTGCAACACGGAAGCGGGCGTGAGGTGATGGAGCTGAAGTCCGTAGAACTTCAGGAGCCCGCGGAGGAACGGGTGTATAGGAAACCCGAGCCCCCTTATTAGATAAGGGACAAATCACACTCGCTCCCCCCTGTTGGGGATTGGGGTGTCCTCCGCCTGGCCCCCTCCTCGATAAGTGACCAGTCCGGCTCGGACTGGAACCATGAAGGCCGGAGGAAGCCATCCCTCTTTTTGGAGCTTTACTAGCTCGTTGTGCGAAATAGAGCACCTCCTCCAATCACCCGGCAATGGGCTAGGAGCGCGTGAGGAAGAGCCGCGTTGACGATCCATGGTGGAATGGATTTCAGAGTCAGAGGCGCTTCGATGGGTATACGTGGGAGGAGGATGGTGCGGTTTCGATCTGGATCCCTGCCCCTTTAATAGGCTGGTGACCCGCACAACCAGGGGGTGAAATGTAAAAGACTCCCTGGCTTTTCGCATTCATGCGACGCGTGGAAGAGGGCCATAATTTGGCGTAGAAGCCGAGAAGCACAGTATTCAAGGTAAAGCCGGACACTGTTCGGCAGGAACATGGAATTCGAAGGGAGAACCCGCCTTGCAACGCCGAAGACTACAAGCACGCTGGACTTATCGTCATTGAAGCCTGGTTCGGGGGCTACTGAGGGAGTCCTGGACTAGGGGGTGTCCGGACAGCCGGACTATCAATATCCGCCGGACTCCCAGACTACGAACATAGAAGATTGAAGACTCCGGCTCGTGTCCGGAAGGTACTTTACTTGGCGTGGAAGGCAAGCTTGGCAATACGGATATGTAGATCTCCTACCATTGTAACCGACTCTGTGTAACCCTAGCCTCTCCGGTGTCTATATAAACCGGAGGGCTTTAGTCCGTAGGACACAACATTACATCTCAACAATCATACCATAGGCTAGCTTCTAGGGTTTAGCCTCATTGATCTCGTGGTAGATCTACTCTTGTACTACCCATATCATCAACATTAATCAAGCAGGACGTAGGGTATTACCTCCATCGAGAGGGCCTGAACCTGGGTAAAAACATTGTGTCCCTCGTCTCCTGTTACCATCCGCCTAGACGCACAGTTCGGGACCCCCTACCCGAGATCCGCCGGTTTTGACACCGACACCAGGGATGGTGTTTCTCCCGTTCAGCACATAGACAGGAACAGACGAATAGCGCCCAAGACCGGGCAGCAGACCAACTCGGGTCACCAATAGACTATGAGGAACTTACGCAACATCTTTGATATGGCATTTGACAAGAACACGGGCCTTGTTCTGCCACGGACGCGGCCAGACCAGAAGCTTACCAAAGTTCGAGACTGCCTTGTGAATGTAATGTTCAGTCTGATAGTCCATGGGAAAAGCAAGAAACATAATCCAGACCTCATACTCAAATGCAGGCAAGCGCATATTGATGCTCTCATCATGCGGAACTAGGGAAAAGTGTGAATCATCAGTGAGAGCATGGGGCCCTTCCCTAATCGCAGCATCTCTGCTCTCCATATCCGCAAACACAACACAACCAATACCAAGTGGGTAGACAAAATCATCCAGCAGACCAGTGACAGAAAGAGCAACTAAGCAGCCTAGGGCATTTCGCAGCCCGGTGACCAATTGCTGAGCAAACCGAGCAAGTTATATAACGTTTAGACCGGCCCAATATTCATGGCTCATGACGAGACGAGGTGGAAGCAGCTTGGTTTAAATCGTGGCTGGAGACCGACGAAGAACAAGAACAAGTCCCAGATGTATCACCACATGCTTGACAAAAGAGCCCAGTGCAGATTGATGGTGAGTGACCAAACCTATCACAATTAGAGCAATGCTTAAGCCGTTCATAAATATATTCCTTGGAGGGTATATTAGAGAGATCCACCATAAGCTCAACACTGTCATTATCATAACCAGCCTGCCATCCATCCAGGATATGGAAAAGCTTATCCTCAGGAATATCATCCCGTAATCTATGAAAAAACCGATGGCCACGAAAAGGTGGTAACGTGAGATCCGGGCAATATCGGTACATTGATGGATCCAAAACGAAAAGGAGAGATATCCGCCTGAGAATCCGGGCCCAAAAAACTTCCAAATGTGATCGCCGGTAAAGAACCCTTGCCGGAATGTCTCACCATCGGCGGCGGAACTAACCCCAAATTTTGGAAAACCGATAACGAGGAAGGATCAATTACACCTTTGGAGTTGGAGGAGAGCCATTTAGATTTAATCGCCGGACCAGGTGAAGAAGCCAAACCATTAAGCTCAGTATCCGCATGCCACCCCATAATCCGAGGAGGGATGGAGTTTGCACCTCGATGGAGATGAAAGTAACAAACAAAGTCCGGCTAGATGAGATCTCTAAGGACAAAAATGAAATGACCCACACGATTCGAGGCCATAGAGAACCGAAAATGGTGATCACTTAAACGAAGCACATTGAAACCATCACTGAGAGCTCCAATGCAATATTGCAAGGCCAAACTCACTGATTCTTCCGAGAGGTGAAAGGAGGCCGAGGAGAAAGAAACTTCAAGGAAAAATTCCTTGGAGTTAGGGTTGGGGACGAAATGGACCGTAGATCCAAACCTTGAACGCACATGTTCCTCCACCCAAAGGTCGGGGGAGAAGTCTCAATGGAGGAGGCCATCCATTGCGGACACCGGTGGAGGCCATAGTCACCATGGGACTCGCCATGGGTTAGGGGGGTGGGGGGAGTCGCCATGGCCGCTAGCCCTGCACATCAGTGGTACCATGGGTAACGACTGCTGAGATAGTTGATCCCAATATGCCAAAGTCAGCTACAAGGTTCCAGGTTAGACCGAATCGCGGATGCAAACGCACATCCAGGATCGGCAATCTTATTTTGATCACGGGATGACTGGTCCCTGCAAAATAATGGAGTACCGTTAGCGATGCAAATGATGGTTTGTGCATTCCGTTTGTAATCTCCCGTACCATATGATGGCAACTAGATGAAACAAGTCCCCTAGCTTGTCACCGCGAAGATGTGGCCTAGATGGCGCACGGCGTCTTCGAATGTGTAGGGGTACAAATCTGCCGCCGCCAACATGCGCCAGTGTCACATCCCTAGCTTCTGGTAATGCACTAGGCTAGCCTCATGTGTGCATAATGTTTAATCTTGAAAGAAACTTGAAATGGGGATTGCCTAAACCACTAGCATCAAAGGAATTCACCAGGTTCAACCAAAATATTTTCAGCAAACCCAAATGGCTTTCAAAAATGTTTATCATTTATGGAAAATGTTGTAAACAGTAACCAGAGGTGATGCACATTTTTCCATGACATATTTGGGCTTTGAATTAAATCATACTCTTTGCATTTGGGCATTTAAATGCTATAAATATTTTACATGCTCAAATAATCATAAACTAAAATGTTTACTGTTGGGTTTATTCTAAACAGTAGCCATGATTAGTTTCATGATTTTTGGAAATGCCCTGGCATTTTTAATAAAGCCCTAAAGACTACAGAATAATAGAAAAGAGAAATAAATGGTAAGAACAGAAACTTACCTGGGCCAACTCACCTGTGCAGCCACCTGGCAGCCCAAGTGGCTGGCCCAACCCACCGCAGCCCCTCTGTCGTCTTCCTCCTCACGCCAGTAGGCAGGGCGCGTGGACGCCGCGCGCGCGCCAGCTCCTGCTTCCACCGCGGCGCCCCGGCTCTTCTGGATGCGCCACGGAGACGCCCCGCACCTCTCTTACTCTCTCTCGTTCCTTCCCTTCCTCTCCCTCGCTCTCTCTCACCGCAGCCACCGTGCACCCCACCCTCCGCCGACGCGCCAAGAAGCTCCGCATCGTCCTCCTCTTCGTCCTTGACGAGCCACGCATCGCCGGAAGCAGTGGAGCCTCGCCATCAAGCTCGTGTGTCCACTAGAAACGGTCATGGTTTGTTAGGCAATGACCAGCACAACTAATCCTATCTCTAACTAACTGAAAAACCGAAAGGAAAGGAGCTAAACTACCTGCAGCCTGATGGCGACAACAGCCTGATGAGCTATTGTAAAGTTTCAGAAAAAAATAGCTAACTAAGAGGGGAGGATGCACTAGGATTTATTCAACATTCACTCCCTAAACCTTGTGCATCTTCGTGATCTCCACCATGCCAATCTTTGCTCACTGCTCCTGGAGCTTCCCACGACCAAGTGCCTTGGTAAGCAAGTCAGCCATCTGCTCTTCGGTCCTCATGAATTCGATCTGCATCTTCCCATTTTCCACACACTCCCTGATATAATGATACATAATATCAATATGCTTGCTTCGCTCATGGAAGACGGGGTTCTTGCACAATGATATTGCCGATTTGTTGTCCATGTTGAGCACCACCGATTTCACTGCTTCCACCTTGATCTCACTAATAAGGCGCGCCAGCCACACACCCTGACAAGATGATGTTGCTGCAACAACATACTCAGCCTCGCATGAAGAAAGGGTCAGAATGCTCTGTTTCTTCGATTACTAGCTTACCAGGTTGCTTCCAAGAAAGAACATGAGACCTGTCGTGCTTCTGCACGTGTCCATACATCCACCATGGTCACTATCACTGTACCCAATCAGGGGAGCATCAGCCGCGCCACGGGAGTAGTGCACTCCCCAATTCAGAGTTCCTGCTATGTAGCGCAGGATGTGCTTTATTGCAGCCAAGTGTTCCTGGGTAGGTGCCTCCATGAACCTTGACACAAATCCAACCGAGAATGTGAGATCAGGCCTTGTGTGAATGAAATAGCGCAGCATCCCTACTATGCTTCTGAATTCAGTTGTGTCCACTGGTTGAGCAGTACTGTCTTTGCTCAACTTAAACCTTGGCTGCATAAGTACAGGGCAGGAGTTGCAACCTGTCATATCAGCTATGTCAAGTATCTTGGCAGCATAGCCAGCCTGACAGAGATCAATTCCCTCATTGTGCTGATGAACTTCTATGCCCAGATAGTAATTCAGATGCCCTAGATCACTCATCTTGAACAACGTCTGCATCTCACCTTTGAATCTGCTGATCTTCTTCTCATCTGATCCAGTGATGATCAGATCATCCACAAAAACCCCGACTACTAGCCGAGATTCTGCATCCCTCTTGCATATATTCCATGCTCGGAGGGACATCTCTTGAGTTTTAATCCTCTCAAGCAAGTGTCTAGCTTGGTGTTCCATGCCCATGGGGCCTGTTTCAGCCCATACAACGCCTTGTCAAGTTTCAGCACCTTGCTCGTTTGCTCAGTAATTACGAACCATGGAGGCTGTGTCACATACACTTCTTCTCTGAGCTCACCATTTAGGAATGCAGACTTTACATCCATATGATGCACTGTCCAACCTGCTCTGGCTGCCATGGTGAGAAGCAAGACCACTGATTCCATTCTTGCCACAGGTGCAAAAACCTCTTCATAGTCGACACCCTGCTTCTGCACATATCCCTTAGCCACCAAATGAGCTTTGGGCTTTACTATCTCACCATCTGCATCTTTCTTCACTTTGTAAACCCACTTTAAACCAATCGGACGGTGCCCTCAAGGGAGATCAACCAGAGCCTAGGTGTGGTTGGCCTCGATCGATGCCATCTCGTCGACCATAGCCGGCTACCCTCTCTCCACCTCTTGGAAAAGGAAGGGGACTCCAACTAGGATTGGGAATCCTAGTTGGACTCCCCCTATAGGCGCGCCCCTCCTAGGCCGGCCTCCTCCTCCTCCCTCCTTTATATACGTGGGCAGGGGGCACCCAAAAGACACAAGTTGATTTCTGAGCCGTGTGCGGTGCCCCCCTCCACAGTTACACACCTCGGTCATATTGTCGTAGTGCTTAGGCGAAGCCCTGCATCAGTAACTTCATCATCACCATCGCCACGTCGTCGTGCTGATGGAACTCTCCCTCGTCCTCAACTGGATCAAGAGCTCGAGGGATGTCATCGTGCTGAACGTGTGCTGAACACGGAGGTGCCGTACGTTCGGTACTTGGATCGGCTGGATCATGAAGACGTTCGACTACATCAACCGCGTTACTAAACTCTTCCGCTTTTGGTCTACGAGGGTACGTGGACACACTATCCCCGCTCGTTGTTATGCTTCTCCTAGATAAATCTTGCGTGATCGTAGGAATTTTTTTGAAATACTACGTTCCCCAACATAAGGGCCCTAACAGTGGCGGGCGGGCGCCCACCACTGATGCCCCTTGAGCAGTGGCGGGCGGCCCAAACAGGCTCGCTCGCCACTGCTTTGTTTTAGGCGCCCGCCACTACTAGGCATTCCTGCAATAATGTTCGTTTCTTGCCCAAGCCAATTACCTTTTAATTGATGTGCAACTTTCCCCGACTCGTGGATTTGCTTTCAATTGTTGCATTGGCCAACTTCCTAGCAGTGGATATATAACTCCGGATACTTCCACGACCATTTTTCTAACAGTCATGTACAACATACCATCGTACCCCCTTGGATGTATAGTTTTTCCTGCTAGCACCCGTTCCAAACCATGCATGCTAGTAAGATTTGAAATTTTAGCGCCATGTCCATATGCAACTTTTCATTATGCTCATGAATGTGGAATATTCATCATCCAACTATCCTAGCCTGTGAGATGTGCAACTTTGTATGTCTCTTCTGCTAACTGCCTAGCAGACTATGTGCAAGTCCGTTTGTTGCCCC
>NC_041391.1:84581208-84598009 GCF_002162155.2 Triticum dicoccoides
CCACAAATAGGGAGGGGAAGTAGTTGCACATTGACTAATAGGCAGTCGGCTTGAACAACAGACTAAGCTACACATATTACTTCTGGGGAGGTGGGGAAAGGTGTGCCAACAGTGAAAAACTAGACTTCCACAAGTAGGTAGTAGGGTTGAACATCTACTACTAGGTAGCTGGCCAGGACAGTAGACTAGTTGCAAATCAGGTTGTCAATGTTGCTAGGTTCCAACCTCATAGGAAGTTGGATTTTGCAGCTTCAAAAATTGGTTTTGAACAAAGTTGCACCCTGTAGTATTAAAGTTGCACCATGCATTATTTTTCTATGTTTTCTTATTGGCGAGACACATGAATTGCACCTATTAAAGAAACTACAAGAATTATGAAATGAGTTCAAACGGAAGATAAAAAATCGGTTGCTAAATGAATTCCAATTTGTTCAACATTATTTATGAGACCCTATTCTACTATTCGGTTTGATCTAAAGTTGCATCGTATAGCACCAAAGTTAGCATAGAAAAAATTCATCGAAACATACCCATGTGGGGTCTAATTTCGAAGATTCCAACGTGAGTATTCCATCAGCGGTAACGGATCTGAGTTCCGACACGCGGTATGAAAAATATGGCTTTTTAATTTATTTTTTTGAAAGGTAGTTAAATCAGGCACGTGCGGAGAGAGAGACAGAGAATGGACCAAGTACGCGCAGAATGGAGCAGCCAGGAGCCAGCCGGTCAGTTCGCCCAAATAGTGTGTACTGACTTCTCGGACTTTAGGATAGTAAAATCCTGTAAGGGGTTTTCCTACTAGAAAATCAAATTCAGATGAGTCATTAATTACATGTCACCTTCAATGACAGTCCGCCCAACAGCATAGCCGCATTATAAGGAACGTGGCTAAATGGGGTAGAGCATAAAATAGTGGCGCATATTCGAGGGGTGTTTGCATTAATTTGGGTTATATGAAACTGCCGGAATGATGTGATTTTTAACAAACAAACTGGCCTATGTTTTTTGCAGGTTATATACAGAGCAATTGGCTGGATCCCTACCTGGTCATCACCCAGTCATGCGGAAGCCAAGGAGCATATGATTTTTGGGTGCAACTGTTAGGAGAGACGGTTGCACGGGGTACTTACAACCGGTTTAGTCCTGTGGTCCTATTTACGCCAGTTGTGGCGATTTTCTATTCATTATTGTTCATGTTGAGACCTTGTAATGAGCATCGTATTTTTTGGACAGTTTGTTGTAATAATATAGAAGCATGCATCACATTTGATGTAGAGGCCGGGGTAATCCTCGTTTCCTAAAAATAATTATGTAAAGGTTGGTGTGTGCAACTTAGTTAGGCAAAGGCCAGGTATTCCTGATGTGAAAAAAAAAGGCCGGGTGTTCCTCATCATGGTTGGTATCCGTTTAATGCTTCATTTTCGGATAATAAAAGTGCCCTTTATTGAATAATATAAATACATGGTAGCACATTACATAGATAGCATCAGAAGATTGCCATGGCTAGCTAGGAAGTTGGGTGAAGAAATATGCATGGATGGAATTAAGTAATATTAAATGCTTGGGCAGGCATGGATGAAGAAAAATGAAGTGATACAAGCTACAGCAGCTGGTTTGCTATGCACCCCATCCCCATATAAGCCACTTAGTGAGGGGGCCAACATTTAGGAGTATCCCTGATATGACAGAATAAGAGAAAGATGGAAGGAAGTAAATAAAGAGGGCGACGAAAGGGAGGGGCATGAATTTTCTGGACATACCCGCCAGACGGTGAAACAAGATGACAAGCAAGACAATGGGGAAAACCAGAATGAGTGTGGGAAGTCTGTGCCAAACTGCTCTCAGAATGTAGACCAAGACAAGGGGCGGTAGTTCCCAGAAAAACCAATCCCTTGTGGTGGTGCACAGCTTATGTGCTTTGTAACAGAGACGGGCAATGGGGAAGAGAATGCATGCAATCTTGTAGCCGATAACGACGGATGTGATTATTGTCCATCTTGGGTTGACCTTCTGAATCTGCTCATGAAGTGGAACAAGAACAATGATAGGTAGGACCCTGTTTGCAAGCCAGGTGGCCACGAGGAGAACAAGGGGCTTTGTCCTTAACAACATGATGAGCTTGTAGTAAGAGAGGAGAACAAGAAATGGGATGGCCACAGAGAGTTGCCATCTGGGCATCTTTGCCAGCAGGGGTCGGATTTTGCCGGCGCCCGGCAAATGCATGGCGAAGACGTAGTCAAACAAAAAAAGCATGACTACACGGACCTGCTTAGCCAGGTTGGCGTTCATGCAATCTGACACTTGGATGCTTGGAAATGTCAGCTCGCCCTGAAGACTGATGATGATGGCCGAAGGCCTGCGACGCATGCAACTTTCTTTCTTCATGGCGGCAACCGTCTCCTTGACACATGCACAATCTTCGTATTCTTCACTGTACTCGAGTGTTACCTCGTGGAGTTTGTTGAGGTGATTGGTCCCTGAAGGGGTCTTGCCCTTTGGGCCCGCATATAGCTTGAGGCATAGGCGCATCAACTCCGGCATGGCTCCGTCTTGGAAGGTTACCCACGGAACATGGGAGTCGAGCTCAAATACCTCGAGCTTCTGGAAGGATCCGCTGGTGATGGTCATCTTTTGTTTTTGGACGCCTGCAAGAGCCAGTGCAAGGGTTTGCAGGACGCTCATCTCGCCAAGTTTCTTGAGGTGATCATCTTGTAGTTGGCACACCCTGATATCGAGGACTGCAACTCGGCCGAGAAACTGCATCTGCATGTTAGGGTCCCAAGCACAAGGAGGAGGATGCTTGAAATCTGCCCCGCTAACCTTTAGCTTGAGGGAAATAAAATCATTACAAGGTTCCACCACCTGGACTTTTCCACTGACCCATTCCTGCAGTGCTTGTTTCGAGAGGCCAGCAATCTTGTCTGGCAGCTCCTTCTTGACCCATTCATCCTTTCCTATACCCATAACACTGGCGATGCTCCCGTGGGAGAAGCTCTTCACGTTCTCCACCTCCACTGCCCGCTCCTGTCCAACTAACGGCCTGTAGATCATGTCTGATTCACCCGAGGAGCAAATTTGGGCCACCTCCCATCGACGAGTTGTAATAATCACTCTACTACGAAAGTTGTTGTCTGGCAATGCACCCTCAATGTCCTTCCATGTGCCTTCCTCGTTTAAGTCCATGATCAGGATAACGTACCTGTTACCGAATGGCACATGTGGTCAGCAATCAAAACTTGATAAATAAAAAAGAGAGAATATATATTGTACCTGTATTGTATTTATATTAAGGTTTGCCGTAAGATTAAGAGGAAAACTATGCATTATATGGCGCAGCAAAGTTAGTGACAACAACGCGTCTAAAAAGGTCTAATTAATGGCGATGCAGAAAGACAAATAAATGATATATCACTCGAGCAAAGTACTAGTATGTATTAACTTACTTATTTTTCATTAGGCCTTCCTGGATTTCATTCATGGCTACATCATCGTCACTTTCTTGGTAGTCCATTATTTCTTGGTAGTCCATTATTTCTCCCGGAGTTTCCACGGAAGGTTCAACATGATCGCTGCTCTCTTGCTCTTGAGCTCGCTTTCTAACTTCTTGGAGTATATCTGCCAGGATCGTCGCCTTGTCACCTGGGCTTTTTACTTCAACAGACAGCTTGAATTTCGAGCAGGTACATTCATTGTACCGACGCAAAGCAAATGCATTTGCGTCCGGCCCCACGATGGACAGTACCTTCCTCGAGTTTTCCAGTGAGAAGAAGTCGGTCAAGTACTCATTGGTCAGGAACTCTTTGAGAGCTACTGAGATACCCGGGGAGTTTTCATTTTCTGGCCGTGGCGCCGTCACCATGCCAATAACTTCCCTCCAATACGATGCCAGTTTTGGCAGTACAACTGTACGCCAAAACACCCACAAGTCTTTTGCTTCTAATACAACTCTACTCCACACTTGCCATGCAAGTTGGCCCAGACCGTCCAAATCTTGCTGCTTCTTTTCATTTTGCAGCCCACATGCATAGTCCTTGTAGTCCAACCAGATTGCTTCCCTGACAAATTCAAAATCATTCTTAAGACTCTCCATCTCATTCTCCCGAATTTCACCTTGGACGTAAGGTAAGCTGGATAGTGCGGACTCGCAGGCTTCATTCGTTTGGCAGTTATTGACCATTGACAGGGCCTCCTCTATCGTCACCGTGTTGATGCTGTCCTCCGTAATACTCATCTTGGCCTGCATCATAACAATTGTTTCTTAACCAATTAGAAAGAGTAATCAAACTACGCGTTGTAAGTCCATCTATGCATTGTTGGGATTCTGCCCTCACTATCGTCACATAACAGTACGACAAACACATGCGCAAAAAATTACTGATAGCCAAGGGCACTTGTTGTGTCGGAATTTGTAAATTCCAAACGTTCTGTTTTTTGGCTTCAGATCTGGGCGCACTTGATGCCGTCAGATCCATATCGCGCGACCACCAGCACACCCAAAGTAAACACCTATTTGGGAGCGAGAAAAAGAAAGGGGCAAGGAAGAGAATCGAACCCCTAACAGTACGACAAACACACGCGCACAAAATAGCCGATTGCCAAGGGCTCTTGTTGTGTCGGAATTGGTAAATTCTAAATGTTCTGTTTTTTTTTTGCTTCAGACACGAACGCACTTGACGCCACCAGATCAGGATCGCACGGCCACCAACATACAATTAGTAAGAGTAATCAAACTAAGCTTTGTAAGTCCATCTATGCATTGTTGGGATTCTGTCCTCAGGATCGGTCACATAACAGTACGACAAACGCACGCGCAAAAAATTACTAATAGCCAAGGGCTCTTGTTGTGTCGGAATTTGCAAATTCCAAACGTTCTGTTCTTTTGCTTTAGATCAGAGCGCACTTGATTCCGCCGAATCCGTATCGCACGGCCGCCAGCACACCAAAATAAACATCTGATACGGAGCGAGAAAAAGAAAGTGACAAGGAAGAGAATAGACCCCGTAACAGTATGAAAAACACAGGCGTAAAAAATTACTGATAGCCAAGGGCTCTTATTGTATCGGAATTTGTAAATTCCAAATGTCCTGTTCTTTTGCTTCAGATCCGAGCGCCCTTGATGCCGCCGGATCAGTATCGCACTGCCGCCGGCACACCAAAATAAGCACCTGATTTGGGGCAAGGAAGGGAAAGGGGCAAGGAAGAGAATTGAACCCCTGGGTCTTGTTGTGTCGGAATTTGTAAATTCCAATCGTTCTGTTTTTTTTTTTGCTTCATATCCAAGCGCACTTGATGTCGCCAGATCCATATCGCACGGCGGCCAGCACACCAAAACAAACACCTGATTCGGAGCGAGAAAAGGAAAGGGGCAAGGAAGAGAATCGAACCCCTAATAGTACGACAAACACATGCGCAAAAAATAACTGATTGCCAACGGCTCTTGTCGTGTCGGAATTTGTAAATTCCAAACGTTCCCCCAACCTCGCGGAGGTACGCCAGGTTGATACGCCACCACACTAACCATCTAACCTAGACATTGTCTGTTACAAAAAAATGGCCAGACTCTGAATATAGTGCATAGTAGCTCTTTGTTTAAGATTAAATATCTGAACCAGTTGCTAAATTGATGGCGAATTTAGTAGGAAGATCTACCGGATACGTTTGATTTTTTTTTCTCTAGATTGGATCCATCACGATTTTTTCTATCAGCTAGATCTATTGGTAGGCCCTATTTATACAGATTTTTGTCCAAAAACTGATGCTGAACATGGGATTCGAACAAAGACTAAGCAGCTAAACTGAAACATGTACTAACCAGCTTAACTAGACCAATTATTGTGCAAACACAGGAACATCACACTGTTTGACCATTCCCTGATGTTTTCTTTCTCTTTTTTCTTTGAGGAACCTCCATCACATCCTCGTCCCCTTATTTCTTTTCTCTTTTTATCTATTCATAAGCACGCGGTGAAGAGGATTAGTAGTAAATAATCTTAGATCGAGAAAAATAGTGTTCAATCAATGATTCGATTTCTATGCAAATGGCATGGTAAGTTGCGCAGCGGAGACACGGTGACTTGCGCACAAACACAATGATAATTTTGACCCCGGGTGAAAAAATTGTTGAAACATACCCCCCCCCCCTCCTCCACCAGATAATTTATGTGTAAATAGAATGGCATATTTTATCGACAAACCTGATAAATTATTTTCAAAATACCCTGGTAACTTTGACCCGAGGGGAAAAGGTTATTTGAAACACACCTCATGTTTAAATAGCGTCATATTTTTTATGCAATGCCCTGATAACATACATGAAAAACAAGAAAATTCTGACATGGAGAGGGGGTTGTTGAAACATAGCCCGGCAATTTCTGTGTGAATACCATGGTAGTGTATGCATCGCCTACTCGATAACTTAAGTATAAAAAACATGGTAACCTTGACATGAGTGGGGGCTGTTGTTGGACATACCTTGGATAACTTTTGTGTAAATAGAAGGGTAGTTTTTGCACGACAGCCTGATAACTTAAGTTCAAACACCATGGTAACTTTGACATGGGTGGAGGGTTGTTGGTCATACACTCAGTAACTTCTATGTAAATAGCATGGTAGTTTTCGCACGACTGACCTAATAACTTACGTTTAAACACCATGGTAACTTTGACATAGGGGGAGGGCTGTTGGACATACCCTCAGTAACTTCTGTGTACACATCATGGTAGTTTTTGCACGACAGACATGATAACTTATGTTCAAACACAGCGGTAACTCTGACTGGGGAGGAGGGTGTTGATGAAGCATATCCCAGTAATTCGTGTGTAAAAATTATGGTAATTTATGCACCGCAACCATCATAACTTATCTACTAATTCCATGGTAACTTTGGTTCAGGGAAGATTGTTTATTAAACGTACCTCAATAAGTTTTGTGCAAAAAACATGGTATTTCTATACATTGCAGAGCTACGAACTTACGCTCAAACACCATGATAACTTTTCAGAGAAAAAATGTTGAAACATACCATAGAATTTTTATTTTTTTTGTAAACTTACCATGCTATCCATGCTAAAGTTACTGTGATTCTCCCGATCTAGTTAACAGCCTACTAAGGATGTACTTACCATCCTTTAGCATGATTTTTTGTTACCAGGGTGCTAATTTTTAGGTTACCAAGATGATCCTTTCATAGTTATCATGATGATTGTGGCAAAATTACCAGACCTAGAATTATGATTTCTGTTGACGCGATAAAAAAAAGAGGGGTTCAAATGGAACGGTTTATGTATAACAAACAACAAGTTAAGTTGGTTGCGTTGCTTATTAGGCTTAGTTGTTACACAATAGACCTAGGTTCAAGTCGAATAAAGTTCTCCCCGCCTAGCCCCCGTCCTGATGGTGAGTCTAGCTTCATCGAAGAGCGTGTGGAAGTGTGTCTTTGGAGGTTCTCGTGGGATTCAGTCGGTTGTTGCCTTTGGTGGATCTGCTCAGATTCAATCTTTGTTCGTCTTTGTTCATGTGTGTTCAGGTTGAATCCTTTGATCTAAGCTTCTCTACATCGGCGGCGTTTGATGTTCTGATTCTTTAGCACGACAAATATCCGATTGTCTACTACAACAAGTTGTGCCTCGCTACGGTCAGGGAGGGGCGATGACGGCGGCGCGGCTTCGGCTCGCTTCAGTGCTTGTAGTCGTCGCCAGGTGATCTACGAATCGGGATGTAATTTTTATTATTTCCGGTATTCGTTGTACTGCCATGATTTCATATAAATATATTGGAAGTTTCTCGCCAGAAAAGGTTCAAGTCCACTTTACTGCATATTAACTTCCTTTTCAGATTCTTTAAGGAATGCAGTAAAAAAACGATGTAGTGTTGGCACATGCGGTTTTCAGCACGAGGAATTTTTTTTTCAGAAATTCATGTAGGCGAGATCATAACAGATGGAGACTAAATTCCCTAACAAAACTGAGGGTTGCAGTGCAATGGAGTTGCATCATAACAGATGTCATACGTGATTAACAATTTCGCCTAAATATATCCATTGTGCTTGCAAGCCGACTCCAAATAGACAGACTGAGTACAACACGGCCAATCTATACCAACTAATAAAGCGTTTCATCAACTTTTTCATCCGTTCACTCATATTATTATTTATTTTTTGGAGATTTTTTATTATCCAAGGTGGTACTAAATTTTTGTTTATGATTTTCCACGCACAGGTGCTTTTATTGGGATAGGCTAAATTGTTCCGGCCCAGCAAGGCGGCCCAGTGAAAGTGCAACTCGAACTCTCAACCTCATGTATAACAACAATTGTGACAACCGACACATACAGCTTACCCTGTGTGATATTATAACATTGATAAGCCTATTAAATAGTCCCACTTTGCTCGCTTAAATCCAGTCTTTCTAATTTATATTCGCCGTGGATTTTCCTAGCCATTAAGAAGACGTCTCGGGAATTAATAAGGAAATAAATCGTACCGTAATAAGGAAGGAAAGAGAAAGAATGAAGAAGGAATTAGGCATTTCAGGGTGTGACAGGAAAATACAGAAGGAAATTGGAGGAAAGAATAAAGGAAAGAGGAAGAAAATAGAAGGAAAGAGAAAGAAAATAGAAAGGAGAAATAAATACGGAAAGTGGGATGCATGCGTAGGAAATAGATAGAAGGAAATAATAAAGAGGAAAAAGGGGAAAAAATAGGAGGAGAGGGAAAGGAAACATAAAGAAGGAAAGTTGGATGCATGCATTGGAGCACTTGCCAATTAAACAACGTCATACCAAGCGCTGGATCTCTCGAGCAGATGCAAAGCTGATTAGAAGATCAATAAGAAGCCCACACACGGTGTCAGACAAGTAAAGTTTTTAAAGGAACAAATCTTGCAGTCGCCTTTGGCTTTATGCCAAATGGTAAAATGATTGAAGTGTAGTTTTCTTAAAAACAATTAATATTTTCCATCCTTTCGTGTGCTCACAATTCCAACTAGGAAAAAGTCTAAAATAAACCTTAAATTCGTATCCGAAGTCTGAATCGAACCCTCATCTTAAAATCCCTGAAACCGATTGTTAAAAATGGTCATTTACCCCCAATTGTTAAAAACTGAGGCATTTAGTCTCTCGGACTAATTAATTACAGCGTTTTTCGTAAAAACTGAACTAATTTTGTATGACACTTGAGACAGTTGAAATTTTTGACCATTTGATTCCGTCTTCTGCCGTGGGATCATCATCCCACCCACCTATAACATACGCACCTCATAGGTTAGTCATGATTATTAAAATATGAATGTTCATCTTTACTAAGTGTACAATTGTTTTCTTTGGTGGTTTAATTGAGGACCATTGGTATTATGCCTCAAAAATATCATTGTTTTCCTACATCGTCCGAGGCTTATTCAATTACTGAACTGATGACTTTTTTCTTTGTTTCTAAATTGGTTTAACCGCTTTTTTGTAGCTGAATTGCTAGGCATTGTGTTACGTGCACATGCGATGGGTGAACTATTTCTATATATCTGAATTGTTGATGTCAGGGACTAAGATGCGATATTGTGATACTAATATTCAAAGTGTTGGAATTGTTTAACTCAAGAGTAAAATGTTAACTGTAACACCCCAAAAAATATATGATTAAATCATAAAATAAAAGTCTTCATTTTTGGTCATGTGCTATGTTTTCCTAACAACTGAACAAATATTTTCTCTTATTTTTTTGCTCAACCCACTAGCGCCCGGTACAAAAGTACAAGGAGTCCGACTTAGAGCCCCAGCTGTATGTAACACAAACTCCGCACTTTTCTCTATTATATTAGCCAGAGATGGAGGATCGTTGTACAATCCTCCTAATATCATGGGACACGAACTGTGCTCCACTACCCAGTCCATCAACTTGGCCGACACTGGTTCATGGAAATTGGTGTCGCCTCCATAGTAAAGCAAGGACGTTGTACTAAAATGCAATTTACCATTTTTGATAGAATACGATATTTGTTGGGCATCACTAAGCAATGCCAGCAAAGGCGTGCAGAGATACACACAACTAGGTAGATATTTCTGTGGTTCAAATTGCATGCACCTTTAGGACACTTATGAAATACTACCACGATTATGTTTTTTGTGCAACACATATTTTCATGTTGTTTCTCTCGTGGCAGCGTGGAGGATCTCAAGGAGTTTGTTGATGTCTTCGTGTCTCGTGATGGGTCATTGTGTTAGTGACGTGGTGTTTTTTCTCTCCCGCTGCAACGCACGGGCATTTGTGCTAGTCAAATCCTAACCAGAGTTTACCTGGACACTAAAGTCTATATATATATCTATATCTATACTTATATATACATATACTTTTTATATTTTATATTATATTATATTATAATAATATATATAGAAACTCTATTAGTAACCCAGGGTAAAGAATAATTTATTTCTCACCCCATTCGTTCGACCGAGCAAGTCGTGACATTATTGGTCGGATCGCTTTTCCGTCACTGTCAAACCTTTTCCCCTTGCGCGACCGTAATTTTTCACCCTCCGACAGGTAATTTTACATTTGCGCTTGCCACGTCATTTTACAATACTTTTTTTTAGGAAACAGACGCGATCTCTCCAGGAGAAACGATACGGTTAGCTGATCGTGGGACTAGCCAGCCGACCTCCCTGTTCACGCGATGCGAGCCGTTCGAGATTCGACGGCGAATACATCCGTGGTGAGCGGCGGCTGGTGGGTTCGAGGTGCGGTGGCCGACGGGCTGGCGGGCTGCGTGGTGAGCGGCGCCTGGTGCGGTGGCCGACGGGCAGGCGGGCTACGTGGTGAGCGGTGCTGTAGTTTCTGGGGGCGGACGGCGGCGCTGTCGTGGGTGGCCGTGGCTTGTCAGCTTCCCTTGCTCGCAGCGACAACATTCTCGTCGGGTTTGGCTTTGATTTGGTTGGATGTGTGCAGGTGAGAATCGCACGAATGGAGGTGAGCAGCCCCGATCCTAATCCTTTTAGTTTCAGTCAATTTTCACTTCGTTTTGTTGTGCCGTGTTCTTCCCGAATTGCTAATTTGGTTTTCAGTTTTTGTGGAGGCTGCTGGTCGAAGAGATCACAAGACTGTACGCCCGAAGAGATAATCTGAATTTTACCGTATATGCTTGTACGTGTTTGCATTTGTGCATTTAACACTAATTATTTTTTCTAAGGAAAACTCTCTGATTATTCTTTGGTTTCTATCTCCAGGTAGTTTGGGCGAATGTCTTTTTAGACTGGGAATTTTCTATCTGCTGCCTGTTCCAGTCCATCCGTCCATGCTGTGATGGAGCAGCGCTTGTGTAGATTTTTTGTACTATATGATTAGAAGCATCAACTGCTACGTAATGGTTAGATTTTGTCAGCTAGTACTAAGGTGATGTAGGGATAATATTTGGTTTGTTGTTTAAAGTGTTCAAGTTTGATGTTTTCTGGCTCCATGAACATTTGCCGTTTTGTTTCAGTCCGCTAGGCCTAGGGGAAATCATTCAACTTTTTACATGATTCAGAATTAATTAAAAACATTTGTTTAGATGGGTTTGCAGTTTAGGCTGGATGATTCAATAAATGCACCTGTGAGGAATTGATATGAGTTAACTTTTCTACGGATTTTAGTATATGTTTTTCTCAGGACCACCCCTAATTTTTGCACTACGGTGGGTTGGCAGCAGGGCAGAGCAGTCTTGTAGCGTCGTCGGTGTTCCTCGGCCTCAGGTTACGGTGTCCGTTGGCATGCTTCTTGATGCGGTCTGTATCTCCTCCCACCACGACGTTCGGCAACCATGTCTTCACCGACGGAGCCCCTCTCCATCGATTTACCTAGGTGTGTGGCAATTTATTTTCCCATGGCGAGTACATACTTTTAGTATGGAATTTAGTTATCTGAATTTAGATATTTTAAGTTTGCCCATATTTAGATGTGAATCATTGTACTTCTGATTCTGATCTCGGCCCCAAATTTGTCTGTTTTGGACATATCTATGCTACAGGCTTAATGCTTGTTTTGAGCCGTACGGCGTACGGTGCCGCCCAGGTACCTAGCTCTGTCCATATGCGACCTCCAGTGATTTCCATCTCTCCCAGATTCTCCTTCTCTCGATTCCTATGTTGTGTTATGTTAGGTGATCGACATGTCCGGGCAACAGCGTCGTCATCGTCGCAATCCTTCTTGAGGGTGTTGTTTGGTATGCGGCGGTCCGGAATGCTAGGAGCGTGGTGGTATTTTCCGGTGGGCACGGCGGTTGCGGGTCCTCATCGTTTTCGTTGATCCGCCAGTGTTGGCATTATTTTCTCTTCAGTTCCTTTTTGTTTCTTTTGGGCTTGCTTGTGCTGGGCCCCAGCATTTGTATCGTGTGGTCGTTGCTTTATAATATAAAGCGGGGGGCAATCCTTTTTCGGTAAAATTGGGAAGTCGACCTTACCTATGTAATAATAATGCGTATTTGTTGAAGCTTACTAGCACAACCTATTCACATATGTACTGTAGCGGTTCAAGCAAAAGTTATCTCCACGGGTTGTGGAAAGGACCTTCACTATGTAGTAGCAATGCGTGGTTTTCTTCATGATTGTTACTAGTACATGAATGAAATAAACATCTGCTTCTCAATAAAAACATGATAATTGTCGGGTGCAATTAATGCCAACCAGAAAATGTATCATAATCTTCCAGGCTTTGTATTCAGAAATAATTGCATGGTTGCCTAAAAATCAGTAAATATGAAAAGGAAAAGTGGTTAAAGTGGGAAGCTCCCTCCTTCAACTTTACGTTTTTAGGTGGAAAGTGTGTCCTAGAAACTGGGTGTGTGTGCGCCTATGCCTACCATTTGGACGACATGAGAGTTCCCACAATCAGTTAATATGGCCATCCGCTTGTCTATAAGAATATATGATGCCAGCACTTCTGTTTTTTGTGGTCTTCCGAAGTTGCTTCCTTGGAATATCGAGCTGTTATTATTTTTGATGTTGCATTATTTTTTGTTGTGGATGACAGTACTCCTTGTTTCTTACAAGCTGAATCTCATCTTCTCTGTCCATTTGAATTTTTATATTGAACATTCACATTGTCCCTGAACGTCCCAACTATACTAAGGAAAAAAAGTAAAACTGTAGCATTTTTTTTCCTGTATAACTTGTTTAATTATTTCATCTTAATTTGTTTCTTTCAATATCATAAAGCTGATTATCCCAGTGTATTGACAACATGATGTCGTGTTGAACAGAAAGGTTCAGAATGGAAACTAAGGTTCTTCAAGTACGTGCATGGGTTTCATGTAAGCAATCAGTCTTCGGTGTTACCTTTTATAAATCATGAAAGGTGACTTCAGTATTTTGGGCATGTAGCAGAGTCTCCAATCAAAATCTACAAGCAGTGACCAAGGCGAGGTGTAGAACGGGACTATGAGTGCTTGGTCGAGCATCTGCTGCCATCGTCGAAAATGAAGAACTCGATGGTTAATAGAATCCATATTATAAATTATCACGCGTGCATATGGGATTTTTCTGAGATATTGCCTCCATTAATTATGTTTTAGTAAAGAAATTTATCTTGTGATAAACGTAGGAGGGTGAAGACTATGGTTGTCCTTGGAATTGAGACTCTGTGAGATGAATGTTACTACAGTACTCATCCTAACTCAGCTATTTACTTTATCCTTGATCCTCTGGTAAGGTAGAATCTTGAGATCAGTATGAGCTACTCAGCCACCGAGGAGGCCGACGAGATGGCCTTCAGGATCGTTTCGAAATAATGTAACAAAATAGTTTTGGAATATGCTGTGTAATTTACTATATTTAGCAACCGTTTCACGATTTAACTCCTACACTGACATTGCATTCAATTGGTGGACCATGCGTTGATATACTCTTGTTTACGTCTCCTCCTAAATTTCCTACGTCGGCTGCCAAATTCCTACGGCTCTCAACTGAATTAGTAGAATATGTTTCTCGTTTGCATTTGATTCTAAATTTTGTAGTAGCTAAGGAATAACTGGAAGATTCCCTTTTTCCAAAAAAAAAAGACTGATTATAGAGACATCTGCAGTAGAGCACGTTAAAAAGTTTGATCGATGTGTCAGCCAAACAAAAGTCGATGCAGTACAGCTCATCCATGCAGTAGAGCCAATGTACTACACAGTGGTAATTTACCTGATCTTTGGGCATAAATTTACGGGCATGCATGGTGGGTGCGTGCATGTCTCTCATGTCCTCGCTTCCACACCGTAAGATTACGTTGCATGCAAAGATTATTACATCGGTGCTCCATGGATGGAAGCGTGCGGACTGGTTTGCGCGGCGCACTGGCTGGCTGGGGTGAGGAATAAGAATTCCTCACCCAGGGTGACGAATAGCGCGACCTTATATATATATCCGTTTATCCGAGGTGGTACTAATAAAGCAAGGTGCGTTTTGTTAATTTTTTCATCCGTTCATCATCTAAAATAAAAAATATCTATCCGAGGTGGTACTAAATTCTTATGTGTTTGTCTGTTATAAAAAGAATTTTCGTACATGGCCGCGCGCTATGCCCAGCTAAGTCAGCCTACTTATTATTCTGCCCAAGCACCTAGAGAAAATCTATTTTCCGCACAGGCGAAAAAATGTGAGAGTTTCGCACACGATAACCAATAATGGGCTGGCCCACTTTTATTTTTTTTTCTTTGTTGTACTTCTGTTTTTATTCACCTTTCCCTATCTTTTTTCCCTTCCAATTTTTATTTTTTTATAATTTATTTCGTAAACTAAAAATTCTGGAAAAAAATCAGAACTAAAAATACAAAATTTTTGAAAATGTTTAGAATTCCAAAATTTTGTTGCTATTTCGAAAATTATTCGGAACTTGCAAAAAGTTGGGCATATATTTAACTTTTTTTCTAATTAATATTTCAAGATTTCTAAAAAGAAAGTGGCATTTCAAAAAATGCTCCAAAATTTTAAAATATGCATGGTTTAGTGAAATTTGAAAAATTAAAAATAATGTTCGTGTATAAAAGTTACACATTTTCTAAAAATCTTATGAATTTCAACACATGTTCACGATTTTAAAAATATTCACAAATTGAAATAATGGTCATATTCTCTATTAAAAAAATTGGTGTATTCAGAAAATGTTTGTGAATTTTATAAGATGTTCCCTTTCATATTTTGTTCCCATTTGTTCTTGAAAGTGTACATAATTTTCAAAATATTGTTCAGGATTTAAAAAATTGTTTATGTCCCTTAGAATATTCAGAAACTTCATACTTTAAAATTCCCTTGATTGAAAGAATTGAAAGGAAGAGTAGATTGAATAACTCATGGCCTTCTCTGATGTATGATGACGTAAGAAAACTCTTAAAGCCGTCGATCAATGAATAGAAAAATACTGAATTGATTCCTTTACACACGGCACATATAATTCTCATTGACTTTAAATGCATACTATTGTTTCTCCCATTGCAACGCACGGACATATGTGCTAGTAATTCCTAAACTAGCTAGTACTACACATACATGATCAGGACATCATACATGGAAACTTTCCAAGTTACACGGCAAAGTGCCGAACCAACCTAATCACCGGCGGCCATCCTGATCACGTTTAGACATAACCAACCTATTTCAACCTAACTGCCGAACCAAGTTAACTAGACTGAACTAAAGATGTCATGCAAATCAATCATATCACGTACACCTCATAACTAGCACATGCTTGGATTATTCCAACATGTACGTCAGCACTAGCTCCCTGCGTGCCATTAAACAAAATAACATTTAAGATTGAACTAATAGCACCGAAAAGAAGAAAAAATTAAGAAAGAGTGAGGCGAGAACCATAATACTCAGGTATTAAATACAACGATGTCCTATCATGTGTCACCTAACAAATTGTCGTTCATTTGCTACAAGTCTGATGATTTTGGAGCTGTCTATCAATGTGGCAATATGCCCCCATGCATTGGAGATGTCGAGATCAACACTGAAGATGGTGTTCAACATATTCTCAATGATGTTAGATGCATGCCAGAATTTCATAGAAGTCGAATTTTCTTGGCAAATTTCATGCTAATATATATAACCGATTGAGGGAAAGGTTTGCATTACTTTGGTTAACTCTTGCAAGTAACCTACCGTAGTAACATAAGTAAAAAAGTATTGTATTTTAAGGTTGCCACCAAGTTTAAAAGTTTTATGAGGACTGAAATGATTCATCTGAAAAACTGTATATTGTCTTCCTTAGGACAATTATCTGTGTTTACACTTTCTGTTTCTATGCTGATGAAAGTATCTTGACTACAAGCTGATTATTTGCTACACATGCAGTGATGGTATGAATCTATGGAATTATGGATGTAATTCTTATACAACTTAAACACATCTCATATGTCACGCATTAGCATGAAATATTTCATAATGCACGTTTTCACAGAACTATGTTACTTGCCGCACTTTTAAGTATTGAAGAATTTGGAATTGGTGAACCTATGAACCAAATTCAAGTTTGTAGCAAAAGAAACACCTTCTAACAACTTTTACATGCAGTTTACTTATTGCTTTTTTCCTCAAAATAAAAAATATTATTGGAGCTTTCATGTCGGCCAAATGTGTGCCGCTCGAGGCGCTGGACTAGTTTCGTAGGCTGACGCACTGGTTTAATGGATGTGGGTGGATGGTTGAATGTTGTTTCAATGCGGAGAGAAGGAGAGTGAATAGAGCAGTCGGTGCTCTCGGCCAGCGCAGCTTCAATGCCGGCTGCACTGAGAGGTCGCGTTTGCTCTGGAGCAGAATTATGCGGTGCAGGTGCGTTGGAGCTGCTCAGACCGCT
>NC_041391.1:84598319-84658264 GCF_002162155.2 Triticum dicoccoides
GCCCCGCCCCGCCCGGTGGGTTTGCCTCTGGTTTGTATTGGAGAAAAGGACGTCCAGATCAGCCCGTGGACGGATACATGACTGCATTGGATGATCAAACATGTCCGGACAGTGCGAACCAAACAGATACTGAGATTGGATTTGCCCTAGCTAAACTTCTAGCTTGAACGGGATCAGACCACCTAGTTGCATGTGCCCACTTAGGGCATCTCAACAGGACCGCGCAAACTACCCGCATACATCCGGACTACGGTGTCCGAACGTGTTGTGGCATCCAACATGGACCTATATCGGTCCGTTTGGCAAACCGGAGAAAAACGTGGGGAGGCTTTGCGGGCGTTCGGACAGCACAAAAGCCCACTTCTGACAGCCCTAGTCCACCCAATCCCCTCCTCCTTCCAATGCACGTGTTCCCGTCTGTCGCCAACTGCCCGCATGCATGCCACTATAGAGAAGCGGCACCATATAGAAGACGGCTCCAGGGCGGGCATGACCTCACTGGCTCCATCATTGAAGCGGTGCACCGGCCAATGGCGTTGCATGCGATGCGTCCCCGGCGTCCGCGTCTGTCTAATACAGGCGACGCAATAGAAACAGTATAGGACAAATATCTACCACGCTCGTCCAATGCCCTATCCGTCTGTATCCCGCTATTAAGCAGGCTCGTAGGACGGGAAACCCACTTTGACGATGCACATTGACGCACCCGGACGCCGTGCCTCACCGGAATCTTCTATTTAAAGGTAGCCACAGGACTAACTCACCACAACACAATCCACTCCCCATCCTCCTCTGCTCCTCCCTTGCACCACATCTGCCATGACTGCCAGGGGCGAGGCTTTGTGGGACAGCCTTTCCACGAAGATGAAGCACGAGGTGGACGCCCTTGCCTCCTCCCGGCAGAGCCGCTGTGATAGACGGATCGAGGCCGGCTTGCTGGCCAGCTCGGCCGAGGTCTCCGACGACGAGGACGACCCCATGATTGAGACGGGCTCGGAGCCTGTTCATGTCGGCTTCACCATAGAGCAGCTGGAGGGGGACTACAATGCCACCATTGCCGGAGGTGCAGCCTGTGTCGCGCCTATGTCGGTGTTCTAACAGGCGCAGGAGGCGGTACAACTTGTTCCTCTTAGAGCAGCACCGGCAGGCGGTGGAGGGCTAGATGGATAGTGAGTACACCGGCAGGCTATGGCTCCGGCGAACCCCGACTTTGTCGCGGAGCAGCGTGCGCTCCGTGACGCCAACCGCGCTCAAGCCACCACTTGGAAGGAAGCGGCTGCGACGGATGCACACTACAATGCCACAATGCCGGAGGTGCAGCCCGTGCCGGCGCCTATGTTGGTTTTCCACCAAGTGCAGGAGGAACAACGGTACAAATTGTTCCCCCTAGAGCAGCACCAGGTGACGGCAGAGACCCATACTGACTGCGAGCAAGGAGGCCGTGGCACATATGGCCATGGTGAACCCCGACTTTGTCGTGGAGCAGCGTGCGCTCTATGACGCTTGTCCACACTTGAAGGAGATCCCGGACGAGAACAACGCCAGCTGCACCTCCTATGCCCTACCGACGAACTATCTGGTGGTCTGGTTCGACGATGACAGCTCCGACGCCACCAACACCATTGTGGACCTCACGTCCACTAGACACGGACAAAGCATGGATTCCTCCGAGGATGAGTAGGGCACGGGAGGTGGCGGGGCCTGGTGTTCCATGTGGGCTAGTCCGTCTCGTGTGTCCTACTCTTCCTCGCCGGAGACTGCAGCTTCACTTCATGAATCTTATCGCCGGTGAAAAAGGAGAAGGCGGATGGAGGATTGCTTGCTATACGTAGACGTATGATACATTTAGGGGGTCGGAACGGGTGTTTTTTTTGTTCTAAATGCTGGAAAAGTAAAAATCCGCCATGTTTGCATAAATGTCGTCCGGTTTGTATGGAATTCATCGTGTTTGTACGAATTTGGTCTGATTAGTTGAATAAGTGTTTGAGATGTATGCGAATAGCGTTGGATGGCGGCTGTTGGAGATGCAGACGGATGCAGGAGAAAATTTGCGGGTTACCATTAAAGAGGCCCTTAGATGCTCGGTCCGTAATCAAGGGCCATTATATAAAAGTTGCCCACTATAGCTATGTAGGAGAAGACTTGGCATAATCTTGTCCACATGAAAATGAGCAAGTGTATACAAGACAATTAATTAAATAAACAACATCAAGTGTACAATATATAGCACACTACCATATGTACCTTACTCCGTTGGAAAAAACTGGATGTTGAGAAGTACGAGATTGGATCTTGACCAGTTACTAGCAGTCGACCGTTAGAGTAGGTGATTGTTTGGTGAAGTGAAGTAAACTCTCTGGCGATGATTGAGGAACAGAGTAAGAATATATACAAGAACAACTCATTGTGAAACAAACAAAAAATATGAAGCCGAATGATAAGCTCTGTGATCATAGACGTTGACGTATCCATCTAGATTGCACTTTGGCGTTTTCAGTGTATATGAAGTGCTTTTTCTTCTGTTCTAAAGAAAGTGATTTATCTTCTTTTCCTTCAGACGGACATAAAGATAAGAACTTTGTGTTTCTTTCTATGTGTAAACCGACTGCAGAAATCGTTGGATAAGAAGCCTACAGTTACTGAATCACCAGAACACACCAAATTACTTTCCGGACTAAATGACAACACAAGACGAAAAGCAGTGGCAAAAAGAAGCAGAAGATTGGTGATCTTGTATAACTCACCGAGCTAGCGAGCTCTGGATCTCCCCAGCTTAGTACAGAAGCAGGACGGACGGTCGCCCTTCTCGACCGACCCTCACTATCGATGTATTGGTCTCAACTGCTCCCTTGCTCAGCTCCCTGGAGTATGTAGACAATATATATATACTACAGTGGCAGGTCGATTAGGATGGCCACCAAGGCAAAATAAACCACTAAAGTGGCACACATTCTCCTATACATCAAGAGGACACTGGAGAGGATATATGGCACGCATAGTTGTGGCCGCTCAATTGCCTGGTGATTGAGAAACTAGTTTACTCTTTGCATACGCTTTAGAGCATCTACAGCTTGCCTCCTCATATTGACCGGGCGGGCGCGGGGACCACTGACCGGACAGGAGAGAGAAGGAAAAAGTTGACCCAACCGGATCCCTCATATTTCCTACATATATGGGATGAGTTTGAGGTGTGCCCGGGCGTGTCTGGCCCTGCATCCACCACATAGAATTTGGCCCACATTTTCTATTTGTTTATTCTTTTTTTCCTCACTTCATCTACACCAATCACATGCATGTGACCCGAAAAATAGAGCGAAAATAAGAGAAATGGTTGTGAAAGTGAAAATTTGAGAGATGACCGGTCAGTGCCCGCGGACGCGCCCAGTCACGTCCGCGGGTGTTTGAGCGGCTGGATTTGCATGTTCCGGCTCAAGATGCTCTTACAGTAGTCATAGTGAGAGTAACTTAGATTTTAGATAATTTTATGCAGTAGTTAATCATAATACTCAAGAGTATTTAATGCAGATTAAAGTTGGAGTAATTTTATAAACAATAAGATACACTCCTCCACTCATTATCTATCTTGGTTGATGAGATTTCAGATTTAAATTATATAAATCGGAAACGAGAGAGTAGTACGTGTCCAGCTAGGCTGTGTTGATCAAAGACTTGAACTTGATCGAGGTCTTCAGTTAACTAGCTACTTAAAATCTGATAAACTGTCTGCAGCTGGGCCGTGTCGACCAAGACTTGGATCGATCGAGGTTGGTCTCGATGAAATTAATTGCCCCTCTGCAGATCGATCCGACGAATCTGCGCGGTGCGCGCTAGCAAGTTGGGCTAACGTGACCCATCATCCATGCATGGCATCATCGATGGATCGGATCCACAACAGCTCATGAGCATCTCTCGGGACCTCCATGAAAGCAAGTTGACCTACTCGGCTTGGACTATCGACGAAGCACATGGGAGGAAGGAGCGTATGTGACTGGAGTACGTAGATTACCTAGGCACTTGTTGACCAACCTGCCTAGCAAGCTGTGTACAAGCTGTGTACGATTCATCTGTCAATCTCACTTCAGCACTCTAAGGTATGCGGCTTAAATCCGTATCGTAAAAATGTCCTGAAATTAATAAATTAATCCTGAAATTTTGATTTAAGACGGATGGGGTGTGTTGCTAAGCAAACAAGAATATTTAACCTCAAAATCTGATATAGTGTCCAGGTCGGCCATGTTGATCAAAGACCTGAACCGATCGAGATCTTCATGAAATAGCTCCTACGCGAATCGATCCGAGGAATCTGTGCGTGAGCATGTTAGGCGCCCGTGGCCGGCTTGGCCCGGGGCTGCTGGTGGCGGCGGCCTCCTGGCCCTTCCCCTCCCGGTCGCTCTCCGGCGCGGGTGGTGCGGCTCCGGGGGGTGCATCAGGCGACGGCGGTCTGGCGTGGCGGTGGGGATCCGTGGCGCATGCAGGCGAGCAGCTGGACGGCGGCGCCGCCGTTGGCGGCGGGGCGGCGCGGTGGCGGGATCTGGCGTCGTCCGCTCGGCCCAGATCGGGGCCCTTCGGGCCCCATCTGGGCCTGGGCGGGCCGGCGGCGGGGATGGCTCCGGCGTGGCTCCTGGGAGGCGGGGGAGATGCGACGAGTGGCTGGGTGCCGGCGGCGATGACGCCGGCTTGCTGCATCGCGGCCGGCGGCGATGACGCCGGCTTGCTGCATCGCGGCCGGCGGAGCTTAACGGGCCCGCTTTGGGCCTGGCTGGGCCGGGGGTGGCCCGGCATGCCCCGCTGCCGCGTCCGGACGGCTACCGCGACGGTGCCGGAGGCACGGGCCTCCCGCACGACGGCGGTGGAGGTGGTTCCCTCCCGCCCGGCGTCGGTGTTGCTGCTCCCGTCATGGTGAGCTTCTCTCCGGTCCTCTTGGCCTCATGGTGGTGTTCGTAGTGAGGCGGTGTTGGTTGCGGCGCTACTGCGTTGGCGCATGGTGATGGGCGACGGTTTGGCGGGTCGGTTCCGTCCGGTTGGGAGGTTGGGGCTGGTATGCGGGAGAAATCCCTATCGGCTTCGGCCCCGACGGGGTGACACCTGCGGGTGCCACCATTCCTTCCTGGAGGGTGTCGGGAGTTTCCACCCCCACCTCCCTCTGCGTGCCCGGGGAAACCTGATGACTCGTCCGGGCAGCAGCGTCGTCGGCGTCGCATCCCTTCTTGGAGGTGCTGCTTGGTATGCGGCGGATTGGAGCCTTGGTCTGTGGTGATTCGTTTCCAGTGGGCGCCGTGGTGGCGGGTCGTCCGCGCTTTGCCAAGCTGTCGTGGTTGGCATTTGTTTCTTCTTCTTTTTTTCCTGGTGTGTTGTGCTGCTCGCCACAGCGTTATCTGTGCTCGGTGTTGGTGCTTTGGAATACAAAGCGGGGGGAAATCCTTTTTCGGTAAGCATGTTTACCACCAGACCAAAGCTAGTTCCATGTTTAATAAAATTTTCTACCTTACTTGACTACACTGCAGCCGTTCAAATTCGAAAATTTCAAAAAAGTCAATTTTTTTCCTCGGTACATAGCTTTCTCATGGGGTAGCGAGAAACGCGGATACCGGGCGTATCCGAATTTTCTGCCCGGTACCCAAAACCCTGTCCCTACCAAGCTCTGTATGGTCATGCTGCAAATATGGGTCCGTTATTGGGGCATCCTATTTCTCTCAATCAGGATGTTAACCCCTGGCTGGCTACTCACACTGAACACACGGCTCCTCTCAAAGATCATCTGACGAGGGCTCAATGAAAGTACAAACACTTTGCTGATAAGAAGCGCTCTGAACGGGTGTTTGCACCTGGGGAAATGGTATATCTGAGACTGCAGCCATATGCTCAATCAACTGTGGTCAATCGCCCATGTCACAATTTAGCACTCAAATACTTCAGGCCATAAAAATTCTGGACAAATTTGGCAATGCAGGGTAAAGACTGGATCTGCCAAGAGGGAGTCAAGTGCACCTGGTCTTCCACGTATCCCAGTTGAAGGGACATGTACCGGATCACACTCCGCTATTAACCACATTGCCGATGCCTGTGGACTTATCTATTCCTAGGGTAATTCCTGAAGAAATCATCGATCAACGTCTGGTAAAGAAGGGCAATGCAACACATTTACAGGTTCTGGTGAAATGGGCGACGATCCAATCCTCTTCAACGACCTGGGTAGATTATGAAGCGCTCAAGACACGGTACCCGAGCGCACCAGCTTGGGGACAAGTGCGTTCTTCAGGGGCGGGTACTGCAAGTTGTGAGGCGCTTGCGATCGGTGCAGTGAAGGCGTGGAGGACCAGCAAGGCACAGAATAGGAGAGGGAACATTTGAAAGCGTCAAATGGATAGGCCTACAAGTAGCGGGTGTGTGTGGGCCGTTGGGCTTTGTAATGGGCTTGCGATATACTATAAGCAAGCGGGTGCGTCTGCTACAGGCATCATGTTTGTAATGAAAACATTCTGAACCTCTCATTCTTCCCTTATAGTCATCTAGCTGTGCCCCGATCCCCTTTCTCTGCTCCTCTCTACCTCTACTTGCCGTCGTCGATCACCGTCTGACCCTAGGTCGTGACACGAGGGTCGGGGCTGACACAGGGAACGATGCGATTCGGTGACAGGAACGTGACCCCGGAAACATAGGTTTGCAACTCCGATTCAGCGAGCTCAAATACTGGATCTGGGCCGAACATGCCAAGGAACGGAAGGCCTACTGGATGGAGTCGAGACTTACCTAGAGTCCATGGCATGAGCCTTCCGCCGTCGACCAAAACAATGTGTGCCGGAGGCTGGGGTGGATGTGCGGACGCGGTGCTCGACAGCGGTGGCGGCTGGTGTCGACGTGCGGACTGCGGATGCGGTGCTCAGCGGCGGACTGCGGTAGCGGTGCTCGACGGACAGACGGTGCCAGCGGCTGGCGTGGACCTGCGGACGCGGTGCCTGCTTCCCGCTGCCCATCCTCTCGATTGGAGTTTGCGAATCATGCGGGGCAAATTTTGTGGAGAAGATATTTCCACATTTTCCCTCCCTGCATGTCGCCTTCCAAAAAGAACCCTGCATTTCACATTTTCACATCATATAGATTTGTTATGCTAAATGTTTATATTGTTTTCTATAAACTTGGCCAAACATTACAAAGTTTACAGAGTAAATAAGAACAGAGAGGGTACGTCACTTACATGTCGGTGAACGACTCCCCACTCCTCCCGTGCCGCCCCTGCGCGGCGACCGAGGGGAACCCTAGCGCCGCGTCCTCGTCCCTCCCCCGACCTCTCCTCTTCGCCGCCGCCGGCCAAAGCCCGGTTGGCGTCGGCGGCGGAGGGATCTCTTCTCCCACGACTCGCTGGATCTGGCGCGGGCGGATCACGGTGGCTGTTGGCGGCGCACTAGAGGCGGGGCGCGCCGACGCGGGCTTGGGGGTGACGGCAGGGCTCACGCTCGCGGTTTCCCCTAGTGTGCGTGGGAGTCCGCTCGGGGCGCGCAGCGGCGGCCCTCGGCAAGCGGTGGCGGGCGCTGGGCTCTCGGCGGCGCTCCGGCGTGTGCAGGCGGCGGTGGTCCCTGTGCGCGGTCGGTGGCTCCGTCTCTGACCCGGACGGCGCGGGGATGGCGGCGGCCCGGCGTGGCCGGCGATCTGGATGCGATGGTGCCGGCGGCTCGCTGATCTGCCGGTGCTCCAGGGTTCTGCCTGGTGGTGCAGGTGGTGACGATGGCCCGTGCACGAGAGTTGGATCCCTTGGAACTGATCTGGGTGGAAACTTGCCTTCCGCGTCTGCTAAGGCCGGCGGTGGCGGCGCTATCTGCGTCGTTCCCTTATTGAAGGCATCGCCGTGGAGAAGTTCAACGCCACTCTCTGCTACCTCCGGGGGAAACCCAAGATCGGGTGATCGGATGACAGCGGCGCTCTGCTGTCGTTCCCCCCTTGGGGGCGTCATTCTTTGAGGCACACACGTGATCGAGGGACCAGAGGACGAATTCTTTGGTGCAGCTGTAATTCATCCTACACACTGATGGCGACGGATCTTGACGGCGTGGCGCAATGCAGATTCAGATTTCGCTGTGGGAGGATGGACTCGCGCAGGTGGACGACGCTGTCGGGCGTCGTGGTGGCGTCGATGGCAGAGAGACCTGGCACGGTACATACAACAGTACAACTCTGAAGATGGATTGGTGGCAGGTGGCTGCGGCGGCCTCATACCCGGTAGGATTCCTGGTTGAGGAGTGCGCCGGACTGGTAGGTGTCCCATACCCGGCAGGTGTCCTGGTTGGGACCTCAGATCTTAGATGTTTAGGGTTGGCTGCGATGTCTGTTTGGTATTAGGCTCAGACTATCTGCGCCCCTTCATCAATTGGATAGTTATAGCGACTGTTGTTGCTTAGACGGTGGCTTTAGTCTTACTGTTGTATGGCTTTGTAAGGCCTTGTGAGAATAATTAATAAAGAGGCCGTATGCATCGGCCAGATGCAGAGGCCGGGGGTCATCCTCCTCTTCTAAAAAAAACATCACTTACATGTCACCATAAATCTAGTTTCCACTAAGCACAATGTAACGCCCTCGATGCGGCTATAGCTCCCACGTGTCGAGGCACGACTTAGAGACATAACCGCATTGAAAGCAATGTCGCAAGTTAGGAAATCATCACAACATCCCATGTAATATATAGAATAAAAGGGGAGATACATAGTTGGCTTACACTCGCCACGTCAAATCAAAGTACATAAATAACATACATCAACCAAACACTCATGGCCCGACTACGGCGCCAAAATAGAAGAAAACCCAACATGCGACACGGTCCCGATCACCCCCAACTAGGCACCACTACTGATCATCAGGAAAAGACACGTAGTATCGTTGAGAGTCCTCGTCGATCTCCCACTTGAGCTCGTAATAATCACCTGGAGCGGAATCACCTGGACCTGCATCTGGTATAGTAGGAATCTGTGAGCCACAGGGACTCAGCAATCTCGCACCCTCGCGATCAAGACTATTTAAGCTTATAGGAAGGGGTAAGGCAAATATATGTGGAGCTGCAGCAAGCGACTAGCATATATGGTGGCTAACTTATTCGCAAAAGAGAGCGAGAAGAGGAGGCGAAGCGCGAGCGAGAATCTAGGGAGAGAGCAACCTGCGCAAACATAACTCCAACACCGTGTCCACTTCCCAAACTCCGTCGAGAAGGGGCCATCACGGTAACACACACGGTTGATCCATTTTAATTAAATTAAGGTTCAAGTTATATACAACCGGACATTAACAAATTCCCATCTGCCCATAACCGAGGGCACGGCTTTCGAAAGTTCAATCCCTATAGGGGAGTCCCAACTTAGCTCATGACAAGCTCTCACGGTCAACGAAGGAATAGACCTCCACCCGAGACATTCCGATCAGACTCGGTATCCCGGTATAACAAGACATTTCGACAGGTTAAAACAAGACCAGCAACACTACCTGAATGTGCCGACAAATCCCGATAGGAGCTGCACATACCTCTTTCTCAGGGCACACTCAGATGAACACTACGTACAACTATAACCAACCCTCGAGTTTCCCCGAGGTGGCGCTGCAAGTGGCTCTGCTTGGACCAACACTCAGAGAAGCATTGGCCTGGGGGAGGGGGGGGGGTTTAAATAAGATGACCCTCGGGCTCCAGAAACCGAAGGGAAAAAGAGGCTAGATGGCAAATGGTAAAACCAAGGTTGGGCATTGCTGGAAAAGCTTTAATTAAGGCGAACTATCAAGGGGTTTCCATTATAACCCAACCGCGTAAGGAACGCAAAATCCGGGAACATAACACCGATATGACGGAAATTAGGGCGGCAAGAGTGGAACAAAACACTAGGCGAGAGGCCGAGCCTTCCACCCTTTACCAAGTATATAGGTGCATTAAGATAACATAGCAATATAATGGTATCCCAACAAGTAAATAAATGTTCCAACAAGGAATGGCCTCCAATCTTCACCTGCAACTAGCAATGCTATAAGAAGGGCTGAGCAAAGTGGTAACATAGCCAATCAATGGTTTGCTAGGACATGGTGGGTTAGAGGGTTGACATGGCAATTGGTAGGCTGACAAGCAAAAGGTAGGCATCGTAGCATTGGCATAGCAAAAGAGCGAGCAAACTAGCATAGCAAAGATAGTAGTGATTTCGAGGGTATGATCATCTAGCCTGCAAAGCTGTCAGAGTTGTCTGGATCCTCAAAAGCAATCTCAACGGGCTCCTCGTTAGCGAACTCGTCTCCCGGCTCTACCCAAACAAGACAAACAAGCAACAAGGATACAATCAACCACGTGCAAGCTCAAACAAAAAGATGCAATGATGATATGCTATGCGGGATGCAAAATGCAAGATATGACAGGAAATGCATGAACCTGGCCTCAACTTGGAAAACCAAGTGTTCCACTGGAAAGATGGGATGAAATCGCTTCAAAACGATATAAAGAACGCCGGAATCGGAGGTACGGTTTGGAAATGGCAAGCGATTCAAAATTGGCACCGGTCTGCGATTTACAGCAAGTAGGCATCTAAATGCAACGAAATGAACATGCTACAGCACTCAAACATGGCATCAAAATACATGGCAGGTAAGCATTCAAGATGCTTAACAAAAGACTAGCACTGAGCCACGGCCAATTCATCCATTAAGAGGTTCAAACAAGCATGGCAAAAACGCAAATGGTAAACAGATCTCAGACTTAGTGAAATTAACACTTGTCTGTAATTTCAGATCCTGAAGCCCTCTTCGGAGCAACAAAACAACATGCTACAAGACCTGATCATGACAAAGAAGAACATGGCATGGAGCTACTCAGCAAGCTTAACAAAAGTCCCTTAGTGACCTTGAGCCAAAAGGGATCACAAAATATACTAACAAGCACACGAACATAGCTAAAACATAATCAGTTTTCAGACTTGGTGAAAACTGAGACATGCTCAAATATAACTCACGAAGGCATGTTAATGAGTTCGATGCACTCACTACGTTGCAACTCATGGCAAGGAAAGGATACATCCATTAAGAAGGCACAGAATGCAAGCTAGACATGGCAAGAACAATGGCATAGCATGCACGAATCAACTACAACAACATCGGCAAAATCGCAAACAAGTTGACGATCTGCCCAAATTCACAACGAAGCAAAAGTAGAGCTCGATTGACTCAAGCTAGGGTGCTCCATAATTGCAAATAAAGTCATGGATAGATAGAGGACTACAAGATTAACAAAACTCCTTTACTGATCATCCTCAAAATAGGCACGGATCACTTGGAAACGACACGAACATATGGCATCATGAAATAAACAATCCCAGACTTAGTGAAAACTACTAAGTCCCTGAAAACAGATTTACCGGGTGCCTCACTTTGCAAGCTTGCACAAGTCACCACACACATCCTAAAAATTCAAGGGTTGCACCACTTAAAATATGAGAAAACCCTTAACAAAACATATGAAGGACTCACGGGCATATCATGCACACAATAATCATGGCAAAAATGACAAAAGTCTAAGATGAACTAGTAGATCTGACAATTAACTCACGAAGGCTCCTTCTAATAGCATTTCGGGCATCAAGATGAACTCAAATGAAAATGATGCAATGTAATGAAATGATGTACTCATCGATACGAACATTTTGATATGCTATATGCCCAAATCGGAGCTACGGATGCGGAGATATCACAGGTCAAAGTTAGCACAAAAAATTAGGGTTTTCAGAGGAGAAGTCAACCGGGGGATCCTCAGATCCAGATCTGGCACTGTTCACCGGCGCGACTCCCGAGGTTTGTCGGCCGGAGATCTCGCCGATGAGGAAGCCGAGGCGGCCGGAGCGCGTCGCGGGGAGAGGAGGAGGCGGCGAGGTCGCGGGCGGCGCTGGTGGTGGCGGCCGGCGACGGTGAAGACGGCCCGCGGGGTCGGCGGCGGCGGTGGCCCGCGGTGGAGGAGGCGGCGGGGCGGAGCTTGCTCCGGCCGGCGATTTGCGCGGCGGAGGCGGCCGGCACCAGCGTCGGGGACGAGGGACAGTGGAGGCGCGGGCGCTGGGCGGCGGAGGAACGGGCCGCGGGGGCCAGATCCGGGCCTCCCGGCCCGCGGCGGCGGCGCGCAGCGGCGCGAAGTGTCCGATCCGGGCCGGACACGTCCGGTGCGTGGAGGAGCGGATTTTGCTAGGGTTAGGGTAGAATGACCCGAAAATTTCGGGGGAGGTCTAGTTTTATAGGCAGAGGGAGCTAGGAGAGTCCAAATGAGGTGCGGTTTTCGGCCACGCTATCGTGATCGAACGCTCTAGGTGATGGAGCAGAGTTTGGTGGGTTTTGGGCCAAATTGGAGGGGTGTTGGGCTGCAACACACACGAGGCCTTTTCGGTCCCTCGGTTAACCGTTGGAGTATCAAACGAAGTCCAAATGGTACGAAACTTGACAGGCAGTCTACCGGTAGTAAACCAAGGCCGCTTGGCAAGTCTCGGTCCAATTCGGAAATGTTTAATCCCCACACACGAAAGAAAGCTAGAAATGACCCCCGAAGGAGAACGAAGCGCCGGAATGCAAAACGGACAACGGGGAAAATGCTCGGATGCATGAGATGAACACATATGCAAATGTAATTCACATGATGACATGATATGAGATGCATGACAACGAAAATAACACACGGAGACAAAGACACGAACCCGAGAAAATAAATATAACTTAACGCCGGAAACGGCAAGAGTTGGAGTACATATTGGGAAAGTTATATCCGGGGCGTTACAACACTCCACCACTACGAAAGGATCTCGTCCCGAGATCTAGGACTGAAAAAACGCTGGGTACTCAGAACGGAGGTGTTCCTCGCGTTCCCAAGTAGCTTCACGGTCGTAATGGTGTGACCACTTGACTTTGAGAAATTTGATTGACTTGTTGCGAGTCTTGCGTTCAGTTTCTTCAAGAATAGCAACTGGGTGCTTACGGTAGGAGAGATCTTCTTGGAGCTCAATGTCCTCGAAGTTGACTGTGCGGTCAGGAGCCTTGAAGCACTTTCGAAGCTGAGAGACATGGAACACGTCATGAACATTTGCAAAGTTTGAAGGAAGCTCGAGTTGATAGGCGAGGTCGCCTCTCTTGCTGACAATCTTGAAAGGTCCCACGTATCTAGGGGCAAGCTTCCCTTTGATACCGAAGCGGCGAGTACCTTTCATAGGAGAGACGCGGAGGTAAACATGATCTCCGCTCTCGAAAGCCAAATCACGGTGCTTACTATCATAGTAGCTCTTCTGGCGGGATTGGGCTGCTTTGAGGTTATCACGAATGACTTTGCACATTTCTTCTGCCTCTGTGATTAAGTCATTACCCAGCAGCTGACGTTCACCGGTTTCAGACCAGTTGAGAGGGGTATGGCACTTCCTGCCATACAGAATTTCAAATGGGGCCTTGCCCGAACTTGCTTGAAAACTGTTGTTGTAGGAGAATTCAGCATAAGGAAGACAATCCTCCCACTTCATGCCGAAGGAGATCACACAAGCCCTGAGCATATCTTCGAGAATCTGGTTGACACGCTCGACTTAACCGCTTGTTTGAGGATGGAAAGCAGTGCTGAAACGGATGTTGGTGCCCATGGCCTTCTGAAAAGAATCCCAAAACTTGGAGGTAAAGATGTTGCCACGGTCTGAAGATATCACTTGAGGAATACCGTGCAGAGAGACAATTCGAGAGGTATAGAGTTCCGCCAATTGAGCTGCTGTGATCAACTCTTTGATAGGCAGAAAGTGAGCCACTTTGGTGAGCTTGTCAATGACAACGAATATAGCATCATTGCCACGCTTGGACTTTGGAAACCCAGTCACGAAGTCCATTTCAATGTGGTCAAACTTCCATTCTGGAATGGCAAGAGGTTGGAGGAGACCTACTGGCCTTTGGTGTTCTGCCTTCACTCTTCTGCAGACATCACATTCATTCACGAATTGAGCGATCTCGCGCTTCATTCGAGTCCACCAATAAGCTTGCTTAAGGTCCTGATACATCTTCGTACTCCCAGGGTGGATGGAGAGGAGAGAATTGTGAGCGTCATTCATGATCACTTTACGAAGTTCACCTTTGGGTACAACAATTCGATCCTCGAAGAAGAGAGTGTCCTTGTCATCAAGGCGGTAGCACTTGTACTTGGACTGACTCTTGGCAATACCAATCTTCACCTTTTCACCCATCGCATCAAGAAGCTGGGCTTGGCGAATCTGGTCTTCCAATGTAGGAGATACTTGAAGGTTGGCGAGGAAACCTTGAGGAACAACTTGCAGGTTCAGTTTGCGGAAAGCTTCACAAAGCTCGGGTTGATAAGGCTTAAGAATCAGATTGTTGCAATACGCTTTTCTGCTCAAAGCGTCAGCAATCACATTGGCCTTGCCTGTAGTATACTCGATACTCGGATTATACTCTTGAATCATTTCGACCCATCGAGTTTTCCTGAGGTTGAGATTAGGCTGAGTGAAGATGTACTTGAGACTCTTGTGATCCGTGAAAATGTCCACTTTTCTTCCCAATAGAAGATGTCTCCAAGTCAAAAGAGCATGCACAACTGCCGCCAACTCGAGATCATGAGTGGGGTAGTTCTTCTCATTAGGCTTCAACTGGCGAGAGGTATAAGCAACAACTTTCTTCTCTTGCATCAAAAGTGCGCCAAGACCTTGGAGAGAGGCATCACAAAAGACCTCGTACGGTTTGGATTCATCAGGCGGAGTCAAAACTGGAGCAGTTATCAACTTCTCTTTCAAAGTGTTGAAAGCAATATCACACTCCGGAGACCAAACGTACTTGACGTGCTTCTGGAGAAGATTTGAGAGAGGCTTCGCGATCTTAGAAAAGTTTTCAATGAATCTTCGGCAATAGCTTGCGAGACTGAGGAAACTACGGAGTTGCTTCACGTTCTGAGGAGGTTCCCAATTCACAATTGCAGACACCTTCTCAGGATTCATGGCAATGCCCTTGGCAGAGATGATATGAACAAGATAAAGAACCTCATCGAGCCAAAATTCACACTTGGAGAACTTGGCGTAGAACTGATGTTCCCTGAGCTTATCAAGCACCAAACGCAAATGCTTGGCATGATCTTCCTTGTTCTTCGAGAAAACTAGAATGTCGTCGAGATAGACCAAAACGAAGTCATTGGTGTAGGCGTTGAAGCTGAAGTTCATCATGCGAGAGAACGTCGGAGGAGCGTTGACGAGGCCAAAAGACATGACAGTGTATTCATATGAACCAAAGCTTGTCCTCAAAGCCGTCTTGGGAATATCTTGCTCACGGATTCAAATCTGATGATAACCCATACGGAGATCAAGCTTGGAGAATACTTTAGCACCTTTGAGTTGTTCGAACAGCTCATTGATGTTGGGAAGTGGGTATTTGTTCTTGATGGTCTTCTTGTTCAATGGGCGGTAATCAACACAAAGTCGTTCCGAACCATCCTTCTTCTTCACAAAAAGAACACCACAACCCCACGGAGAAGAACTAGGCCGGATGAGACCCATTCTCTCTTGCTCATCGAGTTGCTTCTTCAGCTCCTTCAACTCTTCAGGTCCGAGCTTGTAAGGACGTTTGCACACAGGTTCCGTGTCGGGCTCAAGATCGATAACGAATTCAACTGGCCGGTGCGGAGGCATTCTTGGAAGCTCTTCTGGAAAGACGTCTTGATATTCGCAAACGACTGGAATTTGCGAGATGGAATCGAGTTCACCCTTCTCATTGAGAGAAAACAGACGGATGGTATCATCATTTGCGGCAAAGACAATTACATCCTCAGACGAATGAGTCAATTGAATCTGCCTGGCTGCACAATCAAGCTTAGTCTTGTGCTTAGAAAGCCAATCCATTCCGAGAATAAGGTCAATATCTGAGTTACCAAGAACCACTGGAGAAGAGAGAAACTTGTAGTCGCCCAACGTGATAGAGACATCCGGGACACAATTGTTAGAAGTCATTTGCTTGCCCGGAGACATAATCTTCAACGGAAATGGAATCATTTCGGTCACAAAATCATGCTTCGCCACAAATGGAGTTAAAATAAAAGAAAGCGATGCACCAGTGTCAAAAAGAACTTTTGCAGGAACATCGTTAATAGGAAGGTTACCCATGATCACATCTGGCGAGTCCTCTGCCTGAGCTGCATTCAGCAAGTTGACCTTGGCGTGCTTGGGGTTATGCTTGACCACAACTGTACTTGCCGATCTCACAGGAGGAGGAGGAGGAAGAAGCCTTTGGTTGAACACTTGTTGGCATAGTGACCCTTCTGTTGGCACTTGTTGCACGTGACCTCTGAAAGCGGACGGTGGTACGGAGCACTCGATCTTGGAGGTTGAGACGAAGACTTGTTCTGAAAGCCAGGGTTGGGTGGGTGGGAAGAACCACTGCCACTTTTGCTCTTCTGCTGATACGGCTGACGGAACGGAGGAGGAGGAAGCCAAAACTTCTGCTGCTTGGCCACTTGAGTAGAGGAAGAAGGAGTAGCATCTCTGGCTCGCTTCTTGGAAGCATCACACCTCAACTGAGCAGCCTCCTGCTTCAGTGCCATGTTGTAGAAATCATCGTATCTCAACGGCTCAAAGAGGACAAGAGCGAGCTGAATTTCTTCTCTGAGACAACCCCTGAATTGGTATATCATGCTCTTCTCATCAGGTACGTCCTGCTTGGCAAAGCGGGCGAGCTTCTGGAACAACTTGTTGTAGTCATAGACAGACGAAGAGCCTTGCTTCAAGTTGCGGAATTCCTCACGCTTACTTTCAACCACACTCTGCGGAATATGATGAGCTCGGAAATCTCGACAGAAATCATCCCAAGTGATCCGACGTCCACCTCTGGAATCCTTGTACTGCCGGAACCATTCTGCAGCCTGATCTTTGAGTTGGAAGGAAGCGAACTTGACGAAATCTTCAGGCCTGACGTTGCTGCACTCAAAATGCTTACCTAGATCCACAAGCCAATCGTCAGCATCGGAAGCCTCACCACAATTACTGAACGTCTTTGGCCCATTAGCAAGGAACTGGTTCAGTGTAGCAAAATGATGCTGATTGTTGCCTTGATTCCGTTGACTGCCTTGATTGTGCTCTTGGAGAATTTGCATGATCAACTGTGTGTTTGCATTGATTGCGGCCATCACAGCTTGCCATGCCTCCGGAGGAGGTGGAGGTGGTGGCGGATCAGGATTCGGAGTCAAGCGCGTTGGAGGAGCCATCCTGAACAGGTTGACATCCATTAGCACATTGATAAACAAAATATTGAAGCTGAGTCCAACGGAATGAAGATTGCAACATAAAGTCTTCACATCCGAACAAAATGAACGAATGCATTTCTCTTGAAGTGGTCACTGAAGGAAATATGCCCGAGAGGCAATAATAAAGTTATTATTTATTTCCTTATATCATGATAAATGTTTATTATTCATGCTAGAATTGTATTAACCGGAAACATAATACATGTGTGAATACATAGACAAACAGAGTGTCACTAGTATGCCTCTACTAGACTAGCTTGTTAATCAAAGATGGTTAAGTTTCCTAACCATAGACAAAAGGAGTTGTCATTTGATTAACAAGGTCACATCATTAGTTGAATGATCTGATTGACATGACCCATTCCATTAGCTTAGCACCCGATCGTTTAGTATGTTGCTATTGCTTTTATCCATGACTTATACATGTTCCTATAACTATGAGATTAGGCAACTCCCATTTACCGGAGGAACACTTTGGGTACTACCAAACGTCACAACGTAACTGGGTGATTATAAAGGAGTACTACAGGTGTCTCCAAAGGCAGATGTTGGGTTGGCGTATTTCGAGATTAGGATTTGTCACTCCGATTGTCGGAGAGGTATCTCTGGGCCCTCTCGGTAATGCACATCACTTAAGCCTTGCAAGCATTACAACTAATGAGTTAGCTGTGAGATGATGTATTACGGAACGAGTAAAGAGACTTGCCGGTAACGATATTGAACTAGGTATTGGATACCGACGATCGAATCTCGGGCAAGTAACATACCGATGACAAAGGGAACAACGTATGTTGTTATGCGGTCTGACCGATAAAGATCTTCGTAGAATATGTAGGAACCAATATGGGCATCCAGGTCCCGCTATTGTTTATTGACCGGAGACGTGTCTCGGTCATGTCTACATTGTTCTCGAACCGTAGGGTCCGCACGCTTAAGGTTTCGACGACGGTTATATTATGAGTTTGTGTAATTTGATGTACCGAAGGAGTTCGGAGTCCCGGATGTGATCACGGACATGACGAGGAGTCTCGAAATGGTCGAGACATAAAGATTGATATATTGGATGACTATATTCGGACACCGGAAAGGTTCCGGAAGTTTCCGGAGAAAACCGGAGTGCCGGAGGGGTTACCGGAACCCCGCGGGGAAGTAATCGGCTTTAATGGGCCAAGAGGGGAGAGAGAGGGCTGCGCCAGGAGGTGGCGCGCGCCACCCCATGGGGAGTCCGAATAGGACAAGGAGGGGGGGGGGCGCGGCCCCCCTTTCCCTCTCCCTCTCCCTCTCCTTCCTTCCCCCTTCCTCCTTCCTAGTTGGACTAGGAAAGGGGAGTCCTACTCCCACTAGGAGGAGGACTCCCCCTCCCTTGGCGCGCCCTCTAGGGCCGGCCGGCCCTCCCCCTTGCTCCTTTATATACGGGGGCAGGGCGGCACCCTAGGACACACAAGTTGATCCTTGAGATCATTCCTTTGCCGTGTGCGGTGCCCCCCTCCACCATAATCCACCTCGGTCATATCGTAGCGGTGCTTAGGCGAAGCCCTGCGTCGGTAGAACATCAAGATCGTCACCACGCCGTCGTGCTGACGGAACTCTCTCTCCCCGGAGCTTTGATGGATCGGAGCCCGAGGAGCGTCACCGAGCTGTACGTGTGTCAAGAACTCGGAGGCGCCGGAGTAACGGCGCTGGGATCGGTTGGATCGCGAGGAGAACGTACGACTACTTCCTCTACGTTGTGATCGCTTCCGCTTCGGTCTACGAGGGTACGTAGACAACACTCTTCCCTCTCGTTGCTATGCATCACCATGATCTTGCGTGTGCGTAGGAAATTTTTTGAAATTACTGCGTTCCCCAACAGTGGCATCCGAGCCTAGGTTTTTATGGTTTGATGTTTTGCACGAGTAGAACACAAGTGAGTTGTGGACGATACAAGTCATACTGCCTACCAACATGTCATACTTTGGTTCAGCGGTATTGTGAGATGAAGCGGCCCGGACCGACATTACGCGTACGCTTACGCGAGACTGGTTTCACCGTTACGAGCACTCGTGCTTAAAGGTGGCTGGCGGGTGTCTGTCTCTCTCACTTTAGTTGAACCGAGTGTGGCTACGCCCGGTCCTTGAGAAGGTTAAAACGGAGTCTATTTGACGAAATATCGTTGTGGTTTTGATGCGTAGGTGAGATTGGTTCTTGCTTAAGCCCGTAGCAGCCACGTAAAATTTGCAACAACAAAGTAGAGGACGTCTAACTTGTTTTTGCAGGGCATGTTGTGATGTGATATGGTCAAGACGTGATGCTATATTTTATTGTATGAGATGATCATGTTTTGTAACCGAAGTTATCGGCAACTGGCTGGAGCCATATGGTTGTCGCTTTATTGTATGAAATGCAAACGCCCTATAATTGCTTTACTTTATCACTAAGCGGTAGCGATAGTCGTAGAAGCAATAGATGGCGTAAACGACAACGATGCTACGATGGAGATCAAGGTGTCGCGCCGGTGACGATGGTGATCACGACGGTTCTTCGGAGATGGAGATCACAAGCACAAGATGATGATGGCCATATCATATCACTTATATTGATTGCATGTGATGTTTATCCTTTATGCATCTTATCTTGCTTTGATTGACGGTAGCATTTTAAGATGATCTCTCACTAAAATTATCAAGTAGTGTTCTCCCTGAGTATGCACCATTGCCAAAGTTCGTCGTGCCGAGACACCACGTGATGATCGGGTGTGATAAGCTCTACGTCCATCTACAACGGGTGCAAGCCAGTTTTGCACACGCAGAATACTCAGGTTATACTTGACGAGCTTAGCATATGCAGATATGGCCTCGGAACACGGAGACCGAAAGGTCGAGCGTGAATATGATCAACATAAGATGTTCACCATTGAAAACTACTCCATCTCACGTGATGATCGGTTATGGTTTAGTTGATTTGGATCACGTGATCACTTAGATGACTAGAGAGATGTCTGTCTAAAGTGGGAGTTCTTAAGTAATATGATTAATTGAACTTAAATTTATCATGAACTTAGTACCTGATAGTATCTTGCTTGTCTACGTTTGTTTGTAGATAGATGGCTCGTGCTGTTGTTCCGTTGAATTTTAATGCGTTCCTTGAGAAAGCAAAGTTGAAAGATGATGGTAGCAATTACACGGACTAGGTCCGTAACCTGAGGATTATCCTCATTGCTGCACAGAAGAGTTACGTCCTGGAAGCACCGCTGGGTGCCAGGCCTGCTGCTGATACAACTGACGACGTTAAGAACGTCTGGCAGAGCAAAGCTGATGACTACTCTATAGTTCAGTGTGCCATGCTTTACGGCTTAGAACCGGGTCTTCAACGTCGTTTTGAACGTCATGGAGAATATGAGATGTTCCAGGAGTTGAAGTTGATATTCCAACAGAATGCCCGGATTGAGAGATATGAAGTCTCCAATAAGTTCTATAGCTGCAAGATGGAAGAGAATGGGTCTGTCAGTGAGCACATACTCAGAATGTCTGGGTATTACAATCACTTGACTCAACTGGGAGTTAATCTTCCGGATGATTGTGTCATTGACAGAATTCTTCAATCACTGCCACCAAGCTACAAAGGCTTCGTGATGAACTATAATATGCAAGGGTTGGTAAAGACTATGCCTGAGCTCTTCGCAATGCTAAATGCTGCGGAGGTAGAAATCAAGAAGGAGCATCAAGTGTTGATGGTCAATAAGACCACTAGTTTCAAGAAGAAAGGCAAAGGGAAGAAGAAGGGGAACTTCAAGAAGAACAGCAAGCAAGTTGCTGCTCAGGAGAAGAAACCCAAGTCTGGACCTAAACCTGAAACTGAGTGCTTCTACTGCAAGCAGACTGGTCACTGGAAGCGGAACTGCCCCAAGTATTTGGCGGATAAGAAGGATGGCAAGGTGAACAAAGGTATTTGTGATATACATGTTATTGATGTGTACCTTACTAGAGCTCGCAGTAGCACCTGGGTATTTGATACTGGTTCTGTTGCTAATATTTGCAACTCGAAACAGGAATTACGGATTAAGCGAACACTGGCAAAGGACGAGGTGACGATGCGCGTGGGAAACGGTTCCAAAGTCGATGTGATCGCGGTCGGCACGCTGCCTCTACATCTACCTTCGGGATTAGTTTTAGACCTAAATAATTGTTATTTGGTGCCAGCGTTGAGCATGAACATTATATCAGGATCTTGTTTGATGCGAGACGGTTATTCATTTAAATCAGAGAATAATGGTTGTTCTATTTATATGAGTAATATCTTTTATGGTCATGCACCCTTGAAGAGTGGTCTATTTTTAATGAATCTCGATAGTAGTGATACACATATTCATAATGTTGAAGCCAAAAGATGCAGAGTTGATAATGATAGTGCAACTTATTTGTGGCACTACCGTTTAGGTCATATCGGTATAAAGCGCATGAAGAAACTCCATACTGATGGACTTTTGGAGTCACTTGATTATGAATCACTTGGCACTTGCGAACCGTGCCTCATGGGCAAGATGACTAAAACCCCGTTCTCCGGTACTATGGAGAGAGCAACAGATTTGTTGGAAATCATACATACAGATGTATGTGGTCCGATGAATGTTGAGGCTCATGGCGGATATCGTTATTTTCTCACCTTCACAGATGATTTAAGCAGATATGGGTATATCTACTTAATGAAACATAAGTCTGAAACATTTGAAAAGTTCAAAGAATTTCAGAGTGAAGTTGAAAATCATCGTAATAAGAAAATAAAGTTTCTACGATCTAATCGTGGAGGTCAATATTTGAGTTACGAGTTTGGTCTACATTTAAAACAATGCTGAATAGTTTCGCAACTCACGCCACCCGGAACACCACAGCGTAATGGTGTGTCCGAACGTCGTAATCGCACTTTACTAGATATGGTACGATCTATGATGTCTCTTACAGATTTACCGCTATCGTTTTGGGGTTATGCTCTTGAGATGGCCGCATTCACGCTGAATAGAACACCGTCAAAATCCGTTGAGACGACACCTTATGAACTATGGTTTAGCAAGAAACCAAAGTTGTCGTTTCTTAAAGTTTGGGGATGCGATGCTTATGTGAAAAAGCTTCAACCTGATAAGCTCGAACCCAAATCGGAGAAATGTGTCTTCATAGGATACCCAAAGGAGATAGTTGGGTACACCTTCTATCACAGATCCGAAGGCAAGACATTTGTTGCTAAGAATGGATCCTTTCTAGAGAAGGAGTTTCTCTCGAAAGAAGTGAGTGGGAGGAAAGTAGAACTTGATGAGGTAACTGTACCTTCTCCCTTATTGGAAAGTAGTTTATCACAGAAACCAGTTTCTGCGACATCTACACCAAATAGTGAGGAAGTTGATGATGTTGATCATGAAACTTCAGATCAAGTTACTACAGAACCTCGTAGATCAACCAGAGTAAGATCCGCACCAAAGTGGTACGATAATCCTGTTCTGGAAGTCATGCTACTAGATCATGATGAACCTACGAACTATGAAGAAGCGATGGTGAGCCCAGATTCCACAAAATGGCTTGAGGCCATGAAATCTGAGATGGGATCCATGTATGAAAACAAAGTGTGGACTTTGGTTGACTTGCCCGAGGGTCGGCAAGCAATAGAAAACAAGTGGATCTTCAAGAAGAAGACTGACGCTGACGGTAATGTTACTGTCTACAAAGCTCGACTTGTCGCAAAGGGTTTTCGACAAGTTCAAGGGATTGACTACGATGAGACCTTCTCACCCGTAGCGATGCTTAAGTCTGTCCGAATCATGTTAGCAATTGCCGCATTTTATGATTATGAAATTTGGCAAATGGATGTAAAGACTGCATTCCTGAATGGATTTCTGGAAGAAGAGTTGTATATGATGCAACCAGAAGGTTTTATCGATCCAAAGGGAGCTAACAAAGTGTGCAAGCTCCAGCGATCCATTTATGGACTGGTGCAAGCATCTCGGAGTTGTAATAAACGCTTTGATAGTGTGATCAAAGCATTTGGGTTTATACAGACTTTTGGAGAAGCCTGTATTTACAAAAAAGTGAGTGGGAGCTCTGTAGCATTTCTGATATTATATGTAGATGACATATTACTAACCGAAAATGATATAGAATTTCTGGATAGCATAAAGGGATACTTGAATAAGTGTTTTTCGATGAAGGACCTCGGTGAAGCTGCTTACATATTGGGCATCAAAATCTATAGAGATAGATCAAGACGCTTAATTGGACTTTCACAAAGCACATACCTTGACAAAATTTTGAAGAAGTTCAAAATGGATCAAGCAAAGAAAGGGTTCTTGCCTGTGTTACAAGGTGTGAAGTTGAGTAAGACTCAATGCCCGACCACCGCAGAAGATAGAGAGAAAATGAAAGATGTTCCCTATGCCTCAGCCATAGGCTCTATCATGTATGCAATGCTGTGTACCAGACCTGATGTGTGCCTTGCTATAAGCTTAGCAGGGAGGTACCAAAGTAATCCAGGAGTGGATCACTGGACAGCGATCAAGAACATCCTGAAATACCTGAAAAGGACTAAGGATATGTTTCTCGTATATGGAGGTGACAAAGAGCTCATCGTAAACGGTTACGTTGATGCAAGCTTTGACACTGATCCGGCGATTCTAAATCGCAAACCGGATACGTATTTACACTAAACGGAGGAGCTGTCAGTTGGTGCAGTTCTAAACAAAGCGTCGTAGCGGGATCTACATGTGAAGCGGAGTACATAGCAGCTTCAGAAGCAGCTAATGAAGGAGTCTGGATGAAGGAGTTCATATCCGATCTAGGTGTCATACCTAGTGCATCGGGTCCAATGAAAATCTTTTGTGACAATACTGGAGCAATTGCTTTAGCGAAAGAATCCAGATTTCACAAGAGAACCAAACACATCAAGAGACGCTTCAATTCCATCCGGGACTTGGTCCAGGTGGGAGACATAGAGATTTGCAAGATACATACGGATCTGAATGTAGCAGACCCGTTGACTAAGCCTCTTCCACGAGCAAAACATGATCAGCACCAAGACTCCATGGGTGTTAGAATCATTACTATGTAATCTAGATTATTGACTCTAGTGCAAGTGGGAGACTGAAGGAAATATGCCCTAGAGGCAATAATAAAGTTATTATTTATTTCCTTATATCATGATAAATGTTTATTATTCATGCTAGAATTGTATTAACCGGAAACATAATACATGTGTGAATACATAGACAAACAGAGTGTCACTAGTATGCCTCTACTAGACTAGCTTGTTAATCAAAGATGGTTAAGTTTCCTAACCATAGACAAAAGGAGTTTTCATTTGATTAACAAGGTCACATCATTAGTTGAATGATCTGATTGACATGACCCATTCCATTAGCTTAGCACCCGATCGTTTAGTATGTTGCTATTGCTTTTATCCATGACTTATACATGTTCCTATAACTATGAGATTATGCAACTCCCATTTACCGGAGGAACACTTTGGGTACTACCAAACGTCACAACGTAACTGGGTGATTATAAAGGAGTACTACAGGTGTCTCCAAAGACAGATGTTGGGTTGGCGTATTTCGAGATTAGGATTTGTCACTCCGATTGTCGGAGAGGTATCTCTGGGCCCTCTCGGTAATGCACATCACTTAAGCATTGCGAGCATTACAACTAATGAGTTAGCTGTGAGATGATGTTTTACGGAACGAGTAAAGAGACTTGCCGGTAACGAGATTGAACTAGGTATTGGATACCGACGATCGAATCTCGGGCAAGTAACATACGGATGACAAAGGGAACAACGTATGTTGTTATGCGGTCTGACCGATAAAGATCTTCGTAGAATATGTAGGAACCAATATGGGCATCCAGGTCCCGCTATTGGTTATTGACCGGAGACGTGTCTCGGTCATGTCTACATTGTTCTCGAACCGTAGGGTCTGCACGCTTAAGGTCTCGATGACGGTTATATTATGAGTTTGTGTATTTTGATGTACCGAAGGAGTTCGGAGTCCCGGATGTGATCACGGACATGACGAGGAGTCTCGAAACGGTCGAGCAATAAAGATTGATATATTGGACGGCTATATTCGGACACCGGAAAGGTTCCGAAAGTTTCCGGAGAAAACCGGAGTGCCGGAGGGGTTACCGGAACCCCCCGGGGAAGTAATGGGCCTTAATGGGCCAAGAGGGGAGAGAGAGGGCTGCGCTAGGAGGTGGCGCGCGCCCCCCCATGGGGAGTCCAAATAGGACAAGGAGGGGGGGGGCGCGGCCCCCCTTTCCCTCTCCCTCTCCCTCTCCTTCCTTCCCCCTTCCTCCTTCCTAGTTGGACTAGGAAAGGGGAGTCCTACTCCCACTAGGAGGAGGACTCCCCCTCCCTTGGCGCGCCCTCTAGGGCCGGCCGGCCCTCCCCTTGCTCCTTTATATACGGGGGCAGGGCGGCACCCTAGGACACACAAGTTGATCCTTGAGATCATTCCTTTGCCGTGTGCGGTGCCCCCCTCCACCATAATCCACCTCGGTCATATCGTAGCGGTGCTTAGGCGAAGCCCTGCGTCGGTAGAACATCAAGATCGTCACCACGCCGTCGTGCTGACGGAACTCTCTCTCCCCGGAGCTTTGCTGGATCGGAGCCCGAGGAGCGTCACCGAGCTGTACGTGTGTGAAGAACTCGGAGGTGCCGGAGTAACGGCGCTGGGATCGGTTGGATCGCGAGGAGAACGTACGACTACTTCCTCTACGTTGTGATCGCTTCCGCTTCGGTCTACGAGGGTACGTAGACAACACTCTTCCCTCTCGTTGCTATGCATCACCATGATCTTGCGTGTGCGTAGGAAATTTTTTGAAATTACTGCGTTCCCCAATAGTCACATATCCCTAAATTGCGAAGTCACGTAGAATGAAGGTAGATAAATAAATCAACATGGTACGGCTCAAGAACGAATAATCGGTAAGAAACCACAATCTCAAACCAATATCCGTGGAAGAAGAACTAGAGCTACAAGAATTCCCACCTATGAAACTCCCGAAACTTTCCGGTTATGCAATCAGGTGTTGGGGATACAGGGGAAGCATAATATCTCACCCAAACTAGCAAATCCTATATCCAGCTATATCCATCCTTCAATATATAACCAAGAAACCTTCGGATACCATCTACCTCAACCTTCGAAAAGCATCCGTTATACAAGTTATGGCGATACTCCCGAACTCCCGCCCCAGTACTGGGTGGCGTCGAGGTTATCTCACCAACGAACTGCATAAAAGAGATATTCGATGTCGGCGAAAATATCTCAGGTATTCCAGAATTGCAACGATAAAATTGTGATGACAACACCTCAGAGCTCAACTCCCCGGGACACTTCCACTAAACCCCTGACAGGAGGCACCAAGACAATGTTCTCATCATAAAACCATCAGAACGATTCCAAGATACCCGCGTGATCCTAAAATTTTTTTTAGTGAAATTTGAGAAGAGAAGAGTCAAAACTCTACGTCAGGATGCCTTACCAGAGCGATGAGGAGACTGGGAAGTAAAAAGAATTCGTAAGATCTCCGATATATAATTCCTAAATGACTCAAAACATTTTTTTAGACACAACTCGGCTGCTAAAAACGATCAAGCAATGGGGCTCCTAAGGTCGGGGAAGGCTCTGATTACCAACTTGTAACGCCCTCGATGCGGCTATAGCTCCCACGTGTCGAGGCACGACTTAGAGACATAACCGCATTGAAAGCAATGTCGCAAGTTAGGCAATCATCACAACATCCCATGTAATATATAGAATAAAAGGGGAGATACATAGTTGGCTTAAACTCGCCACGTCAAATCAAAGTACATAAATAACATACATCAACCAAACACTCATGGCCCAACTACGGCGCCAAAATAGAAGAAAACCCAACATGCGACACGGTCCCGATCACCCCCAACTGGGCACCACTACTGATCATCAGGAAAAGACACGTAGTATCGTTGAGAGTCCTCGTCGAACTCCCACTTGAGCTCGTAATCGTCACCTGGAGCGGAATCACCTGGACCTGCATCTGGTATAGTATGAATCTGTGAGCCCCAGGGACTCAGCAATCTCGCACCCTCGCGGTCAAGACTATTTAAGCTTATAGGAAGGGGTAAGGCAAATATATGTGGAGCTGCAGCAAGCGACTAGCATATATGGTGGCTAACTTATTCGCAAAAGAGAGCGAGAAGAGGAGGCGAAGCGCGAGCGAGAATCTAGGGAGAGAGCAACCTGCGCAAACATAACTCCAACACTGTGTCCACTTCCCAGACTCCGTCGAGAAGGGGCCATCACGGTAACACACACGGTTGATCCATTTTAATTAAATTAAGGTTCATGTTATCTACAACCAGACATTAACAAATTCCCATCTGCCCATAACCGCGGGCACGGCTTTCAAAAGTTCAATCCCTGCAGGGGAGTCCCAACTTAGCCCATGACAAGCTCTCACGGTCAACGAAGGAATAGACCTCCACCTGAGACATTCCGATCAGACTCGGTATCCCGGTACAACAAGACATTTCGACAGGTTAAAACAAGACCAGCAACACCGCCCGAATGTGCCGACAAATCCCGATAGGAGCTGCACATATCTCTTTCTCAGGGCACACACAGATGAACACTACGTACAACTATAACCAACCCTCGAGTTGCCCCGAGGTGGCGCTGCAAGTGGCTCTGCTTGGACCAACACTCAGAGGAGCACTGGCCCGGGGGGGGGGGGTTTAAATAAGATGACCCTCGGGCTCCGGAAACCCAAGGGAAAAAGAGGCTAGGTGGCAAATGGTAAAACCAAGGTTGGGCATTGCTGGAAATGCTTTAATCAAGGCGAACTATCAAGGGGTTTCAATTATAACCCAACCGCGTAAGGAACGCAAAATCCGGGAATATAACACCGATATGACGGAAACTAGGGCGGCAAGAGAGGAACAAAACACTAGGCGAGAGGCCGAGCCTTCCACCCTTTACCAAGTATATAGGTGCATTAAGATAACATAGCAATATAATGATATCCCAACAAGTAAATAAATGTTCCAACAAGGAACGGCCTCCAATCTTTACCTGCAACTAGCAACGCTATAAAAAGGGTTGAGCAAAGCGGTAACATAGCCAATCAACGGTTTGCTAGGACATGGTGGGTTAGAGGGTTGACATGGCAATTGGGAGGCTGACAAGCAAAAGGTAGGCATCGTAGCATTGTCATAGCAAAAGAGTGAGCAAACTAGCATAGCAAACATAGTAGTGATTTCGAGGGTATGATCATCTTGCCTGCAAGGCTGTCAGAGTTGTCTGGATCCTCAAAAGCAATCTCAACGGGCTCCTCGTTAGCGAACTCGTCTCGCGGCTCTACCCAAACAAGACAAACAAGCAACAAGGATACAATCAACCACGTGCAAGCTCAAACAAAAAGATGCAATGATGATATGCTATGCGGGATACAAAATACAAGATATGACAGGAAATGCATGAACCTGGCCTCAACTTGGAAAACCAAGTGTGCCACCGGAAAGATGGGATGAAATCGCTTGAAAACGATATAAAGAACGCCGGAATCGGAGGTACGGTTTGGAAATGGCAAGCGATTCAAAATTGGCACCAGTCCGCGATTTACACAAGTAGGCATCTAAATGCAACGAAATGAACATGCTACAGCACTCAAACATGGCATCAAAATACATGGCAGGGAAGCATTCAAGATGCTTAACCAAAGACTAGCACTGAGCCACGGCCAATACATCCATTAAGAGGTTCAAACAAGCATGGCAAAAACGCAAATGGTAAACAGATCTCAGACTTGGTGAAATTAACACTTGTCTGAAATTTCAGATCCTGAAGCCCTCTTCGGAGCAACAAAACAACATGCTACAAGACCTGATCATGACAAAGAAGAACATGGCATGGAGCTACTCATCAAGCTTAACAAAAGTCCCTTAGTGACCTTGAGCCAAAAGGGATCACAAAATATACTAACAAGCACACGAACATAGCTAAAACATAATCAGTTTTCAGACTTGGTGAAAACTGAGACATGCTCAAATATAACTCACGAAGGCATGTTAACGAGCTCGATGCACTCACTACGTTGCAACTCATGGCAAGGAAAGGATACATCCATTAAGAAGGCACAAAATGCAAGCTAGACATGGCAAGAACAATGGCATAGCATGCACGGATCAACTACAGCAACATCGGCAAAATCGCAAACAAGTTGACGATCTGCCCAGATTCACAACGAAGCAAAAGTAGAGCTCGATTGACTCAAGCTAGGGTGCTTCATAATTGCAAATAAAGTCATGGATGGATAGAGGACTACAAGATTAACAAAACTCCTTTACTGATCATCCTCAAAAAAGGCACGGATCACTTGGAAACGACACGAACATATGGCATCATGAACTAAACAATCCCAGACTTAGTGAAAACTACTAAGTCCCTGAAAACAGATTTACCGGGTGCCTCACTTTGCAAGCTTGCACAAGTCACCACACACATCCTAAAAATTCAAGGGTTGCACCACTTAAAATATGAGAAAACCCTTAACAAAACATATGAAGGACTCACGGGCATATCATGCACACAATAATCATGGCAAAAATGACAAAAGTCTAAGATGAACTAGTAGATCTGACAATTAACTCACGAAGGCTCCTTCTAACAGCATTTCGGGCATCAAGATGAACTCAAATGAAAATGATGCTGTAATGAAATGATGTACTCATCGATACGAACATTTTGATATGCTATATGCCCAAATCGGAGCTACGGATGCAGAGATATCACAGGTCAAAGTTAGCACAAAAAATTAGGGTTTTCAGAGGAAAAATCAACCGGGGGATTCTCAGATCCAGATCTGGCACTGTTCACCGGCGCGACTCCCGAGGTTCGACGGCCGGAGATCTCGCCGGAGAGGAAGCCGAGGCGGCCGGAACGCGTCGCGGGGAGAGGAGGAGGCGGCGAGGTCGCGGGCGGCGCTGGTGGTGGCGGTCGGCGACGGTGAAGACGACCCGCGGGGTCGGCGGCAGCGGTGGCCCGCGGTGGAGGAGGCGGCGGGGCGGAGCTTGCTCCGGTCGGCGAGCTGCGCGGCGGAGGCGGCCGGCACCGGCGTCGGGGACGAGGGACGGTGGAGGCCCGGGCGCTGGGCGGCGGAGGAACGGGCCGCGGGGGCCGGATCCGGGCCTCCCGGCCCGCGGCAGCGGCGGGCGGCGAGCGCCACATGGCAGAACGCCACTGGCGGGGCGACGGCGCGAAGTGTCCGATCCGGGCCGGACATGTCCGATGCGCGGAGGAGCGGATTTTGCTAGGGTTAGGGTAGAATGACCCGAAAATTTCGGGGAGGTCTAATTTTATAGGCAGAGGGAGCTAGAAAAGTCCAAATGAGGTGCGGTTTTCGGCCACGCGATCGTGATCGAACGCTCTAGGTGATGAAGCAGAGTTTGGTGGGTTTTGGACCAAATTGGAGGGGTGTTGGGCTGCAACACACACGAGGCCTTTTCGGTCCCTCGGTTAACCGTTGGAGTATCAAACGAAGTCCAAATGGTACGAAACTTGACAGGCGGTCTACTGGTAGTAAACCAAGGCCGCTTGACAAGTGTCGGTCCAATCCGGAAATGTTTAATCCCCACACACGAAAGAAAGCTAGAAATGACCCCCGGAGGAGAACGAAGCGCCGGAATGCAAAACGGACAACGGGGAAAATGCTCGGATGCATGAGATGAACACATATGCGAATGCAATGCACATGATGACATGATATGAGATGCATGACAAGGAAAACAACACATGGAGACAAAGACCCGAACCCGAGAAAATAAATATAACTTAACGCCGGAAACGGCAAGAGTTGGAGTACAAATTGGGAAAGTTATATCCGGGGCGTTACACACAAAGTCAGCCTGATCGACTCAAAGATGATGTCCCATGCATGCTTGTTCAAATCATTTACCTGATTTTTCCAAAGCACATGTAGATGTATATGATTTAACTGATGATGATTGTTAAAGCTTAATTTGTGAATTAATCCTGAAATTTGGATATGAGACGGATGGGGAGTATTGCTAAGCAAACTAGCATGTTTAACCTCAAAATCTGATATAGTGTCCAGGTCGACCATGTCGATCTTACACCTGTATCGATCGAGGTCCTAATGAAAATGTTTTAGAAAATGTCTTAGAAAATGCATGCTTGTTCAATATGATTTACCAAGTTTTTGCTCTAGAGGCAAGTGTCTCTTATTTATTACCTGATGATCATCAGAGTTTGATTAATCTCAAAACGTCCCTATAAATATAGTACGTGTCGAGCGGCTGTGTTTCTCAAAGACTTGGATCGGTCGAGGTCTTCAGTTGACTAGCTACTCAAAATCTGATACTTTGTCTCTAGCTGGGCTGTGTCTGTCAAGACTAGAATCGGTCTAGGTCAGTCTTGATGAAATTAATTCCCGCTCCGCAGATCGATCCGAGGAATCTGCGTGCTAGCACGTTCGGCTAACGTGATCCATGGCCTCATCGATGGATCGGACCGACAACAGCCAGCTAGTTGTTCATGACTCTCTGTCGGGACCTCCATGAAACAAAGTTGACCTTCTCGGCTTGGACAAGTGACGAAGCACTTGGGAGGAACGAACGTATGAGATTCCTTCGGCACATGATAACGAAGCTGCTCCCTCCGTTCCGATTTACTCGTTGTGGTTTTAGTTCAAATTTAAACTAAAACCACGACGAGTAAATTGGAACGAAGGGAGTACCTAGCATGCTGTGTACATGCATTAAAATCTGCCGTGCGTATAGCGACGAGGACAAAATTTTCAACTGGATCACAGCTCGACTGTATTTTACGGCCAATCAGACATTTTGTTCTTCCGCCTTTTTTTTTACAGATACTTCCATGGCACGTCAAGCAACTATGCGTAGCAGGCCAGCCCAGAACCTGCTCAAAAAAGGGAAACGTGAATAAAAGCGAAATCACTAATTGGGGAGTACTCGTTGCAAAGATCACCCCAAATCATCAGGTTGCGACAAGTGGCGCGCTGCATGGGCGCCACTTGTCGCAACCTGTGAATTTCCTTTTTTTTCGTAGATTCGTTTATTCAAAACATTTTATCTCTTAAACCGTGCGTCCAAATCTCGAACCGCTCTCACTTTTGGATTCCTTGCGTCGAGATGTTCAAAACTAGATCCCATGTTGATAGGTTTTGACGAACTTTTTTTATGAAAAAAAACGGACGAAAAAACCGAATCGGGAGCACTGGTTTTTTCTCTTTCCGAAAGAGGCACGCCCGTGCCTCTCGCGAAATCACCACCGTGCCTCTGGCAGAAGCAAAACCGTGACTCTCGTGGAAGAAAAAAAAAAGAAAACGCATTTTTTTTCATTTCCGAGGAGGCACCGCCGTGACTCGCGAAAACACAACTGTGCCTCTCGCCGAATCCAAACCATGACTCTCACGAAAAAAAAGACAGAAAACACATTTTTTTCGTTTTCCGAAAGGCACAGCCATGACTCTCGCGAAAGCACAACCGTGCCTCTCGCGGAAGCAAAACCGTGACTCTCGCGAAAGAAAAAAACAGAAAACACATTTTTTTCCATTTCTGAGAGACACGGCCGTGACTCTCGCAAAAGCACAACCGTGCCTCTCGCTGAAGCAAAACCGCAACTCTCGCGAAAAAAATAGAAAACGCATTTTTTCCGTTTCCGAGAGGCACGGCCGTGACTCTCGTGAAGCACAACCGTTCCTGTCGCGGAAGCAAAACCATGACTCTCGCGCAAAAAAACACGTTTTTTACGGAAAATAAAATCCTATATTTTTTGATTGAAAAGCTAAGAAAAACATGTGGAAAACCAAAACGTCGAAAAAACCCGAGGAAAAACCGTTTATAAAGCCGGAAACGTGTGCGAAAAAAAAAATCCGGAGGAAGCGCCCAGAGAGCGACATATGGCGAATGGCTGATAGCGCGCCAGGTGGCGCAGATCGTTGCGAGGCTCCCGAAGGAGCGCTTGTTAACTAGTTGCTCCCCAATAATAGTGGGAGAGCTGGGTTTCAAATGCACCATTGGACGTCTTTTGCGTAAAATAACGCAAGAACCACTAGACCAAATACATTCTGGTATTCACCTACTAGAAACCAGTACAAATTAACCTTTCTTTTAGTGAAACATTATTGGAAATCTCAAAATTAGGTGAAAAGATCATTGATTTTGAAAAATGAGTTCACTGATTTTGAAAACTAGTTCATCAATTTCTTTAAAAAGTTCATAGAACTGAAAAAAAGTTCCATCAATTTTGAAAATAGTTCACACTGTTGAATCTTTTTTTGAAAGAAGTACATCGAATTTATAAAAAGTTCATCAAAATTCCAGAAAAAGTTAATCAGAATCAAACAAGTTCATCGATTATGGAAAAAGGGCATAGAATTTTGAAAAAGTTCATAAAATTGGATAAAACAAAGTTCATGCATTTCCGGAAAACAGAAAAACAAAAGAAAAAAGAAAGTAAGGAAATAGATGCTTTTTGTATGTACATGAAACAAGCTGTCTAGCGTGTCGATTTATATTCTGATCTTCGGTCCGATGTTTCACGTTCTCAGTCACGTTCAGTGAACATGCATGTGTGTATTGGTATACTTTTGAAATGAATGGCTGTATGATGTATGATGTTCAGTTAGTCCAAATACACACTGCGCAGCTTGTCGGTTCATATTCTACTCTCCGATCCGAGGAATCCCCTGACGTCTGGATGTATATGAACAAGTTGTCTGACATGTCAAGATAATCAGAAATGTTAATTATAATATACTAGGATTAGATTCTTCAATTATTACGTACATCAAGAGTGTCCATGAAGTTAGCATGTGAGATATCTAAGTACCTGATGCTAGCCAGTATTAATGAGACTCGTACAACCTCCGTTCAAGTCTTCTCTCCAGTCTGTCCAGCATAGCTCTGTGTAACTGCATGATTGAATCGGTATAATGTACAAGATAATAAAGATACATAGTTAATAATTATAATGGGTATTTTCTTTGTTTCTCGTTGATTGACTCAGTGTATTTTAGTCATGTTGAATCCAATTCCTTGAAAAAGAAACATGTTCAAACCCCAATTTAGTGTGTTCCGTGTATTTTCTGGTTCCCAAAACGTCATCCCGACAATTTCAGCCAACACACAAATAATTAAATAATCATACATACCAACCGAGTCATTTAGTTTTGGTGAGCTTAATGAATCTACCCATTGGCATGTTTTAAAAAATGCATACTTGTTCAATATGATTTACCTAGTTTTTGCTCTAGAGGCAAGTGTTTTTTATTTATGGGATAAGTATACTTTTCGTCCTCAAACTCTTCCGAGAGTTTAGAAATCGTCCCTCAACTCTAATCCGTAGAGTTTTCGTCCCTCAACTATCAAAACCAGATAGTGTTCGTCCATCGTGCCGATTCGGGCAAAAGGGACGAAAACTATCCGATTTTGATAGTTGAGGGACGAAAACTCTCCGGACTAGAGTTGAGGGACGATTTCTAAACTCTTGGAAGAGTTTGAGGATGAAAAGTATACTATTCCCTTTATTTATTACCTGATGATCATCAGAGTTTGATTAATCTCAAAATGTCCCTATAAATACAGTGCGCGTCCTGCGGCTGTGTTTCTGAAAGACTTGGATCGATCGAGGTCTTCAGTTAACTAGCTACTCAAAATCTGATACTTTGTCTCCAGCTGGGCCGCGTCGGTCAAGAATAGGATAGTTCTAGGTCAGTCTTGATGATATTAATTGCCACTCTACAGATCGATCGATGGATCGGATCCACAACAGCTCATGAGCATCTCTCGGGACCTCCATGAAAGCAAGTTGACCTACTCGGATTGGACTATCGACGAAGCACATGGGAGGAAGGAGCGTATGTGACTGGCCTCGAAACGGCGGGCCAAAGCAGGTCCAAATACCATTTGTCCCATGATTCAATACATACAAAAAAATTTACATGAAATTCAAAATGTTTTTTTAGAAGAACACGGAACTAACTCACTGGTTCCCAATTGCCAAAATGTACCCTGTAGGAATTTGTTAGTAGGCCTTTGGCCCAAAGCCCAACTAAAACTCTGAAATTCTCTTGCCCCATTCATGCATAGCTAGTGAGTGGGACTAAAGTTTAGTCCCACCTCGAAAGTTGAGCGGGAGTTGCACCACTTTATAAGGTGAACTCTTCTACCACTTGTATGAGCATGAGAATAGGAGACCTACACGCGCTCGTCCTCCTCGCTCGCCTCGCCGCGGGAATGGGCCTGTTAATTACTCAGCCGTTTCCGGTTCTTTTGGATCGTTGTAAGCCCGCATTATGTAGTCAGGCGAGGCTCCTCCACGCAAGTCTTCTCCATCCCTCCTTCCGGAGTGCATCGCGAGTCCCGCCTCTCGTGATCCTGTACGGAAGAGGGGCGATCCAGTTTTTGGGAAGCGCACTCGCGTGACTGCTGGCAGCGACAACTTCGCCAACCACAACTTCTTCACCGACCTGGGCAACCTCCTTATCAACGACATGGGTGACAACATCAACGCCGGCGGTTCTGCCACCACTGCACTGTATGTGATCTTGTCCTCCTTGTTCGAGATCGTGGTAGAATTCATGTTTCTAGTTTGTGCCCTAGATTCAATCTGTTCATCTACTATGCTAGTCTGCACGATTAGTTTAATCTCCGTTATATTTGTCATGATTTAATTTCTATTTATTTGGATTAAATCTTATATTAATTTGCTCATATATTCAACAATCCAAAAACCTTATTATAGGAAATTTACTCTGAGTGGTTCTGCTGCGCATTTGAAGCCGCCCGCCTTTAAGTGGGTGCAATATAAGAGATGGCGCACGAGAGCCGTCTACTGATTTTTACCTTATTATTCTTAGTTTAGTATACCCCTTTTATCCAGTGTCCTATCAACTTCTAGAATAGGCTATTTCCAAACTCCGGTTTGTGTACGTACGTGGCTGCGTGAAGTGACAACGTAGTAACCGGGTTTATGATGCCTTCCTATCTGCTCGATCCTTGTGGGTTCGACACTTTACTTATCACGAAAACTCTACAACAGCCCTATACACTTGCAGGACATCAATTGGCCATTGAAAGTGGCCCAAGACGGAACCGACAAAAGGGTCATTAGCGCGGCTGACCAGGCTAGGAGTCAATATGGTGAGATGCCCCGTAGCTGCTACACCCTCATTCCCTACCATTGCTAGCCTGTTTTGCTGTAGTGATGGCAAGCATTCTGCCTGCCCCTTGGAACCTATTAGCAGTGGTGGGAGGCTACCCCTTGGAACCTATTAGCAGTGGTGGGAGGCTAGTGTCAGGCGCTCTCCACGACCAAGCTCTTTACTAGTAGACATTTTGGGCCCGCCACTTCTAGCTTGTGCCACATCATTGTTTATTTCTCTTATCATACCAACCTTACTATCATTGTCTTTTGGTATAGCCTTCCGCTCTCACTAGCCCATTACCTCTCCTTGCACTGATCTTATGTTTCTCGGACTCGGATATCGGCGGATCCAGGATAAAGGTTGCAGCAAGAGACAAATAATCGAACGAACGTATAGATTAAAATAAATCGTCAATCCCAAGTTTTTCACTACACAAGGATGCAAGGCTGCTCATCCACCCCTACCCCAAGTGGATTACTCACACATCGTGACCAGATCACCTAGATTTTAACTGGAGCACCCACATCTGCCATAGCTGCAACCTTAGCGGCTAGTGGAGGGAAAGGCAAGGTCAACCACCTCGACAACCAGATTTCGTGTACAACAAGCACGATCTGTGGAGATGGCCCTGGAGGCAGCAAGGGCCGGCGATTGTTACCATGCACGAATGGGTAGGCGGCGGTCTGCGAGTAGCGAGGTGAGTTGAGGGAGACGAGCCGAAGAACAAGAGGCCAGCCGCCACAGTTGTTGTAAGCCTAGCAGGGCGACTGGGAGGCTACCCCCTGGAACCTGTTAGCAGTGGTGGGAGGCTAGTGTGAAGTTCTCTCCACGGCCAAGCTCTTTACAAGTAGACATTTTGGGCCTGCCACTTCTAGTTTGTGCCGCATCATCGTTTATTTCTCTTATCATACTTTTTTTGGGAATACACAAAGCTTGCGTATCATTTCATTGATAGAAGAAGTTAGAACAAGTACAAGAGGTGATACAACACATGACACGGACGCAAGGGCATGAACATGGTGCCCGAAGGAGAGAGACAAAGGAAACACGACCCAAACAAAAAAACACAGCTACACTCGCCGCCCTGAGAAGGAACTCAGACCAACAACTAGAAAACCAACTTCTCCAAATCCAGAACCGAGGACGCCACGAGCATACAAGACAACGCCTTCATGAAGGAGAATGACGCCGAGACGCCGTCGCCATCCGATGCGGATAACCAGAACCTAGGATTTCCCTTGATGCTCGAAGAGGGGCACAAATAACTGCCATGGAAGCGCCTCCAATAAAGGAATGACACCCGCGGGTGTCGCCGCTGCCAGCATAAGCTGCAGGGATTTCGCCCTGGCCAGAGTCCAAGCAATCCCAAGCCGTCGGAGCACGAACAGGAGAGAGGAGGTCGGGAATAGGCCAAAGCTGCTACCACAGGACGAGGAGCCATGCCGGCATCGAAGAAGGGCAAGGTTAGGTGGCTAAGTGTAATGAGAGGCAGCGGGGGGTGTCATGGTGGCCGGAGACCCGGACGAGCCAAGATCTGGAAGGGAGCGCAGATCCACTACACCGGGGCACGGGCAACAAGGATGCCAGCGAGTCCAAAGTGCTGGAAGAGGGCGCAGGTCATGGAACATGCCGGAATCGACGATCGCCGGGAAGGACGGCCAACAAGGGCACCAGTAGGGTGATGGGATGTGGAGATTCCAGGGGCCAGTGAACCAAAGGAGCCGTAAAGAGCGCAGCTCCTAGGGCTCGATGGAAAACGTAGCCGCGCCGGTCGGCCACGGACACAGGAAGGGGGCGCGGGTCCATGACCGCCGGACTGAAGCCGCCCTTGCCGGATAGCCTTCGTACTTCTCTTATCATAATAACCTTACTATCATTGTCTTTTGGTATAGCCTTCCACTCTCACTAGCCCATTACCTCTCCTTGTACTGATCTTATGTTTCTTGGACTCGGATATCGGCGGGTCCGGGATAAAGGTTGCGGCAAGAGACAAATAATCGAACGAAAGTATAGATTAAAATAAATCATCAATCCCATGTTTTTCACTACACAAGGCTGCAAGGCTGCCCCTCGGCCCCTTACGAGGTCACCTAGATTTTAACTGGAGCACACACATCTGCCATAGCTGCAATCTTAGCGGCTAGTGGAGGGAAAGGTGAGGTCAACCACCTGGACAACCAGATTTCGTGTACAACAGGCACGATCCGTGGAGGCGGCCCTGGAGGCAGCAAGGGCCGGCGATTGTTACCATGCATGAATGGGTAGGCGGCGGTCTGCGAGTAGGGAGGTGAGATGAGGGAGACGAGCCGAGGAACAAGAGGCCAGCCGCTACAGTTTTCGTAAGCCTAGCAGGGCGACTGACATCCCTGTCTATCAATGGTGAGGTGGCGGCGACGGTTTATCTGGGCTCTTCCCATGTTGCCCATGTGGAGCAACGCAAAGGCTGCATGTACAACATATTTGATGATTGCCCCCCTTGGGGACACAACATTTTTGTTCAGGGGTGTGTATGTATTTCTATGTTTACGAGCATATCCGGGATTCAGTAAAAGAAAATAGATCTAGAATTTATATACATGATACAAGCTGCCTAGCGTATCGATTTATATTCCGAACTTCCATCCTAGGTATCACCAGGTCAATCTCGTTCAGTGAACATGCCTGTCATCGGCAAAATTAGGACCTGGACACATGCAGGCAAGTAGTGCAATGTTAGATTGCTTCAACTTCATCAAAACCAAGGTTTCTTGTTCAGTTATTCTAAATACACACTGCACAGCGGGTCGGTTCATATTCCGATCTCCGATCCCAGGAATCCGCTGACCCCTGGACGATGTATATGGACAAGTTGTCTTACATGTCCGGACAATTAATAAAAATATAATTATGATATACTAGGATTAGATTCCTTTAATTACCACGTACATCAACTGGGTCCATGCAGTAGTTAGCATGTGAGAGATCTATACCTACGATGCTAGGCGTTACTAATGATATTCCAAGAACCTTCATCCAAGTCTCCTCTCGAGTCAGGGCCAGCCTATCATTCAGTTTGCGTCAAGAATGGTGCTACCCTTATATAGACATTTCTCTTTTTTGTTTCTTCCAAACGAGGCAACATTTGACCTTGAATGTCATAGCCTTAGAATTCTACCTTGTAATTAGTTGCATCAGTGAGTTGCATCCATGCATCATGTTTATTTTCCTTTTAAATGTGAATTGGGGAAATTGGAAAGCCTCAGAGATCATTTCTAAAAATTATCAACATTAAAAATTGCTTCAAATAAGTCCAAGAAAATGCTCCTGTTTTTCCTATGAGAATATTGGCAAGAGTTAAAATTCAAACCAATATTTTTGGAAGCTCAGAAATATTTATTTTGGGCATTTGAGTTAATCTAATAATTATTTGCATTGGATTATATTTGTTATATATTAAATATACATCCAATAATTCTGGAACTGTTTATGTGGTTCTGGATATTTCATATCTAACCCCATAATTATTTTCAGAAGCTACAAAAATGATTTGGTCTCAGAACTAAATTAAAACAGACAGAAGAAATAGAAAAACAGAAAAGACAGAAAGGAGAGCACCTGAGCCACTTACCTGGCCTGCACTGTGTTGGCCCAACACTGTTGGCCCAGCCCATCTCTCTCTTGTCTTCTTCCAGCTCACGCCAGAAGGACTGGAGCACGCGTGGCCGACGCCCGCCGGCACGCGCACCGCCACCTCCTGCTTGCCGCTTTGCCCTGGCTCTCCCTGGTGAAGCCACGCCACCCCCTCGACCCTCTCTGGCTCTCCCAGCGCCTCTTCTCTCCTCTGGCCCCTCTCCACCTCGCGCCCGAGCGCACCGCAGTGTGCCGCCGAGCACCACCGCAGCCACTGCCGCCCCCTCGACCTCTCGAGCTTACCAAGAGCTCCGCCGCTTCATCCTCGACCTCCATACCGAGCCGCGCGACACAGGACGCCCGACAACGCCGCCTTTGCCCTCGTCTTCAACCTCGGGCACCGGAGATCGCCACCGCCGATTCGACACCTCCGAGCCGTCCCCGAGCGCGCTAAGCATCCCTACAGCCTCTATGTGAGCTCCTACGCTGTTTCCCTCTTACCCCGACGCCGTTCGCGACCTGTAGCCGTTGATTCCGCGCTGACCGAAACGCCCCGCCGCACGAGGTCGACGCCGGCGTCACTTCGGTGACCATTTGGTCATCCGTCGGTGTGCAACGCGTTCGCAGCCTCGCGTAGTGCATCCCTAGCGCACTGGTTCGCTCGACCACGAGCCGCAGCAGCAAAACTCACGAACGACGAACTCCGGCCGCCGCTCAAGTGGTCGTCGTCGTCGACCCCGGCCTCCCTGCGCCCAGCTGCGTGCATCCCTGGATGCGGGCGAGCGAGGGCTTCCTCGTGGTGCCCCAAGCGCGTCCAGCCGCCGCCCGTAGCGTGTTCCCGAGCGTCGCCGCCCCGTTCGCGTGTTCGCCGGCGTTCAACTCCGGCGTGCTGACGTGGCACCAGCGTTAGGGACTAATTACCCCGCTAATTAACCCCCTCCCTCACTGACATATGGGCCCCGCGCCCAAATTAACCCTGGGATTTATTCCCTGTTTATTTTAGGTTAATCCAGTGGCCCCACGCGTCAGCTTTGACCCTGCTGACGTGGCCGTTGACCGGGGCCACATGTCAGCCACACAAACCAGCCTGAGACACTGACGTGTGGACCCCACTGGTCAGGGTTGACCTGGACCGTCTCAGTTGACCGATGACGTCACACTGACGCCAGGCTGACGCAGTAAATCCTTTTCTGGATTTATTCTTATATAGGAAATTCCAGAAAATGTTTAAAACTTGTAAAATTCATATAAATTCAACCGTAACTCCAAATGAAATAATTTATATATGAAAAATTATCAGAAAAATCCAATCTATCCATATGTACCATTTTCATGCATGTTAGGACAACTTATAGCTGTTGTTTAGCACAAATCAATTAAAGGGCATTTAAATAATCATATATGGAGTTTGAATTTGAATCATGTATTCAAACCAACTTCATTTAAATCATAGCTAGATGCATTAGATCAAATCACAGCATATTGCCATGTCATGATCATGCATTATATTGCTGCATATCGCCATGTATTGATTGTGTTCTTTCTGTGTTTGCCGATGGTTGTCCCCTCTCGATAGACGTGGTTTCGACGATGAGATCGATGACACCGATGAAGAACTATATTATCTTCAAAAGTGCCAGGCAAGCAAAACCCCCATTGTCCATTCCGATACAATCCCACTCTCTCGCTCCTGCTCTCTTTTACTGCATTAGAACAACAACGACATATTTGTTACTTGCTGCGGTAGTTGAACCCCTTTATCCTCTGCATGACCTGTCATTCCACAGTAAATAGATGAAACCCACTAGCATGAGTAGGAGTTGTTTGAGCCCTGATGTGCCTACTCATTCATGCTTGTCTGTCATGCCTGCTATTGCTTAGAGTTGTGTCAGGTCTGATTCATCGGGAATGAATCGGAGGTGTGTGAACATGTCCTACTGTTGAGAGCTAAATGTGTGAACACGATTTGGTAAAGGTAGCGGTGAGAGGCCATGTAGGAGTACATGGTGGGTTGTCTCATTGCAGCCGTCCTCAGGAACTGAGTTCTGTGTTTGTGATCCATGAACAGCTACTACCACGCATTGGAATGCTTAAGTGCCCCTCTCGGCTTCTTAATCACCTTGTTCTCTGTCCAGGAGTTGCAACTAGTTTCTGGTGTTTGTAGGTAGTGTTAGTAGTCTACCAAGTGGCACCCGGTACAGGTGGGCTTGGGACAGACTAGGCACCATGGCACGGTGTACCAAGCGTACATCCACCCGTCGAGGTGGGCTTGGGAACCCTGCTCACATCGTTTGGGGCCGTGAGCGACACCCCGGCCGGATCTCCTTGCGGATGGAACCCGAATAGGCGATAAACCTGGACGAGAGACTTGTGTGTTTAGGTAGGCCGTGGCCGACTCCCTCGCCTGGCTTCCGCTTGAAGGTTGCCGAGGTACATGACGTGTACAGGGCGATAAGTGGCGAGAGCGTGTGTGAAGAAGTACACCCCTGCAGGGTTAACATTATCTATTCGAATAGCCGGATTCCTCGGATATGGAAACTTGGACCCCTTGCATAGTTCATAGACAAGTGAAAGTGGATACTTAAAATACGCAAGATAAGCGTGAGTGCTATGAATGGTGTTCTCGTAGGGAGACGGGAGCGGATCCATAGTGGAGTATTGATATGGTGAATATGTGGACTCGTGTGCGCCACCTCAAAAGAGTTGCTTGCAGTCGTAGTTCAGGTTAGCCACAGAGTCAAAGCTGGCTTGCTGCAGTTAAACTCCACCACCCCTTTGTTGATAATGATGCATATGTAGATAGTTCTGATGTAAGTCTTGCTGGGTACATTTGTACTCACGTTTGCCTATTTTATGTTTTTGCAGAGAGACTTCCGTCTCACTAGTAGTTCCGCGTGGACTTCGACGTTTAGCTTGTTACCTCAGCTACGATCTTGTGCCCTCGGCAGGATCTAGTAGATAGTTAGGCTTCTCAGCCTTTTTCATTTATAGTTGTCTGTACCCAGACATGTTGAGCTTCCGCTTGTGTTTTGACTTGTATGCTCTGAATGCTGGGTCATGAGACCCATGTTTGTAATATCTCGCTCCTCGGAGCCTATTGAATAAATACTTGAGTCGTAGAGTCATGTTGTGATGCCATGTTGTATTTGCACATATCGAGCATATTGTGTGTATGTTATTGAAATGCTTGGTATGTGTGGGATCTGACTATCTAGTTGTTTATCTTTAGTAGCCTTTCTTACCGGGAAATGTCTCCTAGTGTTTCCACCGAGCCATGGTAGCTTGCTACTGCTCCGGAACACTTAGGCTGGCCGGCATGTGTCCTTCTTCGTTCCTGTGTCTGTCCCTTCGGGGAAATGTCACGCGTTGAGTACCGGAGTCCTGTTAGCCCGCTACAGCCCGGTTTACCGGAGTCCTGCTAGCCCGGTGCTACAGCCTGGAACTTACTCGCTGATGACCGACACGTTCGATGCTGGGTCATGGATGCCTGTCCCTGTAAGTCTGTGCCACTTTGGGTTTACGACTAGCCATGTCAGCCCGGGCTCCTTTTCATATGGATGCTAGCGACACTATCATATACGTGTGCCAAAAGGCGCAAACGGTCCCGGGCAAAGGTAAGGCGACACCCGTGGGAATACCGTGCGTGAGGCCGCAAAGTGATATGAGGTGTTACAGGCTAGATCGATGTGACATTGAGTCGGGGTCCTGACAGCTTTGGTATCAGAGCTTGACTGCCTGTAGGATTACCAAGCCAAACTGGTCGAAGTTGTGTCTAGAAATGCTTTAGTTATGTAAGGGAATTGATTGTGGGTGGGATCGTAAGGCTCTTTTTACTCCTTATCCCTTATGCCCTTCTGATCTGAGTCAACCTCTTCTTTTCTACGGGGATTAAGAAACTAGGCTTTCTCATCTATCTATCAGGATGACGTGTTACTAATCCATAGACTTATAGAATTGTTAGTTTCAAATCTCAGTTCAGTTTTACTACCTCTGTATGTTCATAACTGTTGATCTCAAAATCTTGATATTGTGCTTCTGAGTGGTTATGCCACCATTTTGTAGCATGTCTAAAATTCTTTTGAGCATTTACAGTCGTTATGCTGTCCGAGTCATCCCAGGTTTCTAAATAGTCTGATGCATTGCAAATCCCTTCCTCCTGTTTCCGATGTTCCTTTGGGCCAGATCAACCACACTATTCAGTAAGTTGAGGTACTCTATTGCCTCGACGTATACGTTGGAGTTATTATTATGACCCTAGGTGTTTTAGGGAGTCACCTAGTAATTTAGCCATGTTATGTATTCCCAGTGTGATGATTCTGGCCTTTATCCTCGAAAGCATTCCGTGATGCCACTTAGTAGTAGGTATTCTACTCCTTGGGTTTGAACCCGAGATTCACCCTACTCACCTCGTGTTGATAGTGTTTGCTAGTTCCTTAGGGTATTAGTAACCTTTGCGATAGTCCTCGAGGTCCGTGGTATATCGTTCTTCCAAATACCATGAACCATTCTTGGCAGGAGTTCTTTTGAACCCAAAGATCACAACCAGAGTGCTCTTGATGAGTTCTCCATTTTATATTCTGAATCTGCCAGTTCTACCTGCTGCATGGGTTATCCGGAAGAAATGTTGAGCTTTGCTCGACATACTAATCTATGCATCCACAACTCAGAAAGATATATGTTCCTTTAAGTTGTCCCTCTTCAGTAGTATTCCGATCTTCGTCTATCAATTGATAGTCAGGAGTAATTGTGCATTCGTGTTATCGATGCTTATTATTCTTGTGGTCCGTCAAGCCATTCTATTCAGGATGACTAGGAGAAACAAACTCCAGTACCTCATCCATATGCAGGATTGGGTCAAAATAATTGTGTTCCGCAGATCAAATACTAATCCAGTTTTTGTTCTGTTCTACCTTGAAGTGTTACCATATTTATGTCAAGAATGTCATGAGAATTGCACCTTCTCTTATGAATTCTTGACGTAGTGATACTTCTCGCCATCATTATTCATTCCTCGATTCTGTGTTGTTGTAACCGGAATGCCGACAAGTGAATTGTGATGTGTGAAATCAATACTCCGAGCAACTCGTTGCTTGGTAGCAAATGGACAATATTCTCACTCTTAGCGTGTTGGTTATTGAATCATCATTCTAAGATTGATCGTGCTACCTAGTCCTTATTGCTGGTGCACTCCTGATCAATGAGTTAGGATTATCCAATTCCTTGCTTATTTCACCATATCATCTTGCCCTGAAAAGCAAGATTGTTCTCGAGCTTAGTAACATATTGGTGGTTCGTGATGTTCCGAATATCTTCTCGGAAGTATTACCGGGTTGTCACCTGACCGTTATGTTGAGCTCGTGATCAAGTTGGTTTCTTTTAAACCATTCTTCTCCAAGAAACTGTGCTGGATACCCCTGAGCTAGTTGGTTAAGCTAAACAACAACTTGGAGAGTTGGAAGATGAAAGCTTGTCCGACTCAGTTCATTCCAAAGGGATATCTTTGTTTTGTGTGTGTGTGTGTTGAAGAAATATGATGTCTTCATTGATTGATCCTCGTGATCAATTGTTGGATTTATTGTCTTATCCCAAACCTTTGATTTGAGTATGGGCTATCATCAAATCAAATCAGAACCAACGATATTCGTAATGTTGTCTTACTCGTGGTTGATTCCTCGAGCATACACCATTACATCTTTTGGTCTGACCAGTACTATCACTTGTTCACATAATTATGGAATTCCTTCTTCATGGAAACCTGGATGAATTGTTGTTGAGCCCATCGACAACATCCTTATCTCCTCCATGATTCGTGTTGAACATCCAGCTAGTATTGGAAACTTTTATAAGCATTATCTTCATGACCTCTCATGGAGCATATGTCCGAATGAAAGAAGTGACTTTCTCTAATTCACGTGCACTTGGTGTAAGTTGCCGCCGTGGATCCGAGAAAGATTGTTTTTGCTTCCTTTGGAATTATCCCAAGTCAGTCATGCATGTGCGAAGTATGATATGGTTTGACAGGCTCATTACCTCCATTCTATATGTATCCCTAGCACACCAAGCCACTAACTGATTTGTTCAAGGACAAGAAGTTCCTTCATAAGAGCTAATCATGACTTATGTTAGGACTTCGTTATCCTCGATGATGGTTCCCCACCTGAACTCGGTAGTGTTTTATTTATAAGACTACTACGTGGTCATGCTTGCTTTGGACAGCGTGTTCACAGGTTTGTAGCAGAGCCAGCTCATGTTTTGGAGCTTGCTATTGTAGTTCATTTCTTGACATTCTCGCAACATCGTCTTGTCGATTTGTGTTGCAAAATTTCTTTTGCAGACATGATGTCTGAAATGTCCTGTTACCGACCAGATCTGAATCTCAGGCAGATATGATGGTTGGAACTACTCTAAGATCTATGATGTAGATCCTGACAAGGTTGATGTTGGCCGACACACCTAGCCGAAGATCTATTATTGTAGCATCTTAACTAAGCAAGTTGACCATCCTCTCCATAAGGATGTCGTGCGACTTATTTTAGAAGTTGTTCCTTATGGATCCTTTGTTCTCCCGAAGTCAGACCTTTACTTGATGTTCCAGATACCGACTGGTATTGGGTTAAGCTGGTACATCAAGGAGAACATTACAAGCGGAGTGCTAAATGTCTCTCGGTCGATCATCCAGGTTTTGTTCCTTGGCATTGCTAAGGACAAATCTGAGAAAGTGTTGTCTTCCTTTGCATCTGCATCGTCCATCACTATTCATCATGGTAGTATGATGTGTTGCCAGGATCCTCGGCACGGATGTTGCTAAAACCTTGATGAATACAGAAATGCTCAAGTTCTTGAAAGCATGCTCAGTCACTAGGTTATATCCTTGGTATCAACTGGAATGTGCCTTCTGTTTGCCGAGTTGTCTTATAACTCCAGTTCCCTTTCCAAACTGAGTATGCCATTCTTCGAATTCGTTCAAACGATCGTTTGTGAATTTCCTTAGGCTGGTATAGAGAGTTTCACTGATCTCTGTACCAAGAGTAATCCCTTTTGCCATTTAAGGGAATAAATTCTATGAGCCGTTACGGGATCATGGTAATTGCTTCGTCGCTACTTTGAAACCCTCGTCAAATTGTTTCTTCCATCCCTCCTCGTGCATGTCTTGCCTCTCAGCTCCAGAGATGTTTCTACGTCTCATTCCGTGAGTTGATCTTGTGATCATTGAGATGATCCTAAGTTGCTCGAACCTCAAGAAGATCGATCCTTCTAGAGTTTTCCCTTTCCCCTGGTCATCATGTTGAATGAAGATCTCGAAAACAAAGACATCAAGATCGATTTGAAGCAATGAGTCAACATCTTCAAGAAGGGCAAATGGATCATGAAGATTATGATAGCTTTGTGACCCCCCTTTCCTCTTACCTCACGTCTTGAATCTCGGGGCGAGATTCTTGTTTAGTGGGGGAGAGTTGTCATAGCCTTAGAATTCTACCTTGTAATTAGTTGCATCAGTGAGTTGCATCCATGCATCATGTTTATTTTCCTTTTAAATGTGAATTGGGGAAATTGGAAAGCCTCAGAGATCATTTCTAAAAATTATCAACATTAAAAATTGCTTCAAATAAGTCCAAGAAAATGCTCCTGTTTTTCCTATGAGAATATTGGCAAGAGTTAAAATTCAAACCAATATTTTTGGAAGCTCAGAAATATTTATTTTGGGCATTTGAGTTAATCTAATAATTATTTGCATTGGATTATATTTGTTATATATTAAATATACATCCAATAATTCTGGAACTGTTTATGTGGTTCTGGATATTTCATATCTAACCCCATAATTATTTTCAGAAGCTACAAAAATGATTTGGTCTCAGAACTAAATTAAAACAGACAGAAGAAATAGAAAAACAGAAAAGACAGAAAGGAGAGCACCTGAGCCACTTACCTGGCCTACACTGTGTTGGCCCAACACTGTTGGCCCAGCCCATCTCTCTCTTGTCTTCTTCCAGCTCACGCCAGAAGGACTGGAGCACGCGTGGCCGACGCCCGCCGGCACGCGCACCGCCACCTCCTGCTTGCCGCTTTGCCCTGGCTCTCCCTGGTGAAGCCACGCCACCCCCTCGACCCTCTCTGGCTCTCCCAGCGCCTCTTCTCTCCTCTGGCCCCTCTCCACCTCGCGCCCGAGCGCACCGCAGTGTGCCGCCGAGCACCACCGCAGCCACTGCCGCCCCCTCGACCTCTCGAGCTTACCAAGAGCTCCGCCGCTTCATCCTCGACCTCCATACGGAGCCGCGCGACACAGGACGCCCGACAACGCCGCCTTTGCCCTCGTCTTCAACCTCGGGCACCAGAGATCGCCACCGCCGATTCGACACCTCCGAGCCGTCCCCGAGCGCGCTAAGCATCCCTACAGCCTCTATGTGAGCTCCTACGCCGTTTCCCTCTTACCCCGACGCCGTTCGCGACCTGTAGCCGTTGATTCCGCGCTGACCGAAACGCCCCGCCGCACGAGGTCGACGCCGGCGTCACTTCGGTGACCATTTGGTCATCCATCGGTGTGCAACGCGTTCGCAGCCTCGCGTAGTGCATCCCTAGCGCACTGGTTCGCTCGACCACGAGCCGCAGCAGCAAAACTCACGAACGACGAACTCCGGCCGCCGCTCAAGTGGTCGTCGTCGTCGACCCCGGCCTCCCTGCGCCCAGCTGCGTGCACCCCTGGATGCGGGCGAGCGAGGGCTTCCTCGTGGTGCCCCAAGCGCGTCCAGCCGCCGCCCGTAGCGTGTTCCCGAGCGTCGCCGCCGCGTTCGCGTGTTCGCCGGCGTTCAACTCCGGCGTGCTGACGTGGCACCAGCGTTAGGGACTAATTACCCCGCTAATTAACCCCCTCCCTCACTGACATATGGGCCCCGCGCCCGAATTAACCCTGGGATTTATTCCCTGTTTATTTTAGGTTAATCCAGTGGCCCCACGCGTCAGCTTTGACCCTGCTGACGTGGCCGTTGACCGGGGCCACATGTCAGCCACACAAACCAGCCTGAGACACTGACGTGTGGACCCCACTGGTCAGGGTTGACCTGGACCGTCTCAGTTGACCGATGACGTCACACTGACGCCAGGCTGACGCAGTAAATCATTTTCTGGATTTATTCTTATATAGGAAATTCCAGAAAATGTTTAAAACTTGTAAAATTCATATAAATTCAACCGTAACTCCAAATGAAATAATTTATATATGAAAAATTATCAGAAAAATCCAATCTATCCATCTGTACCATTTTCATGCATGTTAGGACAACTTATAGCTGCTGTTTAGCACAAATCAATTAAAGGGCATTTAAATAATCATATATGGAGTTTGAATTTGAATCATGTATTCAAACCAACTTCATTTAAATCATAACTAGATGCATTAGATCAAATCACAGCATATTGCCATGTCATGATCATGCATCATATTGCTGCATATCGCCATGTATTGATTGTGTTCTTTCTGTGTTTGCCGATGGTTGTCCCCTCTCGATAGACGTGGTTTCGACGATGAGATCGATGACACCGATGAAGAACTATATTATCTTCAGAAGTGCCAGGCAAGCATAACCCCCATTGTCCATTCCGATACAATCCCACTCTCTCGCTCCTGCTCTCTTTTACTGCATTAGAACAACAACGACATATTTGTTACTTGCTGCGGTAGTTGAACCCCTTTATCCTCTGCATGACCTGTCATTCCACAGTAAATAGATGAAACCCACTAGCATGAGTAGGAGTTGTTTGAGCCCTGATGTGCCTACTCATTCATGCTTGTCTGTCATGCCTGCTATTGCTTAGAGTTGTGTCAGGTCTGATTCATCGGGAATGAATCGGAGGTGTGTGAACATGTCCTACTGTTGAGAGCTAAATGTGTGAACACGATTTGGTAAAGGTAGCGGTGAGAGGCCATGTAGGAGTACATGGTGGGTTGTCTCATTGCAGCCGTCCTCAGGAACTGAGTTCTGTGTTTGTGATCCATGAACAGCTACTACCACGCATTGGAATGCTTAAGTGCCCCTCTCGGCTTCTTAATCACCTTGTTCTCTGTCCAGGAGTTGCAACTAGTTTCTGGTGTTTGTAGGTAGTGTTAGTAGTCTACCAAGTGGCACCCGGTACAGGTGGGCTTGGGACAGACTAGGCACCGTGGCACGGTGTACCAAGCGTACATCCACCCGTCGAGGTGGGCTTGGGAACCCTGCTCACATCGTTTGGGGCCGTGAGCGACACCCCGGCTGGATCTCCTTGCGGATGGAACCCGAATAGGCGATAAACCTGGACGAGAGACTTGTGTGTTTAGGTAGGCCGTGGCCGACTCCCTCGCCTGGCTTCCGCTTGAAGGTTGCCGAGGTACATGACGTGTACAGGGCGATAAGTGGCGAGAGCGTGTGTGAAGAAGTACACCCCTGCAGGGTTAACATTATCTATTCGAATAGCCAGATTCCTCGGATATGGAAACTTGGACCCCTTGCATAGTTCATAGACAAGTGAAAGTGGATACTTAAAATACGCAAGATAAGCGTGAGTGCTATGAATGGCGTTCTCGTAGGGAGACGGGAGCGGATCCATAGTGGAGTATTGATATGGTGAATATGTGGACTCGTGTGCGCCACCTCAAAAGAGTTGCTTGCAGTCGTAGTTCAGGTTAGCCACAGAGTCAAAGCTGGCTTGCTGCAGTTAAACTCCACCACCCCTTTGTTGATAATGATGCATATGTAGATAGTTCTGATGTAAGTCTTGCTGGGTACATTTATACTCACGTTTGCCTATTTTATGTTTTTGCAGAGAGACTTCCGTCTTACTAGTAGTTCCGCGTGGACTTCGACGTTTAGCTTGTTACCTCAGCTACGATCTTGTGCCCTCGGCAGGATCTAGTAGATAGTTAGGCTTCTCAGCCTTTTTCATTTATAGTTGTCTGTACCCAGACATGTTGAGCTTCCGCTTGTGTTTTGACTTGTATGCTCTGAATGCTGGGTCATGAGACCCATGTTTGTAATATCTCGCTCCTCGGAGCCTATTGAATAAATACTTGAGTCGTAGAGTCATGTTGTGATGCCATGTTGTATTTGCACATATCGAGCATATTGTGTGTATGTTATTGAAATGCTTGGTATGTGTGGGATCTGACTATCTAGTTGTTTATCTTTAGTAGCCTTTCTTACCGGGAAATGTCTCCTAGTGTTTCCACCGAGCCATGGTAGCTTGCTACTGCTCCGGAACACTTAGGCTGGCCGGCATGTGTCCTTCTTCGTTCCTGTGTCTGTCCCTTCGGGGAAATGTCACGCGTTGAGTACCGGAGTCCTGTTAGCCCGCTACAGCCCGGTTTACCGGAGTCCTGCTAGCTCGGTGCTACAGCCTGGAACTTACTCGCTGATGACCGACACGTTCGATGTTGGGTCATGGATGCCTGTCCCTGTAAGTCTGTGCCACTTTGGGTTTACGACTAGCCATGTCAGCCCGGGCTCCTTTTCATATGGATGCTAGCGACACTATCATATACGTGTGCCAAAAGGCGCAAACGGTCCCGGGCAAAGGTAAGGCGACACCCGTGGGAATACCGTGCGTGAGGCCGCAAAGTGATATGAGGTGTTACAGGCTAGATCGATGTGACATTGAGTCGGGGTCCTGACATTGAAACTTTGCGGATCAACTATGCACAAGTGTCACTCATTGTATAAAATGTTTCCAATTTTTTTACGAAACATAAGTTTGTCAAATTTCAACATTTGAATGAATTTTATCATTTAAATAAAATTATGTTGCGCCAAAACATCCAAACACTTCTCTGCACAAGGTAGTACATGTGGGATGTTGGTCCGTCTCGGGTTCCAATGTTCTATAATTTGGGGGAAACAAAAAAAAAGATTTCTTGCACGAACCTTGATGTAAAAATAGTCGGTGAGAATAGAGAGTACACTCGTATGAGGGTACAACTAGAACTTTCCAATTAATTTAATGCAACCATAAAAAATGATGGTAGAAAAAATATTATTAATCGCATCCTAAGATTTTATTTTTTTTGCATGGAGATATTTGACCATGTGAGAACATACTACACATAGAGCAGATACCTCATATTTTCAATTTGTCTTAGTTTGTGTCCTTATCCTGCCATCTTTTTGTTGTTTGGTTGATTTTTGGTGTGTACTCTCATTATAAACTTCCGAGGAAAGGCAGAGGATTATTAGACTTAGGCGATAGGGTGTGCACTAATTAACTTAAATTGGTTTCCATTTTCACAACCTGTAAGCAACCTGTTTGATGGCCATTGTAGTGTTGATCATTAGGCGCTTGTTTATGTGATCTATCATGACGTGCACGCGTCTTGCGTAAGCAACCTGACGTACATGCATGGTACTTTGTTATGGCCCGCGCCTGTCATGCATGGTACTTCATTGTTTTTCGAAGGGGGTCATGTTACTTGTTGCACGTAGCTCTGCTTTCATATCACCTATAAAAGCAACACAACCAAGCTGAATATGAGCACATACAAACACCACCAACACATTAGCATTACCATCAAAATCAAAATGACTGGCCACACGCTCAGTTTCTCCACTTGTAGATGTTCTTTGTTGGCGCTCTGTGTGCTCCTTGCCATGAGCTGCCTGATGCTAGCCGGCTGCTCTTCGGAGTCGTTGCCGAAAAGTGATGATGTGCACTCGGGCAACCAGCATGATCCGATGATGGACCGTTTCCACGCGTGGATGACGGTGCAGAACAAATCCTACTCCACAGCCGCTGAGAAGGTTCGTCGGTTCGGGCTATACAGGAGGAACATGAGGTACATAGACGCCGTGAATGCCAAGGCGGCCACCTCTGGGCTCACGTACGAGCTTGGGGAGGGTCCCTTCACCGCCATGTCAAATCAAGAGTTCATGGCGCTTTATACCGGCCAGATTCCGGAGGTTGAGCATGGAGAAGATGGTGAGCAAGGTGAGCAGATTATCGCCACCCATGACGGCCCCGTGGGTCGCGCAGACACAAATACTGTGTACACCAACTTCTCAGCGAGTGCGCCATGGAGCATCGACTGGAGGAAAAGAGGCGCCGTCACCCCCGTAAAAGACCAAGGGGATTGCGGTACACACAACATCTCTTGTTAATATTTTTCCTCCACTAGCTATGTACTCCCTCCGTCCCAAATTACTCCTCGCAGAAATGGATAGAAATGGATGTATCTAGAAGTAAAATGCATCTAGATACATCAATACCGGCGACAAGTAATTCAGGACGGAGGGTGTACAATATACCATGTCAATTATTATGTTAAGCATTGATATACAACTACAGGAAGTTGCTGGGCATTCTCCGCGGTGGCGGCCATTGAAGGAATACACAAGATAAAGAGAGGGATTCTGGTGTCTCTGTCGGAGCAGCAACTGGTAGACTATGACTTAGTTGATGACCACGGTTGCAATGGCGGCCTACCTAGCAAAGTCTTCCAGTGGGTCAAAACAAACGGAGGGATCACCGCCACATCTTCCTATAGATACAAGGCAGCCATAGGTAGGTGCTTGACCAACCGTAAGCCGGCGGCAAAGATCACTGGCTCGATCCGAGTCAAGAGCAACAGCGAGATGTCGCTGATGAGCGCTGTGGCGATCCAACCGGTAGCCGTTGCGATCGCAGTACATGGCAGACAATTCCCCCACTACAAGCGGGGCACCTACAACGGGCCATGTGGTGCCACGCTCAACCATGCCGTCACCATTGTAGGTTATGGGCAACAGAAACAAAATGGGGCCAGGTACTGGATCGTGAAGAATTCGATGGGGGCAACATGGGGTGAAAAAGGCTACATTCTAATGAAGAGGGGAACAAAAAATCAATCGGGGCAGTGTGGCATTGCTACGCTCCCAGTCTATCCACTGATGGAAGGTGGAAGATCGACTGATTAAGGCGCGCTTCCTTTATATTCAGATTCATCAATTTTAATTTGTCTTGCCTGCGTGTGCACAGTGCGTACGTACTCTGCATGTGCTAATAGGCGTTCACTCCCTTTCAAAAATAAGGATCTGTACTCATTAAGTTTTTAAGTTCTCTGTCATAAAAAGAAGTGTGTAACTTCTGTTGATTTGGTTTGATGGCAAGGTGTCAACTTATTTCTAGCGCCACCATGTGCAGTACGTCATTTCAATTTTTTTCGTGAATACGCAAAGCTTGCGTGTCATTTCATTGATAGGTAGGAGAGAACAAGAGTAACATAGATAAGAGAGGGGGAAGTGGGAAAGAATACAACACAGCATACACTCGCCTAGCTCAAACTCCAGCCAAGGAAGGCGAGGAGACGAGACCCAGAGCACCAAGACCGCGTCATAACCATCGCAAGGCACCACCGTCGCACGGCCACCGCTCCAGGACAGACCAAATCAACGTACCCCCACCTTAAGCGCCTAGAGGAGTTGGCAAGTGGGAAGCAGGATTCGGCCACCGCTACATGTAATTATTATTATTATTATTATTATTATTATTATTATTATTATTATTATTATTATTATTATTATTATTATTATTATTATTATTATTATAGGATGTCCTCTGATCTTGAAAGCGATATTGAAGAATTCATCCGTTCCATCTCCCCCCACTAATCACATATCTGATCCAGATCACACTCACACACACTCACTCGGTCTCCTTCTCATCACCCCCCGCGCCGCCGGTCCTCCCCCGTCGCCCCTCCTCCGATCTGCGCCGCTGTCACCTCATCCTCCTCGCTGGACTCGGTACCGGCCTCCTCCTCCGTCCTCCCTCCACTCGCCGTTGGCCGGGCCCTCCTCGCTCAGCCTTCCTCCTCGATCCGTCCACCCTCTACTCGCCGCCGGCCGGCCCCTCCTCGCTCCGCCTTCCTCCTCCGTCCTACTATCTTCTCCCTCCTCGAGTCGCCCCTCCTTCTCCCTCCTCGCTGCTACATTTTGATTTAGTAGGCTAATTCATATGCAACATTTTGATTTAGTTGATATGATTCAGTTGATTTAGTAGGCTAGTTGATTTAGTTGATTTAAAACATTTTGATTTAGTTTATTTAGTAGGCTAGTTGATTTGGTTGATTTAGTAGGCTAGTTGATTTAGAACATTTTGATTTAGTTGATTTAGTATGCTAGTTGATTTAGTTGATTTAGTATGCTCGATTTTATTGTTATTTTTTCTGTACATGGATAGGTAGATGCTTTTTTTTGTAATAAGTTATTTTTTTGGCAAATTTAGGTGCCAATTTAGTTAAATTTGCCACTTGTTTGTTTAAACAATTATCTTAGGCAATAGGGGCCAAATTAGGATTATAATTCTCCATAAAATTGTTTCTCGCGGAAGAACCAAAAATATCACATGCTACTGTTTTTCTTTCCTGTGAAGTGAATCATTAATCCTTTGCTCATATTGCTTTAGGAAAATGGCGTCACCACCAGCACCACTATGTCGACTGTGCAAGTCAAGGTGCGCCAGCAGCCTTGCAACTGGCAAGCTATTCGGCATCTACTTCCAGCCGAGTTTTCGTCATGCAGCGGTAAGAAATTAGATGAAATGTAACAACTATTTTATTTTTAGTGTTGGCATTATTGCATTGTGTCATTTTGTTTTTCTTACACAGATCGTCCCATGCAATGTGAGGTTGAAATTCAACAAGCTGACAGGAGACACTGTGACATTTGAGGCTGCTGGGGGCCGTACACTATTGAGGTCGAGAAAGGACGCAATATGTCGCAGATTGGAGGAGATGGATGGGCCCGTTTCATCGCCCGCATGCGTCTTACTGGTTGTGAGTTGATCAGCTTCTCCTTCAGAGCAGAAAGACCCGAGTTGGCTGTCATTTATCTCAACCTGGTGGAAGATGATGAAGATGACGAAGATGATGAAGATGAAGAAGATGATGCAGATGACAAAGATGATTAAGATAATGAGGACACACTCGATGAAGATGATGAGAACCCACTTCATGAAGCCATTGTAGCTCAAAGGATGAGGCTGAGCGAGGAGGAGGTGTGCAACCTATGGGACATAATTCCGCCACGTGATGGCTTTGTCGGGCTGCACTAGTAGAAAACAGGGCATTTGTCCCGGTTCATAAGGGCCTTTAGTCCCGGTTCATGAACCGGGACTAAAGGGTCGTTACTAATACGTCCCCCCTTTAGTCCCGGTTCAAACCACAACCGGGACAGATGGGCCTCCATGTGGCCGCTGCCGGCAGCCCAGACAGGGGGGCCTTTGGTCCCGGTTGATGACCTAAACCGGGACCAAAAGGCTTCCACACGTCAGCAGCTGGCTGGAGCTGAGGTTTTTCTTTTTTTTTTTAAAAAAAAGTGACTGTTTTAGGGGTTTAGGGGGTTATTTTTAGGTTGTTATTAGCTAGCTAATAGAGAGAAGTGTCCTCTCTTATATCTTTCATCCTTGGTTTACCAACGCTACTGCTATGTTCATTTCAGCCGCAGATATATCTATATAATAACTCATGCATGCTCGCATCATACATCATCATATATAATAACAAGTCCTACTAATCAAGCATCATCATACAACTTCTACTCGGTATTAATAATAAGTCATACAATCATCATCCTCATAGTCATCGAACCCAACCCTACATAATTGTTCTTAGCACATGATCATCAGTATCAGGTAGGACCTGAACACACTTAAGGTAAAATAGCATAAAACAATATAGACCCTGACTCTCCATTATGAAGAATGGATATCATCCTGTCTCCAATTCTTGCGCCCCGCTTCCTTTTGCTTCCAAGAAGCTTCTTACGACTGTCCATACATTTTTTCTATTCTTTGATTGTCATGTCTCCACTTCTTTTAGAAATCCAGTATGGACAGTTGAGATTCGTAGGATGACCTGGATATATGTTCAAAACACGAAGGCTGCCGCCATTCTGATACATCAAATGAGGCACACAATCCTCTGGGATTCTCTGTTGAAAAACATAGTAATAACTTCGTAGTTAGCAATGATGTACTAGTTTTAGAAGTATGCAAAAAGATGCACGGATGTCGTAATAGTAAAAAATCTTACCATGGTATCTCCATGGTAGTTACCGTAGTTCAACACATGCACTAGTGGCACGTATTGACCATAATGTTGAGGAGTTCGATTATAGATATTGTAATTCTCAAGATCATTACAAAATCCAACCAGATGAGTTTTCTCCTTGTATGTTAACTCAGAGCCATCGGTGTAGTAAGTTCTATCTACCATCTTCTTCACATTCATTGATACTTCAAAATAAGCTGTCAATGGAAATAAGCTGTCAACTATTTTGAAATGAACAAATAAATTAGTTAATAATTAACTATGTTTGAGAAACTCACATAGCGGTAGAACTGGAGGCGTATCAACAAGGACCCAAATGTCCATATTGTCTTGCTCGATTTCAGGATCACCAAGATTCATGGTGACAAGCATACCCTCATCAAAACCATACAATTTGCAAAATGCTTCCCAAATTTTGCAACCAAAATGGGTTACGCTCTCAGCATTATACAACTTTACTTCAAAATCCACATCATGATGGGTCCTTAGGTGAATTTTCTTCGTTTCAAAATTTACATGGTCTTCAAAATCCATCCTCTCCAAGACATAGCGTCTTGCATGGCATGGGATAAACTATACTCGAATTGTAAAAGATGAAAAATTACACGTTGAAATAGTTGAAGTCATTCTTAATTATGAAAAAAAACACTTGTCGTCGTTGCGTACCGTTTCAACTTCGAAGGTCTCCTCGAGCTTAATGCTGAAGGGCCGACCATCGTCCAGGTGAGGCCTGGCGCACTGAACTCGATCGCCGTGGCACCAGTCGCACTCCCCTGGGAGACTTCCGTCGTCCGATGATGACATTTCCTATACGTTCATAATTCAAAGACTAAATTAGATCATTATTATTCAACTAATCATATGCATATGCCTTGCATAGTGCTCTCCAATTTGAGCATTCAATAAGAAAAATCAAATCGCAAAATAAAGTAGTATTCAAATTAGGATGCATTCAATTATAAGAAAAACTACATCATCTCCATGTGTCCGTACATCGAATATTATCACTAATACACGTCGAATACTATCATACATATATATAGCATCGCTAGTACAGCTAGAACTGTAGCACCCGACGGGTATCGGCGCAGGCGGTGGACACCCAAAGGGAAGGAACCATCACAGGATCATAGCTCCAGTGAGATCCCTGAAGAACCTGCCAGGTATTCTCGAACCTGCCCTCCAACGCAACCATGTAGCGACGGACGTGCTGGTCCTCCTCGCTGACACGGTGACGTACCACCTCCGCGGTGTTCGGAAGCCTCGGCACCGTCACTGGCCCACGCGACCGCCACCAAACAAGGATCGGGTCAACGACGGGCTTGCTCCTCACCAAGCTACGCCCCCCGGAAGGTAGCGCCTCCCAGTACCACCCCGGCGGAGCCCAGACCCTGAGATGGCCCATCTGTTCAAGCCGATGTCGTCCTCCGCCCACTCGACGACGAGGATGCGGGATAGGCATCGTCCACGTCGATGCGGGAATAATTGCTTTAACTAAAAAAATAAACTAGTTCTATTAATTTTCTTGCTAAAAATAAAACTACTTCTATAGTAAAATAAACCAGTTTTATTAAATCAACTAGTTCAACTACTAAGCACTTACTATAAATAGAATAATGTAGTACTTACTAAAAATAAACAAGTTTACCTAGTTCTAACTAATTCCATTAAACACTTTCTAAGTAGTACTAATTACTAAAAGTTATTGGGGAGGGGAGGTATATCGACAACGACGTACCCAATAACAAAAATAAGAAGAGGAAGAAGAAGAAAAAAAGAGGAGAAGAAGAAAGGAATAGAAGAGGAAGAAGAAGAAAAAAAGATGAGAAGAAGAAGGAATAATAGAGGAGAAGAAGAAGAATTCTTCTTCTTCTCCTCTCTTACTTCTTCTTCTCCTCTCTTTTTTTCTTCTTTTTCATCTTCTTATTTATTTCTCCTGTTATTCCTCTCCTCTTCTTCTCATTCTTCTTCTTCTTCTCCTTCTTCCTCTTCTTTGCATATACGTAAATTGACAAAGATAATTCTATGAACAAAATAAATCATAAAAATTCTATGAACAAAATTTCAACAAAAAATTGATAAAAGTTCTATGAAAAAATTGACATATTCTTTGCATATATATGAACACACAAACTTTTGAATATGCAACAATAATAGCACCAAAAAAATTCTAACTTTTGCATCTAAACTATACATCTAAATTAACTACCACAATTCAATTAACTATACATCTAAACTACGCATCTAAATTAACTACAACAACTCAATTAACTCTACATCCTAAATTACGCATCTAAATTAACTACACATCTAAATTAGGAAATTATGCAACGGGCCGGGGCGGCGATCGACGAGGAGGCCTGCAGGACACGGGGGCGACGGTGAGGGGCGTGGCAACGACGACGGTGATGGGCGCAGAGACGGCGATGGTGAGGGGGCACGGCATCGGCGGCGAGAAGGCAGGGGGGTATGGGGCGGCGACGGGCGATGAGGAGGCAGGGGCCAGCGATAGCGACGGTGAGGGGCACGGCGTCGGCGGCGAGGAGGCAGGGGGGCACGGGGCGGCGACGGCGTCTGCGGCCACGTGGGACGGCATCGGAGGCAGGGGCGACGACGAGGCACGGCCTAGCGGTGTCGTCGGCGTGGAAGAACGAACTGAATGAAAAATTTCACAAGTGCTACTTATATAGACGAAGCATTGGTCCCGGTTCGTGACAGAAACCGGGACGAATGCCCCCTTTAGTCCCGGTTAATGCCACCAACCGGGACCAAAGGCCACTTTTTGGCAGCCCAAAGGGCGGGAAGCGGCGGCCTTTGGTCCCGGTTGGTGGCACCAACCGGGACTAAAGGG
>NC_041391.1:84658274-84669830 GCF_002162155.2 Triticum dicoccoides
CACCAACCGGGACCAATGGCCTTGCGCTGGCGCGGTGGTGGGAGTTTAGTCCCACCTCGCTAGTTGAGAGTGACCAGTACCTGTTTATAAGCTCCGCTGCCTCTTCCCTCTCGAATTCCTCTGAAATGCAGGCTTATGGGCCTAATTGGACACTGCAATGCCTGTGGGCCTACTGGGCCTGCTGCGGGCCTGAATCCTGGCCCATGGTTGGGTTTCTAGTCGTATTCAGGCCGTGCTGGCCCAGTAGGTGGCATTTATTTATTTATTTTTTTCGTTTCTACTTAGAACTAAATACTTATAGTTTTTTAGTGATTTATTTTTTATTTTAGGTCACAAAAATTATAAACTTTCTGTTAGTGCCATTAGTTTTCAAATTAGAATAGTTAAAATTTGAATTCTTTGAAATTCGTGTGAATCTCAAGTTTGTGATTAACTTTACTAGTGCCGTTAGTGTCAAATTAAAATAGTTAAAATTTGAATTCTTTGAAATTTATGTGAATCTCAAGTTTGTGATTAACTTTACTAGTGCCATTATTTTTTCATTTCTACTTAGAACTAAATACTTATAGTTTTTTAGTGATTTCTTTTTTCTTTTAGGTCACAAAAATTATAAACTTTCTGTTAGTGCCATTAACTTTAAAATTTGAATAGTTTAAATTTGAATTTTTTTAAAATTTGTGTGAATCACTAGTTTATGAATCACTAGTTTACTAAATTTGTGTGAAAACACTTTGTAGAATAGTTAAAATTGATTTTTGAGTCAATCTTTTTCCTGCTATTTAATAGTAGGTGGCAGTTTTTATTTTGTTTTGTAGTGATTTCTTTTTTATTTTAGGTCACAAAAATTATAAACTTTCTGTTAGTGCCATTAGTTTTAAAATTTGAATAGTTTAAATTTGAATTTTTTAAAATTTGTGTGAATCACTAGTTTATGAATAACTTTACTCAATTTGATAATTTTAGTTTGTCATAACAAATATTATAGGCATTTTTTTTCTTTTTTGCTATTTATTTTTTCATTTCTACTTAGAACTCAATACTTATAGTTTTTTAGTGATTTCTCTTTTCTTTTAGGTTACAAAAAATAAAAACTTCTCTGTTAGTGAACATAGATGCACTTATAGAGAAAATTAAACATAAATTCATAATTCATTTCTATTTATGAATTCAGGTCCAATTTCCTCTATAGGTGCATCTATTTTCACTTTGAGAGGAGCACAACAACGCAGAGAGGGACGGACTTATAAACAGGTGTGAGCGCCCTTCGATTGGCGAGGTGGGACTAAACTCTGGGCCAACCCTTTAGTCCCGTTTCGTGGCATGAACCGAGACTAAAGGGGAGGCTTTGGTCCTGGTTCATGCAACGAACCGGGACCAATAGTGGTGGGCCAGGAGCCAGGCCCATTGGTCCCGGTTCGTCCCACCAACCGGGACCAAAAGGTCCAGACGAACTGGGACCAATAGCCCACGTGGCCCGGCCGGCCCCCTGGGCTCACGAACCGGGTCCAATGCCCCCATTGGTCCCGGTTCTAGATTGAACCGGGACTAATGGGCTGACCTGGTCTGGACCGTTGCCCCCTTTTCTACTAGTGAGCCACCTCGAACTAAAAAAAAAAGAATCCTAATCGAGTACTACTATTCTCCCGAAGCACCTGCCAGCACCGGCCTTTCTCCCCCAAAATCTGTCCGCCTCGTCTCTCCCATCGCCTGCTCTCATGGCCTCCCCCGATCCCGTATCTCTTGCCGCCTCTCTCCTCCAGTCCCACTCCCTGTTCTTCAACTCCCTCCCCTCCCTTCAAAATTCAAACTGCGATGCCGCACCACCATATTACTCCCGGGGTTCCCCATCCCTTATGCTTGCTATTTTCTTCTCTGCCTCCCAGAATACTCAGTTTCCGCTGCCCTGCTCGCTCGCCGTCGCCGGTACTGCCCAGTCGCCCGCTCACCGTCGCTGAAACGAGGAAACTGCAACCCCTGTCGGCTTGTTCGCTCGCCGTGCCAGGATTGCGTGGAGTCCGCTTACCCTGCCGGCGCGGCTGCTCGCCGCCTTCGACCGCTTCGAGGTCGAACCCCCTGCAGGCAAGCTCGGTCGGGAACTGCAGCGCCGCCTCACGATCGCGCGGACAGTTCGTCTTGGTCTGCGCTGCCTTTTCCCCTTCCATCCGAGCACATCGGTCACTTCAGACTCCTTTCTGTAAGTCTCCACAAGGTACACCATGTTGGTTCTGAATCAGATTGTTTATAGCTTAGTAGTAAAAATTGCAGTTTATTGTTGAAACAGAACACATCCGCAAATCTACCGGGCCGGCTTACGACAGGCTCCAGCCACGCCGCTACCACCCTCATCGCCGGCCCCTCCCCGCCTCCTCCTCGTTCCCCTGGTGCCGTCTTCTTCCGAGCCAAGCCGCCGTCCACTCACCACGCCGTAAGACGCCCTTGAACTCTCCCGAAAGCTTTTGGGTCCTTATATTACTGCATATGCCGGCGTTTTGAGCTTCCCTTTTCGTCCTAATCTTGATAGATTTAGGCATTACCTTCAAGTATTTCGGCTGTTAGTTTATACCTTCGTCAATTTTGTAATTTTCTTGATCTGGTATGACCAGGGAGTGGACTGCGTATGACATTGGCCTAATGATTGAGTATTCAAAAGACCGATATGGCTAAATTATGTATAATTCAGAATTTCTAATGCTGCTACAGTGTCTGTTATTGTCAGATAATGCTTGGAAAAAAGTATATAAAACATGCTCTTTCCACCTATTATAGCAACTGACATGTGTACCAATTCCGCAGCCCTCTGCAAAGTTGCCAAAGATCACTGATTCAGATATTACATTAACCAAAAGAACTTCTAGAGGGAGGAGGCCACACCAAAAGAACTTCTGGAGCCAGCATCCGCTGATTTGCAGAGGGCTCACCCGCCGGGGCCAGCGACCAAGGTTGCTAACTTCATAACTTCTCGTAAACAAAGATTCATTTGCAAAATGCCTTTTCCTAGCCAACAGTCTGCTAAAGGAAAAGAAGGTTCTTACCCTGTCCCTTAACGTTTTTCTTATTAAATATATAAACTAAACATTATAGCTGACATTGCAATATTTGTAACAGTGGTAAATGAACATAACAACACAAAGAGCGCTCCAACAGGCTTGGTAATATATGAGCCATCCAACTCAAGAACCTTGAGTGGAACATCCTCAGATGATGAAGATGTTCTAAACGAGTTAGCTGCAAGTTTTCCTACTCACAGTATCCTCACATCGATCAAAGGCTTTGAACAAGGAGAGAGCTCGAAGGGTATTGTAATGTTACTGCATATTTTTACATGTCATGCATGCATAAGTTTATTGCAATATCTTGTGGGATTATTGTAGGGCGGAAGCGTTCTCGTGAATCCGCTCGCTATGCTAACCTTACACCAGAACAAAAGCAAACAAGGCGTGATCGTGACAGAGCGCACCGTCAATGTTTAGCGTCCGAGGTTAGGGAAGAGATCAACGCTCGCAGGAGAGCGAGTAGGAGAAGTTCAACACTTGAAGAAAGGAATGCTGGCCAACGAGCACGCAGGCAACGTTTGACAGCGGAGCAGAGGGAAGTGATGAATGCATGTACAAGAAAACACAGGCAAAGCATAACACCTGAAGAGAGGCAGGCACTGCTCTCTATACGTAGGATGAGCTATGCATCTAGGCGGGACACACCATGTGCTGAATCCATTGCAGTGCGATGCCCCGAGGCATGTGGTGCTTCACCAGCAGAAAACCTGTCCTCATACACGCCCACACTCACCATTGGAACTGAGGGTAAGGTTCCCACCCCTGCTCATCTTTTGCTGCCTCGAGAAATGTTCCATTAGCTACCGTCTAATCTCAAAATGTTAGGTGAACTACAATCATTCGTCAATAACTTAATGGATGAGGACGCCATCCTCGATGAGACTATGGACGAGGAGTACTACATTTTCACGGGTGAAGGTAGTTCTACCAAACGTTTTTTGAATTCTTTTCTTATAGTATTGATGTTTCAATGCACTTGATATGAACACCTGCAGCCGGGCATGTTGACGAGGATGTAGATTCTACTGAAGCAGAAGATGCCTCGGTCATAGGCTCGAGTGTACTTGATCCATACGAGATAGTATACTCAAACATCCCTAATAGCACACACACACTTAAGCCTGTCGCAAACTGCAAGCACTGTGGCACCAAAAAATTCGAGTATGAGACAAAGTCCTTCTGCTGTCAGAATGGTAAAATCAAGTTAGCAAATCCAGAGCCAATTCCAGAACTAATGAGGCTCTGGTCAAGCGCAGATGCAGATGTGAGGCATTTTCATGATAACATTAGGTTCTTTAACTCACACTTTTCCTTCACCACCCTTGGCGTCAACCTTGACAACAACTACACAAATATGCGATCAGGCGTGTACACGTTTCGTGCGCATGGACAGATTTACCACAATGTCCATTCATTTGGGTCGAGGGATTCAGGCCCAGACCATCTGCAGTTGTATTTCTACGATGATGATCCCAGCCTACAACATCGCTTTCGGCACTCCCCAGGACTCGACCAGGAGATCATTAGAAAGCTGGTCAACATCCTTAGGGACAACCCCTATTCTCAGACATTCAGGAGTCTTGGCCAGGTCGAGGAACTAGAGGAGTACCGAATATCCTTAAACACTGACCAGAGGTTGGACCAACGGACATAATGGGACAAGTTGGTGACTAATAATCTAAGTACATGGGAAAAACTCGCCGAGGAGCATGCTATTGTCGTGGCAACAATGTTACGTGCAGAGCGCATCGGTAAGTCTAAGTGCATGCATTTTTATGCATAAATAATAATAATGTGAAAATAAATTTTGCTAATATATTGGTGTTTTGTCTTTAATTAACTAGATCGTGGCCTGCATACTACAGACTTTAGTAGGGTGCACTTTAACCCGAACATCACAGCAGCGCGTGAATTAAGGCAGAGGTAATTGAAAATTTAGTTGAAGTTATCCACTATTTGCTTTATAAGGTATATTAAATATTTACAAATAATTTTCTATAGGATCAATAATGATCTTGCCTGACAATCACCTCCATGGATCAAAAGAAAATGAAGAATGGAGTCGTGAAGCAAAACTGAAGTCTTAGAATAATAGGATAATGCGTTACTTAAGCTAGGTTGAGCTACTTTTGAACCGTGTTACTTCACTTTGCTTAATTTTGGGTGTACGGTGCCGTGGACAATGATGGAAAGTGCTTTTGTGATCCTTGTTGTAACTGAAACTGATTTTCACTTATGAAGTCAAATCTTAAGGTAGTGTAATGCCAAGACCACATGAACAACATATCAAGTTGGTGTGATCTCTGGGTAAAGTAAAATGTAACAGCTTGGAGGCATGTTGAGTCGCAAATAGTTGTTCACATGTGTTAGCTAAGGGTGGATGTAATCAAAATGAAATGGTGTGTGTGGCTCGATGTAACTCTCTGATGTTTGTAGCATCGTTGAACAAAGATTTTCTTGATATGGCTAAAGACTAACCTTCTCTTGACGAAAATCATAGTACTACATATTTGGGCTTGTACTTTTGTGATTCCAATTTATTTCATGTGATTCCGTAGCATAGCACGGGCATCTTACTAGTTAATCAAGAAGAGAGAGACTAGTTTGACGACCCAAGGAAGAAACGGTGCTAAGCGCGTGTACCTAGGTGAAAAGACAATTTTGAGTCTATACCTAATTAAATGAAGCAAACTTAGCAACATCATTTCATTGGAAGAGGTCACTCCTTAGCAAATGCAATAAATACTAGTACTCCTTGTGTCCCATAATATAAGAACGTTTTTGGCACTACACTTGTGTCAAAAACGTTCTTATATTATGGGACGGAGGGAGTACGAAGAAAGAGATAGAGAGAAGTAAAAAATGTACACTAATAGCCAACCTTATAGCCAAAACCTTGTTGCAGTATGAGTGACTAAGTGATGACTATGTATGACATGCCAACATCAGATAGCCTAACGCACCGTGTTAAATCTCCAAGGGCGCGACCGCACGAGCGACACGATGGTCGTGGTAGGCGCGACCAAGATGCGGGCTGCTGGCAGACCTTGGATCTGAGATCAAACGGTCGCATGCTAAGTTGCTGAAAATTTGCAGAATAACCCTCCAGGATAGGATATTCACCCATAGGTCCAGAATCATGCCATGCAACCGTTCGATCTCAGATCGAAGGGCTCTCGGAAGCCCGGATCATGGGAGAATGGAAAGCCACTACCCTGCCGTTCGCACGCTGGCAGTTCGCTCCTACTCGTCCCCGCACGTCCTTCAATACTACGGCGGTTCGCTCCTAGTCACCCCTTCCATTCACATTACGACAGTTCCACTAATCCTAACCCTGGTCCCAAATCCATGGCGTCCCAAATCTCCACTATCAGCGGTGAGTACAAGGTTAGAACCATCACCGGCGATGAGTTCGACGTCATCTACACTCGTTCTTCCGCGACGGTGAAAGGATGCCTTTCTCGCTTCAGACGCATGTTCGAAAACTCAGATGATGAGTGGGTCGCTGGGCTAGATGTTGAGTACACCATAGTCCTGGGACGAGAGAAGGATCTAAAGGACGAAGAGAGGAAGAAGCCCGCCGTGATCCAGGTTTGCGTACATAACGTTTGCTTGGTCTACCACATATGCCATGCCGACGTTGAGTGCCAGGATTTTAAGAACTTCCTCAAGGACAAAGCAGTGAAATTCGCTACTGTAGACTTTAAGAACGACGAAGAAGTCCTGGGTCGGATCGGCCTCGTTGTAGGCAAACCCTTCGACCTCCAGAAGAATCGGCTGGTGCCCTCTCGTCAGCCTTCAATGCTGACCCTGGCAGGATCCATGGTTCATACTTCGTACCGTAAACTGGAGAAACCTCATTACACGTTTCATCGTCATGCATGGCAGCGGAATGTACTAGATATAAACCACATCCACTACGCTGCAATGGATGGCTACCTTTGTTTCAATATCTACAAGGTTGGATGAAGAGCAACAGCCAAGTGTGCGCTTCAAGCAAAGAAGTATCGGCCAAGAGGAAGAGGGACAAGGACGAAGTTGAGGACGTGGACGAGGACTCGGAGTAAGGTGGCAGTGTCGTTGCTCATGGTGGTTCTAAACTTCAAATGCAGTGTCTATGGATTAGTTGCATAGTTTAATTTCAGGTGTGCTTAGTTTAATTTGAGGGGTGTGTTGTGCTGAGCCCCCAGCAAAATTATGTTATGTTTCTTCTCGTTACTTTAACTCTTCAGTATGTACATACTACTAGTATTTCTTTAATAGAATTTAGCACCCCAATTAAGCACGTACTAGCTTTTTTAAAAGTACTATATGCATAATTTGGCGATGAGCGCTCTCTATATGTACCACCATTTTTTTGATTTCAATTTTTGCTCCATGGCACAATCTATTGATAGTACTACTGTACAAAAGTATACATTTTTTTAAAAGCCTAGAGTATTGTTCATCACATATATAGCCAGTTAAATGTTCAATCTAGAACGATGTGCATGCCATGTAGTAAACCGATACGGAGGAAGTATAGTAGAAATGAGGTGATTTTACCGAGCGATCGGCGGGGGAGCATGGCCTGTCATGCTGTCCCACGTGTCATGATGTACCAAGGCGATGCGCGTGTCCATCTTGAGGCAGAAGCAATACTAGTACGTGGTTTGAGATGATGGCGAACCGCAGTGTGAAATAATGGTTGCTTCGTCCGTCTGGGAAGGTGCGACATTGTGATATGACGTCTCATTGCTCATTACTACTACTGGGCCGGTACGAGTGGGGTGCGTCCCCCCTGCTGTTCTGCACTGTTATTTGGTGCTTGACACGTCGACCCGGTTGCTATATGTCCCACATGTCGGCGATAGGAGGTACAGAATTCATGAAAGGGAGCGTCGACGGAGGAGTACACTACAGAATTCATGAAAGGGAGCGACTTAGTTTTGGAAAAATCTGTTTTTACGGAGTACTACCCACTAGGGTTTATAGGGCTCATCTAAAAAACATTCGTTTTTTCGTTTGATGAGTCTCAATTCTACTATACTAGTAGTAGTACCATTACATGTTAGATTTCGAGGTGCGTTAGATCACCCGACGCAAGCAGTGTCAAGAGGAAACTAACCAATGCATATACAAGTTCATGGAAATTTATTGGTCATTCATGCATTCGTACTAATTAATGCCTTGGTAAACATAACTTCTTCAGAAAAATGAGCGTACTAATTACTTGTGCAAACTACGAAAATAATTCGACCACTCACCGTCTACCTTGGTTGGAGAGATTTTGAAATTGAGCCATAAACTGGAAAGGAGGGAGTAGTAACTTTTGTCTCGATTACTATTTGTGGCCTTGTATAGATGCAAAATGTATTTTTTTATAGTGGCCTTGTATAAGTAAATGGAGGGAGTACTAACCAAAGTACATAGTAGGGACGAGGAGTAAACGGAGGGAGTACTAAAATTTTCTCCTAGTGCTGCGAGCCACCGCGCGCGTGGGCGAGGAAGCGGGCGTAAAGGCGTATAGTAGTAGTAGTAGTAGTAGTAGTAGTACTACTACTACTACTACTAATCGTAAGCAAGCTTCACCTCATCCTGTGAGCCACCGCGCCCGTGGGCGGGGGAGACGGTGTACTAAACAAGCTTCTCCTCGTTCAGCGAGTTGACGAGACACATCAAAAGTACTCTAGTGTATAGAGCCTTGCCTCTAAGGTAGGCCCCACATGATTTGCCTCTTTTTTTAATTTAACATAACGTGTCAAGTCGGAATTTGTTTGTTCACCCATGGTAGACGATCCTCCCTCCACCAAGTGGACAACCAGTACACGTGCCAAATTACCACATGGGCTGCCTTTGTCGTACAGAAATGAGCTCCACCGTGTACCCGCGCGGGTGTGGTTGGAAAAGAGACGGGAGTACGTGCTCCATGCGTGCACCTCTACTCTTCGTGCACGTCCCCCACCTACGTGGGTGTGTGTGAGAGAGATACAAACCTAGACATAATGCGCCGTCCATCCCCATGCCTCCGGCCAGTCCGACCACCAGTCACCACCACGCCCCACTCCTCCTCACCTTATCTCTCATCTTTCTCCCTCCATTTTTATATACAATGGGCCACTATCAAAATTACAATTTGCAGATATACAAGGCCACTAACACTAATCGATGCAATATTAATAGTGTTTGCCTTGTGGTACTATCAAAGGAGGACATTAATTATCCCTTGCATGCATGCGGGAGTTTGTAAAAAAATGCATCTTGATGTTCCATGCAATGCACGGGCATCTTGCTAGTACATGCAAACAACACATGGCAAAATTCCATGGCGAACGAGGAATTTGAATCTGTTGGGAGGGGCTGTTTGGATCTTTCCCCGGGTAGCCAAAGTATTGGCGACCCTTTTGTTCACCGGTGCCTTTGCCACCGATGAACGAGGAATGGCTCAGGTGCTCATGCTGTCATGCATCCTCCAGCGCGCACGTTGGAGACGTGCTCGCACGAGCTGTGTTTTTTGTCCCACAACGCCGCCCGAGCCGCCCGCAGACCGACTGGCGACCCGCAAATTAAGCCATCCAACCGTAGCCGCGCACATTATGAAAGCAACTCAACCAACCAGACGAAATTCACGCAAACACGTAGACAAACTAATATTTCATATAAACAACGATGGAAATCATATAAAATACCGGATTTTCATACAAACATGACAGATTTCATTACATTCAAATGAACTACGCGGTGCTAGTTCTTGACAGCTTAGGTATATAATACCTGACCTAAATAGTCGCCCGTCGATCGATTTGTGTTCCTCATGTCCGGCAGCACGATCACCGGACTGCCGGGAGCCCCGGACGTATATGCTTCAACGCAAAGGACGGCTCGCTTCCCCACTGCCCAACTGATATCATTGGCTGGTGCCGAAGATGATGGTGGCCGGCACCGGTTCAAGTTCATCACCGGCCACTACTTCGCCATGGCTGGCACCGGCTCGAGTTCATCCTAACATTCCCCTCTTCCGTGGAACCCATGCGGGGTCGACGAAGGTCCTCGCAACAAAAGGATCCGGCAAGACACCTGCTCTGTATGCCGGCGTCGCCTCCGCGGTGGCCTTCATGGGACCCAAGCGGCGGCGGCCTCCATGTTCTACTTCTCCTCGATGATGGCGGCGGACGCGGAGGCGCTGGCCACCGACTCGTCGCTCTCCGCGCACCCGGCTTCTGTCGCTACTTGCATGGCGCGGCCGCCGGCATGGGAGTCTCGGCCACAGAAACGGGAGACGCGGTATGAGGCGGCGGCGTGGAAGGCAGCAACGACGCCCGTGCACCGCTACTCATCGAGCTGCCTTTAGCGGCGAGTTGCTGAACCGCGCGCCGGCTTGGGGTGGCAACTGGCTCCGTCGGGCGAGGGGAGGGAGTTGGGTCAGCGAACTGCATAGCTCGTATCCGGCGGGCTACCCAGCCGGCTTGGATGCGGAATAACTACTCCTCGTAAGCCATTGTAAGAGTGGAAAAAATGGTGGAGGAGATAGGGGAGCGGCGGAGGTGTGCGATTCTTGGCCGGCGTTTGGCCTCGTTTAAATAGGAGATTAAATAGATGGCGGACGGGAGGAGCTCGGCCGGCGTTGCGTTTAACGCCATCCCGGTTATGAACGGACGTGTGTCCAGAGTGGGTTTCTCGACTTCCACACGGGCGGGTTTCATGGAGGCGTTTGAATGCGGCACAAAGGCGTGTTCAGCCGGGCGTGCCGCGAGTGGTGCCCTCGAATCTAACCTAGGACACCGCGTCGTTCTTCCACTGACGTGTGGGCTCTTTGGGTGCATGGCTTGCATGTTAGTGACCCAACGCAGGCAGCGCACAGAAGAGAAACCTTCGGTGGGCCAGGGCGGTCAGATGCGGGCATTTCATAAACCGATGATTGTTCATTGAGTGTGACATCATCCTTTTAATGTAGATAAGCCTACTATGTTGATAGCCCATTCGATACGTTGTGATTCATAAAGACCGCTGCAAACATCAATGTTCTGCTTATCACAGATAAGATTGATTAATACCCATAACAATCCATGTGCTTAAAAAAGGGTGCATGCACGTATAGGCTGAGAGTGTGTCTTGCGTCGTGTGCTGTGTGCATGCAGGCGTGCGAGTGTTGCGTGCGTGCAAGGGTACGTTTCAGTGTTGCATGCATGGGTGCGTACGTGTGTGTGTTCGTGAGTGCATGTGTACATGTCAGTGTTGCACGCCAACATGCGTGCGTGTGGACGTGTCAGTGTTGCACGCCTACATGCATGCGTGTCTTGCGTCCGTGCATGTGTACGTGCGGGGTGAGGCTACACGTCGGTCGACTGACTTTTTCATCTCTGGTCATTAGATTTTCTAGCCGTTGGATACAAAATCAAGGGCCTCCAGTTTATCATCAAATTCCACCCCCCTGAGCCGCCAGCCACCACCGGCCGAACCGCCAGCCCCCACCGCCCGCGGCCAGCCTGCCCTCTATGATACCACTCCCCATCACCGGTCCGCC
>NC_041391.1:84670168-84685163 GCF_002162155.2 Triticum dicoccoides
GCCGATCTTTTTCTCCGGAGATCCCCACCCCACCGCCCAATGAACGCCCCCCAACCGCCGGTGACTGCCAACCAGAGGTCTCACGACTTCGAATACCCACCGACCACAAATTTATTACCATTTCTGTCCTTCATATACGCGTTGACGAGTGGGCCCTATGGTAACGTGCGTTGCTGAATGTGGACCGTTTGACTGGTCAATTCATCATGTTATCAACAAATTACGGAGCTGTATGGTGAGCCAGTGACCGTATGATCACCCTAAAATGTACTCCTATTTTATTAACACAGTACAGACTCAAACTACCATTTCTTTCTTTCATATACGGGTTGACAGGTGGGCCCCACGGTTACACGCCCTGATGGTGCAACACTAGTTGCGCCGCGTGGAACGTTTGACTGGTCAATAGATTGTGTCATCAATAAAATACGGAGTTGTACAGGTGAGCCAGTGACCGTACAATCATGATATGTATTTGTTTAACACGGTACAGACGCAAGGGCTCATATATACGCGCAAGCATTCACCGCTATAAGCGCACACACGCGAACCCTACCCCTATGAGTACCTTCGAGAGAGTGGGCCAGCATATATGATCTTGAGATTTTACGAAGTCACCATAGATACCTCGTAGTCAAGTGGAACGTCTCCTCCCACTGAACGTACATCGCCGGAAAATACTGAAATTAAGAAAAGATAAATGCGAGCACCGGGACTTTAACCTTGGTGGGCACGAGAAACCACTGCCCTCTAACCATCCAACCACATGTTGGTTAGCACGACAAAATGTATGTGGTGACCGTGATGAGCTTATTCTGAAGTCCAGTGACCATATCGTGCTTTCGCTTCAAATACAATGACCGTAAGTGTCGTCAACAAAACACGGAGCACGCATCAAATGCAAAGTCCGTCAATGTCATCAACAAAATATGGTGACATATCGTGAGCTAGATACCGTTGTACTATTGTATATGCTTATTTTCTTAGTGGCCGATTGCGTGTGTGGTGTGGTGGGCACATCATTTGTAGTTGTGGTGGGTCAACATGAAGACTAATGGGTCGGTTCCATCCTGCACCACATATAGGTTGGACCGAGATTGTTATACGAAGACCCCATGTGGAGGACTCGACGTACAACACGAAGCTACCAGAGTCACGGAGGACTCTATCCCCACTGGTGATAAGCCGACTATATATGATTTGTAACCCTAGGCCCTTAGTATGTTATACAAGCTTGGGGGCTTGCTCGTCGATAGTATACACACACGCACAATGCCTGGTATTCACGTGTACTTTGTACACACCCCTATCACTAATATACAGTACCAGGAGTAGGCTCTTTCTTCAACTGCAAGGGTCCGATCCGAACTAGGGTAAAACTTTTCCTCGTATTACCATTCAGCCTAACAGCCAGGGATATCCTACCGAATGATATGATGAAATCATATCTGCTAACTACTAAGAGAGAGGTGTGTCGAGGGGGGCAATGTGTGCGAGAGAGGCCTAAAGATACTGTGCGTGCGGGAGACGCGTAGGCACATATAAGTGCGTATAGAGGGCTAGCAGAGACCGTGCATGTGTATATATGCATGTGAGAGAAATAGTGTTTTCGAAGTGAGATTAGTGAAAAGTGTGGTACATAGTAGTCAGAAAGAGAGAGAGAGAGAAACAGAGAGAGCATGTGCGTGAGACACCCCGACACCCTGAGAGAGATTGTGAGCATGTGTGAAAGAGAAATGCTGATGCATATAAAGTGTGTGCACTTATGCGTTAGATAGAGAGATATATAACGCGTTTGTGAGAACGGGGCGAGGCATGGAGCATCTACGTGTAAAAGGCGGTTCTACGCATTAAATTAAAATATAAATGGCATTATTATTTTTGGATGAGATCATGAATTTTGCAAATTGCGTATGGACGAAAATCGGTCTATTAGACACCCATACTCTATTGAATTCTAGCATGTGCATGTGTTTATTTCATATTATCGATCCATAGAGTGAGAGCGTTTTGAAATACAGGAAATGGATGCTTTTGCAATTCATATATAAACATTAATTAGTGCACTCCATGTTGCTAGTGTGAAGCACTTTATATATTTATCACTTGCATGGATACATTCTAAATTGCTAGCTACGAAATAGAATACATGTCGAATTCAACATAAAGGGGGTTTCGAAGATTCGAATTCATAGGAAGTGCATTCATCTATTTGAACCCGAGATAATGGCATTTGTAAATCAGATATAAAAGGGGTCATCAATCCTTGTTGTGAGTTTGAACATGCTATATATATTCATACGCATATCTAGCTTTTTTTTGCAACCAAGGAGATTATATCTGGAACCATGCATGAACTGAGGTAAGTTGCATATTTTTTAATATATACTCGTGTACAATGTATATTCAAATGTACCCCCTCCATTCCAAAATAATCGTAGATTTAGGATTTTCAAGAGTAAAGATTTGTGAAGTTTGACAAATCCTGAAAGTTCAATTCAAGAGAACCGAAAACGTTAAAGCACTAGTGCAGAACCGGGCAATAGCACCGGCTCGTAAGGCCCTTTAGTGCCGGTTTCATAACCGGACTAAAGTGTGGGCACTAAAGCCCCCCCCCCTTTAGTACCGGTTCAGCACGAACCGGCGCTAAAGGGAAACCACGTGGCACGAGCTAGCTCCGGGGGCCGGGAGCACTTTAGTACCGGTTGGTAACACCAACCGGTACTAAAATGTTTGGGGGGGTTTTTTGTTTTATGATTTCTTTTTCGTTTAATTTTGTGTTTTCCATTTTATTTCTTTTTCGTTTGCTGGTATTTTACGATACTACACATTGTACACGTTATGCATATATATGGTAGCTAGTAGAACCAATCATATATATAGATCATCAATGTCTCACAAACCACCATATTAATTCACACATACACACATGTATAGCTATATACAATTTCTCCTACATATGCATGTTGCCTTCGAAGCCAGTTGCATTAGCCTAATTGGTGCCTTCGGAGCACGATGGCAAATTGGAAGTGGTTCATGACCTGGTCGATGGGGGCGGTAGCGGGTAATAGTATTCTCCCTTCGGATTTATGACCTGGTCGAGCAAAAATCCCGCTATTTCCTCTTGAAGTGCTTGTACGCGCTCCGTTTCTAGGAGCTTGTCCCGCACCTCTATGAACTGTTAAGAAGGAGATCAATATGCATGTGTATTAGTTGTGTGACTAGATATCAATAATGGTGTACAAATTGTGAATAGTGTTCTGACAAGCGTACCCATTCCTGTCTTTGAGATCTGCTCCTTTCAGACGCCATCATGCGAATGTTCTCGCAAACGCAGAATGCACACAGATCAGTCCCCTGTGCCTGTTTTATGGCCTTTACGAGAATGGAATTTAATTTGATTAGATAATAATTAATCAAGCATGATAATATTAAAGAGATGGCAGCTAGCTAGCACTACTTAATTACTTACCTTGGGTCGAAGCCATCTTAGCTGTCGTTTCCATTCGCCTTCCGTTTTGCTGATAAACCTTGCCCAAGCCCTGCCCGCCGACAAAGAAAATGAATAAAGGGGTTATTAAATAGTTCATATCATGAAATGACGAACTAAATAGGCCAAGATATATAGTTACTAATGATTGAAATTACCTGTTGACTATCCCAAACAAGATGTTATAGTCACTATTTTCTTTGAGTAGTGAGTCCAGTATTTCAACTGTTCCTTCGTCAACTTTAATGATACACAAGATCCAGTGAAATCTGCATGCACACACGTTTGCATGTCTTAATTAAGCGGGCATATGTAAGCAAAAACATGTAGCTAGCTAGCTAGTAGGCAAAAACAGAGAATTTGTAGTACAAGAAAGTGTGACTCACTGGAAGTTGTAAGGAAGTAGTATATCTTCATTGTATTTGAGGCGCTTCAAGAACACGAACATGTTGTCCTCTACCTGCTTTTCATAATACTTGCTTATTTTCCATGTGTATTCATTAACGGTGTTCGGGTCAATGAACCCAATGCCATAGCGTCCACCTTTTGTCACTTCATACATCTTCATCCTGCATAATACCATAGAAAAGAATATAGTGAGGATAATTACAGGCAATGATTGATCAAAAGGATCACTACAGCAAGCTTGAGACTTAAATTACAGAAAGAATTCAGTTATAGACAATAGCAACTGACGATAGATTTATCGAGTGCGTCTTGATTGTATAACCGAAACAGTTCAGAATACTCAACGGTCACAGTTTTCTGATGGTAGTAATGATCCTTCTTGACTTGCACCATGAGGGACTCTCGATCGGATCTCTTGGTAATGTCCACGTACCATTGATGCAATTCATACATTCTCGTTGGGAGCTTCTTGACATCTTCTGGCTTGACCAAAGGTTGGCCCCAGACATATTTCCGTTTAATTTCCTCCTCTGTAATCACAGGCATGTCCTCGATCTCGAGGAGTTGTCCAACAGTGATCTTGAGTTCTTCAGCCTGCGTTATATGCTGCTGGGTTATTACCACATCGCCCACCTGGGGAACGTAAACTGTTTGCCCACAATAATATTGGTCGCGCGTACTGTCACGTGTTGTTGGCGGCACAACAAGCGAGGGGATCGATTGCGCCCACTGTTCTCCCAGCTGGGCAACGGTTTTCCCACATTTTTTGACAGCTGCTTGTTGTTTGCTCGAGCTCGAGCTCGCCTGCTTCTGTAGATGTTGTCGATGTAACTTCCTGATGTGGCGCTCATAGTCTGTGTCAATAGGCTTAGGACCTGGTGGTTCAGCCATACGAATGAAGTGGTCAATAACTTCCACAGGCACTTTCTCCCTTGGCGGCGGTGGCGGTTTCGGTCCAAAATGGGCGTCGAGTTCTGCCCACACTATGGCATTGGTTTGCTCCTGGGTCCTGTCGTAAGCCCTCTCAGGAAGAGGAGTATTGAGGTTTGGACCATATTTATATCGCTTGCCTCCGCATGTACTTCCTGTACTATGACCTTGACTCGGACCGCTACACACTATAGCTGCGGGGTGTCTCTTCTGCGATTGCTGAGGCGGTGGAGACGGCTGACGGGGCTGAGTTGGACGAGGAGGAGTGGCCTGAAGCTGTGCCGGACTTGGATCAGGAGTGGCCTGAGGTTGTGCCGGACTTGGAGGAGGAGTGGACGTCTGACGCTGTGTCGGACTTGGGGGAGGAGTGGCGTGACACTTTGCCGGACTTGGAGGAGGAGGAGTGGCCTGACACTTTGCCGGACTTGGAGGAGGAGGAGTGGCCTGACACTTTGCCGGACTTGGAGGAGGAGGAGTGGCCTCACGCGTTGGTGGACTTGGAGGAGCGGGAGTCTGCTGAATCGGTGGCGGACTTCGACGAGGAGTCGGGTGACGCGGTGTCGGTGGCCTTCGAAAGATGATGCAATCCTTTCTCCATAGGATGACACGATGTTTGGCCTCTCCGAGTGTGTGCTCCTCGTCACCTCCAGGAATGTCAAGCTCTAGCCCCGAATATTGGTCCACCACCTCATCAACCATGACACGAGCATAGCCTGCTGGAATCGGGTTGCAATGGAAGGTTGCATCGGGGGAATTTGTATAAGCAACGGCGTCAGCCACCTTCATGGATATGTTCTTCATTTTGAAGTGTAGCTCGCAGTTAGTGTTCTCCATGATGTCATGGTATCTATCCAGCATTGCATCAAACGGGGCGGAACCAACGCTGCTTCTCGGCATAGATGGGGCGGTGGTATCCAATGATGGATCATCCGCTAGCTGTTGCAGCTGCTGAGACCCCCTTTGCTGGCTAAGTGAGTCGATCTGCTCCTGCTGCCCGCGGAATTTGTCTGCCAAGTCTGCGTGCTTTGATTCTAGGCCTTGAAGGCGTTCATAGTCCAGCTTCCTCTTCTCCTCCTCCATCTTCCTCTGCTTCTCCTCCGCAATCTTCCTTCTCGCACGGGTTCTGTAGTCGGCGTTCCAGTCCGAAAACCCCTCATACCACGGAATAGCGACCTTGCCTCGTGTTCTTCCCGGGTGTTCAGGATTTCCCAGGGCACGCGTAAGCTCGTCGTTCTCTCTGTTCGGCTAGAACACCCCCGTTCGAGCCTCTTCTATTGCAACAAGTATGTTATCGTCGGCTCCGTTCAGACATGCCTTCGTCGAAACTTTGCCTGTCTTCGGGTCCAACTCCCCCCATGCGCATAGAACCAACTCCTGCACCTGGGGGGCCAGCTCTTAGTAACCGGAGTGACACCTGCATCCTCCATCTCTTTCTCAGACTTATCCCATTTAGGCATTGCCACCGCGTAGCCACCTGGCCCCAGCTTATGGAACTTATCCTTTTTTCTGGCATTCTTCTTGTTTATCCTCGACCGTTCCTTAGCTAATTCTGAATCCTTGAATGTCACAAATCATCCCAATGAGCACTTTGATTCTCTAGTGTTCCCTCGAATACTGGAGTCTTCCTTCCATCCTTTATGTACTTGTCCCATACACGATTCTTGTGGTTTGAATGCAACCGCCATCTTCCTAAGAGCGGCGTCCTTGACTTTCTCCACATTTGCATCTGTGAAATGATCTGGTAGGGTGAAATGTTCCATGAGAGTATCCCAAAGCAATTTTTTTTGTCTGTCGTCGACAAAAGTAACATTTGGATATTGTACTTTACGCCCTCCTTCAACTTTTTGTTCGGGCCTCGTTTCTTCCTTATGCCTGAAGATTTGCTCGATCCGGATGGCTGAAAGAAGAAAGATCGATTCGTTAATATATCTTCAACTCATTTAAAACATGTGATGATCACTAGATTCCTGCTTATATAAATATATATACCTCGCCGGTGTTTGTTGTTTCAGGATCAACATGTTCTTCGTCATCGTCATAATCGTAGTTCATGACTTCATCAACTCGGTCGTCGCGATCGAATATCATATCACCCTCTCTGGTGTTGTTTAGAAATTCAGAGCCGTCATAATCTTCCTCATTCCGATCATCATCTGACCCGCGTATCATATCGAACATGGTCTGTTCTCTCTCTCTCTGTCGGTATTGTCCGCCATAGCTTTTATTTAAATATATGACAAAAGAAATATAAAACAATTTAGTATTCAAATTACATCGTCTCGAATATAGATATAATCTCGAATACATCGTCTCGAATAATAGATATAATCTCGAATACATCGTCTCGATTAATAGATTTAATCTCGAATACATTGTCTCGAATAATATATAATATTGAATAGTACATCACTGGCTAGGTAGCTAATTAAAGATCGAATACTACAGAAAAATCTAGGACACTCGCGGTTCCTACGGCGCGGGCGGTGGACACCCAAAGAGAAGGAACCCTCACAGGATCATAGCTGAAGTGAGATCCCTGAAGAAACTGCCAGGCATTGGAGAACCTGCCGCTCTCTAACGAAACCATGTAGCGATGGACGTGCTCGTCCTCCTCCTTGACACGACGACGTACCACCTCCGGCGGGGCCGGCTCCCTCCGCACCGAAACTGGCCCACGCGAACGCCACCAAACGAGATCAGGGTCGACAACGGGACCCGGGGCCGGGTTCCTCTTCAAGCGGCGTGCCCCTCCAGGTAGCACCTCCCAGTGCCAGCCCAGCGGAGCTCAGTCCCGGACATGGGTCAGCCGGACATCGTCGCGGACGTGTCGACGGCGAGGATGCGGGCCGGGCATCATCGACAACAAATACTATATGCCGCAAAAGTAAAGTAACATTGTTTAAATGATGGATTGTGATTTCATTTATCTAATTCATCTAGCTAGCTAAAACTAACATTTCCAAAATTTCTAACATTTCTATATAACTAACATTTCTATAACATTTGACATTATATATATTATAACTAACATTTCTATATACTATTTGACATTAATCTAATCTAATTAATTAATTCATCTAAAACTTTGTATGAAAAATAGAAAAACAGAAAAAACTAAAAGCTAAAAACAGAAAAATTGTGTGTGTGTGTGCGCGTGTAGTGTGTGTGTGTGTGTGTGCGCGCGTGTGTGTGCGCTACGGTCGGCGCCGGCGCGCGGCGTGGCTTTGATCGATTGGAGGGAGGAGAGGGGCCGGGGGAGGGGCTCACAGCGCGCGCGGGCAAGGTTGAGGCGACGGCGACGGCGAGGCAAGGTCGATCCAAAGGTGATGGCGACGGCGAGGCGAGGTCGATCCAAAGGCGACGGCGACGGGCCGGTGCGGCGACCGGGACAGGCCGACGACGGGGGCGCCGCGGAGTCGACGGGGACGACGCGACGAGGATGGGGCGTCGCGGAGTCGACAGGGACGGCGCGACAGGGGCGGCGACGGCGCGGGACGGGGGGGCGGCAGAGAGAAGTGGGAGATGAGAAACTGAAATTTTTCGAAGTGTTTCTTATATAGGGGACAACTTTAGTACCGGTTGGTGGTTCCAACCGGTACTAAAGCCCTGTTTTGGCCAGGCCAAGCGGCGGGAAGCAACCCCCTTTAGTACCGGTTGGTGGCTTCAACCGGTACTAAAGGGGGGGCCTTTAGTACCGGTTGGAGCCACCAACCGGTACTAAAGGGGGGTGCGCTGCCAGGTGAGGGGCGCAAAGTTTAGTCCCACCTCGCCTAGTGAAGGGCAGCCGCACTGGTTTATAAACTGGCCTTCTGGTCCTACCTGTGCTGTGCTGCCCCATGAGCCTACTGGGCCTTTGCGGGCCTGCATCCTGGCCCCAAAACGTGTTGGGTTTCTAGTCATATGCAGGCCGCTCTAGCCTAGTAGGCGGGCTTTTTTTATTTATTTTTTGCTTTATTTATTTTTGAGTTGTTTTTTTTGTGTATTTAGAGTTTCTTTGTGAATATTTTTGCTTTAGGTACAAAAAATTACAAACTTTCTGTTAGTGCCCATAGTTTTCAAATTTGAATAGTTTAAATTTTGAATTATTTGAAATTAGTGTGAATCACTAGTTTGTGAATAACTTAACTTTAAAAATTAGTAAAGGCATGAAAGAATTTGTTTGCACACCAAATTTCTTCGCGTTTCAAATGCCAAAACACATAATTAACTACCCTAACTATTATATAGATTCCCTTCTGGGTGTGAAACACAGAAGAAAGTGATGATAGCTAGTGAAGCCGATCACATCCCAGATCTTTGGGTGTGAAACTTTTTCTTCACGTGTGTCCCTTTGCACCATAACCATGAAAAATCTTCATCATTTAACGGGATGCTCGGGTCAATATTCACTGTGAATGGAGCAATTTCATCAAACTTTTCATAATCTTCTGACTTGTCTGTCTTGTCATCCACTCCCACGATGTTTCTCTTCCCAGAAAGAACTATGTGCCGCTTTGGCTCATCGTACGATGCATTCGCTTCCTTATCTTTTCTTTTTCTTGGCTTGGTAGACATGTCCTTCACATAGAAAACCTGTGCCACATCATTGGCTAGGACGAATGGTTCGTCTGCATACGCAAGATTGTTGAGATCCACTGTTGTCATTCCGTACTGCGGGTCTTCCGTTACCCCGCCTCGTGTCATATTGACCCATTTGCACCGAAACAAAGGGACCTTCAAACCACGTCGATAGTCAAGTTCCCATATGTCCTGTATATAACCATAATATGTTTCCTTTCCCGTCTTGGTTTCTGCATCAAAGCGGACACCACTGTTTTGGTTGGTGCTCTTCTTATCTTGGGCGATCGTGTAAAATGTATTACCATTTTATCTCGTACCCTTTGAAAGTCCTTATATTCGAAGATGGTAACTGGGATAGCAAGTACATGTCATCTTCAATAGAGGTGTCATGCATGGTACGTGTCTGCAACCAGCTGGCGAAACTCCTGGTTTGTTCACGTGTAATCTAGTCATCAGACTGCTCCGGGTGTTTGGAGCGTAGCAAATTCTTGTGTTCATCCATATACGGAGCCACCAAGGCGGAATTCTGTAGAACTGTGTAGTGTGCTTCAGTGAGAGAATGTCCGTCCATACATATTATTTGTTCCCCTCATAGCGTGCCTTTTCCATCGAGTCTTCCCTTATGCCGCGATTCAGGAACACCAATCGGCTTAAGGTCAGGAATAAAGTCAATACAAAACTCAATGACCTCCTCATTTTGATGGCCCTTGGAGATGCTTCCTTCTGGCCTAGCACGGTTATGAACATATTTCTTTAAGACTCCCATGAACCTCTCAAAGGGGAACATATTGTGTAGAAATACAGGACCCAAAACGTTAATCTCTTCGCATAGGTGAACTAGGACGTGCGTCAGGATGTTGAAGAAGGATGGTGGGAACACCAACTCGAAACTGACAAGACATTGCACCAAATCATTCTCTAACCTTGGTATGATTTCTGGATCGATTACCTTCTGAGAGATTGCATTGAGAAATGCACATAGCTTCACAATGGCTAATCGAACGTTTTCCGGTAGAAGCCCCCTCAATGCAACCGGAAGCAGCTGCGTCATAATCACGTGGCAGTCATGAGACTTTAGGTTCTGGAACTTTTTCTCTGCCATGTTTATTATTCCCTTTATATTCGACGAGAAGCCAGACGGTACCTTAATACTAAGCAGGCATTCAAAGAAGATTTCCTTCTCTTCTTTGGTAAGAGCGTAGCTTGCATGACCCTGATGTATGCTGTCTTTTCCGTGCATACGTTGCTGGTCCTCCCGTGCCTCAAGTGTATCTTTTGTCTTCCCATACACGCCCAAGAAGCCAAGCAGGGTCACAAAAATATTCTTCGTCACGTGCATCACGTCGATTGCGGAGCGAACCTCTAGGTGTTTCCAATAGGGCTGGTCCCAAAATATAGATTTCTTCTTCCACATGGGTGCGCGTCCATCAGCGTCATTTGGAACAGGTTGTCCACCAGGACCCTTTCCAAAGACCACCTTCAAATCCTTGACCATATCATGTACATCAGCACCAGTACGGTGGCGAGGCTTCGTCCGGTGATCCGCCTCACATTTGAAATGCTTGCCTTTCTTTCTTACGGGATGCCTGCTCGGAAGAAATCGACGATGTCCCAGGTACACATTCTTCTTACAATTAGCCAAATATATACTGTTGGTATCGTCCAAACTGTGCGTGCATGCGCGGTATCCCTTGTTTGTCTGTCCTGAAAGGTTACTGAGAGTAGGCCAATCATTGATGGTCATGAACAGCAATGCCTTTAGGTCAAATTCTTCCCCCATGTGCTCATCCCACGCACGTACACCTGTTCCATTCCACAGTTGTAAGAGTTCTTCAACTAATGGCCTTAGGTACACATCAATGTCGTTGCCGGGTTGCTTAGGGCCTTGGATGAGCACTGGCATCATAATGAACTTCCGCTTCACGCACAACCAAGGAGGAAGGTTATACAAACATAGAGTCACAGGCCGGTGCTATGGTTGCTGCTCTGCTCCCCAAAAGGATTAATGCCATCTGCGCTTAGACCAAACCATACGCTCCTTGCATCATCTGCAAACTTCTTCCCGTACTTTCTTTCGATTTTTCTCCACTGCGACCCGTCAGCGGGTACTCTCAACTTTCCGTCTTTCTTACGGTCTTCTCTGTGCCATCGCATCGCCTTGGCATGCTCTTTGTTTTGGAACAAACGTTTCAATCGTGGTATTATAGGAGCATACCACATCACCTTGGCAGGAATCTTCTTGCTGGGGCGCTCGCCCTCGACATCACCAGGGTCATCGCGGCTGATCTTATAGCGCAATGCACCACATACCGGGCAAGCGTTCAAATCCTCGTACTCACCGCGGTAGAGGATGCAATCATTAGGGCATGCATGTATCTTCTGCACCTCTAACCCTAGAGGGTAGACAGCCTTCTTTGCTTCGTACGTACTCTCGGGCAATTCGTTGTCCTTTGGAAGCATATCCTTTATCATTACCAGCAACTTTCCAAATCCCTTGTCAGATACACAATTCTCTGCCTTCCATTGCAGCAATTCCAGTGTGGTGCCCAGCTTTTTCTTGTCACCTACGCAATTCGGGTACAACAATTTTTTGTGATCCTCTAACATGCGCTGCAACTTCTTCTTCTCCAAATCACTTGCGCAGTTTCTCTTTGCATCGGCACTGGACCGACCTAGATCATCAACGGGCTCATCTGATGCCTCTTCTTCAGCTTCTTCCCGCATTGACGGCTCAGCTTCTTCCCGCATTACCGGCTCAGCTTCTTCCCCCATTGTTGTATCATCGTATTCAGGGAACCCATGGCCAGGATAGCTGGCGTCGTCCTCTTCTTCTTCATTGTCTTCCATCATAACCCCTCTTTCTCCGTGCTTGGTCCAAACATTATAGTGAGGCATGAAACCGGACTCAAACAGGTGGACGTGAATGGTTTTTGACATAGAGTAATTGTGACCATTCTTACAGCCAGCACATGGACAAGGCATAAAACCATCCGCCCGCTTGTTTGCCTCAGCCGCAAGCAGAAAAGTATGCACGCCCTCAATGAACTGGGGAGAGCATCGGTCATCGTACATCCATTGCCGGCTCATCTTCATTACACAACACCGAATAGACCAAATTAATACAAGTTCATACATAAAGTTCATACAACACTTAAATGCAACAAACAAATAACTCTCTAGCTAAAGCATTTAAATGCAACAACAAATGCAATCAAGATCGCAACTAAGGTAACAATGGATCCAACAGCATAATGATACCAAGCCTCACTATCAATGGCATATTTTTATAATCTTTCTAATCTTCAAGCGCATTTTCTCCATCTTGATCTTGTGATCATCGACGACATCAGCAACATGCAACTCCAATTCCATCTTCTCCCCCTCAATTCTTTTCAATTTTTCTTTCAAGTACTCGTTTTCTCTTTCAACTAAATTTAACCTCTCGACAATAGGGTCGGTTGGAATTTCCGGTTCACATACCTCCTAGAAAAAATTTCTATGTCAACTTGATGGGCATAATTTGTCATAAACACGAAATGCAACTAGTTTTAAAAGAGAATATATATACCACATCCGAATCATAACAAGGACGAGGGCCAACGGGGACGGATATCAAAACCATGGCACTATATGTATAACAAACAACGTACGGGTAAGATAATTATACGAGTAACTATATATCCAAATCACACAAACATCAATTTTTATATAAAATTTCATGAACAAAGAGGCTCACCACAAGGTGGTGCCGGCGACGGGACGGTGCGGGCGATCGACGGTGGTTACGACGGAGATTTGGAAGGCACTAAGTAAACCACACCTACATATGCAAACTAAGTGTTATTTTTGACCTCAAATTGCATATAAATCAAATACTAGCACATATATATATTTCCTCCCAAATTACTAAACTCACAAATTAATCACTATATAAAGCATTGCAAGAGTTAATCTAGCAATGCGAGATGAAAGGACAAAGTTGCTAACCTTTGTGATCATTTGAATGGATGGGGGCCTTCAAATCTTGACAAATTTTGGGCAAAATGTGTGATGAGCTCGAGAGGAAGAGGGGAAGAACAGAGAGGAGAGGGGAAAGGGGAAGAACAGAGCGAGCTCGGGTGGACGAAGGGTTTATGTAGGACGACCTTTAGTACCGGTTCGTGCCAAGAACCGATACTAAAGGGGCTGGAGGTGCCCCAGTCTGACAACATCCTGCCACCACTCTCATTAGTACCGGTTCGTGGCACGAACTAGTGCTAAAGGATCGCCACGAACCGGTACTAATGATAGCGGCCCGGCTAGCCGTTGGAACCGGCACTAATGTATACATTAGTGCCGGCTCAAATACAAACCGGCACTAATGTGCTTCACGTTTGACCCTTTTTCTACTAGTGATGCTTCTGCTCCCAAATATTGAACGAAGCACCAAATAGGCCTCTGGTCACCCGAAACCGTGCGAGACTAATGTTTTGGTGGTAGGAAATTACTGTCCTGACTCTGTCCCATGTATTCTATCGGCCCGATGTCCAAAGGTCTTAACCGGGGTAGGTTTGTAACTTCACCAAGACGCCAGAGAAGCATTCATACACCATGGGCGCCTACCCATGCGCTCGGCCGAAATCTATCCCGCCCACATTTGGGACACCTGACATGACTGTCCTACCCCCAACCCGCAATATGTCCGAAATTTTAGATGGAGGCAAAGTTTGTAACTTTCCCCAAATTTAAAACAAGCGCGTCTCAAACCGAAACATTGTTCCCCCATAGTTCCCCGCCTCCCTCCGTTTCCCCATTCATACTCCGTGGGCGCGAAAACGCCCTCTCCACCAGCCGCGAAATCCCAGCCTCCTCCGTCCTCCACCCCACAGCGGCCAATCTACTGCCGCCCTCCTCCATCACACCGGAGCCGGTACCCCGACGTCGTCGTCCAACGCAACCGCAACCGCAATGTCCTCAAGGACTTAGTAGCTGAAGCCGAGGCTGAACTGCCTCCACGACGCCGATGCCGACGTGCGCCGTACCAGAACTACTCTGACCACGCCGTCTTGTGCCTCACTGTCGCAACCGTCCACCGCACCGGAGCTATTCCCGCTACACCGTCGTTCGCCGCCTCGGATCTTCTTCCCCGCCACCGACAGACGGCCACCGCACCACACTGAACAACTTGGCCATGTGTTCGTCCAAGGCTGCACCATCCTCCACAACTTCTGGTTTCCGGCGAACAACAAGAAGATTGTCGGAAAAACAGAAGCAGGACACAACACTGCCAGCAGAAAGAGGTACTCCTCTTCCCTTATTCGTGCAAATCTTATGTCTCCGCTCACACCGTATTCATCCCACGAAAGAAACTAGTTGAGCACTTCTTACTGCATCTTCTTTGTGATACTAAATGCACAAGGTTTCCTCCCTTTTACTATTTCACCTTTGTGAGAGGTCAGTAGCCCACTTGGATTTTAATTCAGGGTCAGTCGAACCGCAATTAAAAGAAGCAGCACCCGTTTAGGCGCGCGGAGCACCTAGTCCACCTGTTCCCCGGGGAAGCGGCGCATCGGTGTCTATAATAGGGGTGTGGGGCGCATGAGCTGCTTGCACCCAATCTGGAGGTCG
>NC_041391.1:84685448-84731798 GCF_002162155.2 Triticum dicoccoides
AGCACGGCGGTATAATTAGATATATGGCATAACTGAGTGCTGATGATGGAGAGAAAAAGACCACATATTAAAAAATATGGTCAGTACACTTATTATCATATAATTAGATTTATTTTCCAGTCCAAATGACACCTCCAGTTTCCTTGAGGAGATCTTATATATTTTCAAAGTCTATTTTCTTTGTTCTAAGCAACATGGCCACTTATATATCTTACATCTGCTCTGCAGTAGTTTTTTTAGATGAACAGGGAGGTTTCCCTCCCCGATTCCATTACTCAGCATGAAACCAAAAGTGATCTCCAGTTATACAGCAGCTCACTTAGAGGAGCAGTTCAGCCTAAATGGCACTACTGGATAAAAGGGAAACTAGGAAAACAAAGATCAGGCGGCACGCAGGCCCGAAACTAGAGTAACACAAATCAGACTGAGATCTCCAGGTTTGTGTCCACTTCCATCTCCGCAGCCCTTCTGAGCTTGAAAGGTGGCGCTGAGGATGCCTGAGGAGACCAGCAGACGAGCGTCGAGACTGGGCTACTCAGCAAGTTTTTGCTCTTCAGGGCACTCTGCTTCTTTGGAGAATGGAATCGCCAGTCATCGTCAGAGATCTTCAGCCTGCCCCATTGGTTCACAACCCCATCCTTCGCATAACCCCCCAGCATCAGCCACTCGTTATTCTCAACGGCTGGAGTAAGAAGGCTGTAAGCGCTGTCAGGAAAATCTCGAGACGAGCTTTGCCCTTTTCCGGCGCCAAGACCGCCCAGAACTTGAGTGTTCTGAGGATCAGCCTCCAAACCTGCAAGATCGATGTCCAAACGGTGTTGTTAAAGATAATAGAGTTCCTATACTTCCACAAACACCAGAGGACAGCCGATGAAACTATATTTAGAGCATAATTCTTTCTATTAGATACCCAAAATCTGGCTACAGATTCATAGTCTATTCCTATCTGGACCTGAAAGTGGCCAGCTACAAATGACCAAATGTGTTTTGCTACGATGCATTCAAAAAACAAGTGAGTGTTAGTTTCCTGTTCAGAGCAAAAGACGCATTCCAGAACCGGGACTAAAGGGCACGGCCACGTGGAGCTCCACCGGGACTAAAATGTCGGTACTAATGCCTCTCCCTTTAGTCCCGGTTCAATCCAGAACCGGGACTAAAGGAAATTTTATGATTTTTTTTTGAAATTTTTATTGAATTTTTTTATTTTTTTTTATTTTCAAATTTCTGAATTATTTTAACCTCTAGTCTGTAATCACCACCCCTCATCACTTCTCAATTTATCCTATAATCACCCCTCATCATTCCAAATCATCTAACTTCCCGAACGGTCACCCATCCTCCCACTCCCCCGGCCTGAGCACGCTTAACTTCCGGGTTCTATTCTCCCTCGCTCCAAGTCTGCACTTGTTGTTTTCCTGACAATACTAAGATGTCAATCCTATTAACCTTCAGGAATTTTGCTTGAGCATGAAGTGACACATTTCATAGTTTTATTTTGAAACTATTGTTTTAAAAAACAATAATTATTTAGTAACACTAATATTTCTTGAATAATTAGTTTGACCATTGTTTGACCACAGTTTGACCACAGTTTGACCAGATTTGACCAAAATTGAAATAACTGAAATAATTATTTAGTAACACTAATATTCTAGAATAATTAATTTGACCATTGTTTGACCACAGTTTGCCCACTGTTTGAATTTTTTCGATTTTTTCACTCTAGATCTTAACAGCCCTGTAACTTTTTTACTATTAGGTTTTTGAGAATTTTGAAAATGTTTAACGGGGTACCCCCAGTTAAATTCGAATGTAACTTTTCGAGTAGTTGATTGTTCATATAAAAAACTTTTTCATCTGAGTTAGTATGCAAAAGTTATGCCCATTTTTACATATTTCAGAGAGATTTTGCAAATAAAGTCAAAATTCACATTTGCAAATTTTCCCAACAACTAGACAACATATCACATGGGAAACTTATTTTCTTTTATTTTTTTGACATTTCAATCATTTTCTTTTATTTTTTTTAAAATTGAAAAGGCGATCCACCAGGAGGGGTAGAGTTTGAAAATGGGACCTTTAGTACCGGTTCGTGGCACGAACCGGGACTAAAGGTCTCATCCCCATTAGTCCCGGTTCGTGCCTCGAACCGGGACTAAAGGTCTAATCTTTAGTCCCGGTTTGAGGCACGAACCGGGACAAATGGTTGTGGGCCAGGAGCGAGGCCCATTGGTCCCGGTTCATCCCACCAACCGGGACCAAAAGGTCCAGATGAACCGGGACCAATGGCCCATGTGGCCCGGCCGGCCCCCTGGGCTCACGAACCGGGACCAAAGCCCCCTTTTCTACTAGTGGGTTGTCTCTTTTCATCAGCTTGTTATACAAGAAAAGCCATAAGAAAACGTGGATCTTCGGGGGCACATAAAGTTTCCACACCGCAGGGATGAAAACTGGTTGTACTCCACGAAAATTGATCACCTGGTACAGAGAGCTTGATGAGTAAACACCTTTGCTTTCAAGCTGCGATATCAGTGAATCAATGTCCTCACAGAGAGCAATGCTTCTGGCGCACTCGACCAGATGGTGCCATTGCTCCATGAGTTTATCATCGAAATTCCTCTTGAAGGTCAGATTGAGAGTGTCCCCATCCCAGACCTCTTTAATAGTTCTGGTTTGCTCATTACAGACTAAGTATATAGGCCAAAATTGGGTAGCTAGAGGGGAGGCCCCAAACCAGGTATCTTCCGAGAATCTAATCCTCTCACCATTACCTACCTTCCATCTAAATCCAAACTTCAGATTTTGGATGATGGATTGGAATCCTTTCCAAAACCTAGAAGAGTTTGGAGTAGGGTTAACAGCAAAAAGATTAGGCTTCCCAGACAAATATTTTTGCTCTATGATGGCTTTCCAAGGTTTCTCCCCTTCCTCATAGAATCTTTTGACCCAAGATCCTAACAGGCAGGTGTTAACCTCTTGAAGGTTTGGAATTCCAAGACCTCCAAATTCTTTCTTAATACATATCATTTTCCAACTAGCAAGGTGAAGTTTTCTATGTCCTTCAAAATCATTCCACAGGCAGTTAGCCATGTGGGAATGGATCATGTCTAAGGCCCACTTAGGGAATTTGAAAAAAGAAAGAAGGTAAATGGGAATGCTAGCCAGACATGCTTGAATGAGCACAAGCCTGCCTTTGTAGGAGAGTAGCTTCCCTCTCCATCCAGCAATTCTTTTCATGATTTTGTCTATAAGGGGTTGGATGTCCTCCCTTCTAAGTTTTTCATAGTGAAGGGGTATCCCTAGGTACTTAATAGGGAAAGTCCCTTCAGTGCATTCCAATACTTGAATGAAGCAATCAGTTTCATCCTTTACCATGTTAATGGGGATCAATTCACTTTTACTGTAATTAATTCTCATGCCTGAAACCTGCTCAAAGCAGTTCAAAACCATCTTCAGGTTTGAGGCATGCTGCAGGTTTTTATCTAGGAAGAGGATGGTATCATCTGCATATTGCAGGCAGATGATCCCTTTAGGGCAGACTTCAGGGCAGAGCCCTGCAATCATATCCTGATTGGCTGCCTTTATCAGCATTCTAGTGAGAGCATCCACTACTAGGTTAAATAACAATGGGGAAATGGGGTCTCCCTGCCTGAGCCCCTTCCCTGTGAGAAAGAAGTCACTTCCACTGTTGTTCACCTTGACTCCAATGGACCCACCATGGGTAATCTGCTTAATCCACTGTGTCCATTTCTCCCCAAAACCTCTAAACTTAAGTAGTTCTTCTAGAAATTCCAGGTTGAGCTTGTCAAAGGCTTTTTCATAGTCTAGTTTTAACACCAATCCTTGTCTCTTGCTAGAGTGAATTGAGTGCAGCACCTCATGTGCTGTGACTACACTTTCTAAGATATACCTGCCTTTTAGGAAGGCAGATTGGTTACTAGCTACCAGCCTTTGCAGGATTTTTGAAAATCTGTTGGTGAGTACCTTAGTGAAAATCTTGAAGCTATAGTTCAAAAGGCTGATGGGCCTACATTTCCTCATAGAGGAAGCATCTGTTTCTTTGGGTATTAGGGTCAGCATAGCAAAGTTAAGTCTGTGTATGTCAAACCTTCCTTTGTGGAAGTCTGCAAACATACTCATCAGATCTTTCTTCACTAGCTCCCAAAAATTTTGGTAGAAAAAGAATTGGATCCCATCAGGCCCCGGGGCTCCATCAGAGTATGAGTCAAAAACAGCCTGTTTGACCTCCTCCTCTGAAAAAGGAGCTTCTAATGTGCTACTCTCCTTAAGAGTTACTCTTTCTCCCTCAGAGAAAAAGTTTAGGTTCATTTTGAAGCCATTCCTATCCTCTTATTTGAACAAATTTTTGTAATAATCACTAGCAATTCTAAGCATCCCAGCATTATCAGTGACAGGACCTTCAGGGCCATCCAGAGATTGGATGATAGTTTTCCTTCTTCTCTGATTGGCCACAACATTAAAGTACGCAGTGTTCCTGTCACCTTCTTTAATATCTCTATCCCTAGATCTCTGCTTTGCTTTAACCTCTTCCTGAAGCAAGATTTTCTGGAGCTCAGAGTGGATGAATCTAATTCTAGAGAACTCGGCTTCAGAAAGGTTTGTGGCTTCAGACTTAATATCAAGCTTATCAAATTCCTCTAAGAGGATTTTTTTTGTATCTTCTAAGTTGGGCCTCCTCATTGGAGCTCCACTCCTTAGTGATTTTCCTGAGTTTCCTAATTTTAATTTGCCAGTTCTCAATATGGGAGGAGGCATTAGTGGTCTCATTCCAAATTCTAGTAACTAGATTGGAGAAGTCTTCCCTTAGGAGCCACCATTTCTCCATTTTATAACTACTACACTTACAGGTTTGGTTTAAACCAGACTCCCAAATTAAAGGAACATGGTCACTCCCACACCTAGGCAAAGCCCTACAGGATGCCATGGGGAAGATCATATCCAACTCAGTATTACAGAAAAGCCTATCTATAGTGGACATGACTAGATCCACCTGATTGTTGGCCCAGGTGAATCTCTTGCTGGACAGCTTAATCTCAAGCAAGCTCCAGATCTCAACCCAGGCATTGAAATTATCACTCCATCTATGGTTAATATTGCCAATACTTTTATCCTTGTCATATCTCACTAGGTTAAAATCTCCCCCTATAAGGGTGGGGAGGGGGTCATTTAAAAACAAGGTATGAAGCTCAGAGATAAATCCCTCCTTCCCTTCTTCATAGGGAGAACCATAGACAGTAATGACTCTAAATGGATTATCAGTAGTTTTCAATTTCACAACACAACTAACAGAAGATTCTAAGTTGGACCAGGAGACAACATCTAAGATGTCCACGTCCACTCCCATCAGGATGCCCCCAGCAGAGCCTTGGGCTGGCAGGTGATGCCAGGAAAAATTTCTATTACCTACCAAAGATTTTAGGAAGGAGTCAGAAAACTCCTCTTTCTTAGTTTCTTGGAAACCTACAATGGAAGCATGGGTTTTAGCCATAGTTTCCAGGATCAAAACTTTCCTACTAGGTGCAACAATCCCTCTCACATTCCAGAACAGGGCATTCATGTAACAAGTCTAGTTCAGGGGTGCTTGCCCCTTCTATTCTTATAGACCAAATACCACAATTCACTATTGCTATCATCAACATTTTTTTTTGGGTGATGAAATCTGATTCAGAACCTTCAGTTTTGCCAGGGATCACACACCCCTCTCTACATTGATCGGCTACACTACTGGTAGGATCAGCACCTACCTTTTCTTCCAAAATAACATCTATGCCTATTTTATTAGCAACAGAAAGGAAACTGGGATTATTGAAAAGGGAGAAGAGTTTGTTTTTTATACCTTCTCTGTTGGTGATTGCATCTTGTGCACCTTTGAACTGTTGAGCTTTCTGAAGGATGGTTCTGGTGTCTCCAGCAACCCTATCACTCATCCTGGTAGCTTGGACAGGGCCCCAAATCTTTTTGTTGTTATGTTGTTGGATTGGTGGGAAATCTTCTTCATATTTCTGGCTCTTATCCTCCACCGCTTCCTCAGCATTGCTTCCAGGCAGGTGCAGAGTTTCCATTGACATGTCATCCTCTTCATCTTCAGTACTAATTCCATCATCCTCCCAGCTTTCCATTCCCCTCAGGAGGCTGAAACCATCCTCTAGGTTCCCATCTTCTAGCAGGCGACCAAGAGCACTACTTTTGATGTTTTGTAGTGGGTCTGGCAGCTTGTTCTTTAGCAGAGTAGTTGGGGTGGGGGGCTCCATCTCTTCCTGGCAGTGATCACTGGTTCTCTTGTTCATTCCACTACTTGAGCTGGTCCTAGATCCATTATCTGAGCTCTTGGAACTTTTATGAGAGGCTGCATCATCATTGCTTTTTGCTGTTGTGGTTGTTGTCAGTCCCTCCATTCTGCTGATCACCTATACTTTGTCCTAGTGTCTGCTCATCCACAACAGCACTTGGTGGCTCGACCTCAACATTGATTTTGTACAGCTTACCATGGATTCCAAAGATTCTCTCTTTTGGTATTCTGGAGTGGTCTTTACAGGATATCTTGACCCTGATAGTTTCATAGAAGTTCTGGAAGTTGTGTTGCCAGTCCACATCCAGCAGGACTCCAAATGTGGATGTGATTTGGTCCAGCAGTGACCATTCACACCACTTGGGGTTTATGTTTCTTAACTTGATCCAGATCGTCTGTAGCTCCTCTTCAGCAGTGATCTCTCCTTTCCAAACTTCTACATTCACTATGGTGTTTTCTTTTGACAATCCAAAGCAGGGGTATCCAGCCACCTGTTCAACATCAATCTCAGGAGGAAATTTGAGTAGGAATGTCCACTCATCTAGAGCATTGATGGGCCAAGTCCAATTGGTTTTATAGATGCTGGAGAATTCTGTTGCCAGTTCCTGTTTTGAGATCTCCCCAGACTCCACAAAAACTATACCAACATTCTTCAGCCACCCAGTGTGCTGGGCATTCACATCAGGGGCATCCAGGTGGTAAAAACCAAGTCCTTGTGCAGCAATTCCAACAAACTTTGCTGTCGAGTGCGGCTTCTTCCTGACTGGGCAATCTTCTACCTTGTGATCGATCATTTTGCAGATAAAGCAGCATTTGGGCTTCGTACACTTGTCTTTGTGATGCCCGGGGTCGCCACAATTGTAACAGGTAACTCCAGCATAGGACATCAGACCTGGGTTGGTTGCTAGCGCCCTCTGATTTGCATCTTTGCTTTTCTTCTGCTGGTTCTTGACTTGTGATCTAATCTGTGGCTGGTTACCACCATGAGTTTCCCCTTGGATCCCCCCTTGCCCGCTTGACTACCCCTGAGACAGTTGCGGAGGGGCGAACCACTGCTGCTGCGTCCCCCCCCATGGCGACGGGTAAGGTCCTGGAAACTGACCTAGGAAAGCCCATGGCGGCGGCGGGCCTTGGTAACCAAATCCAAAGAACAGCTGCTGCGGCTGCAGACCGCTCCCCTGGTTGATCTGCTGGTGGTCGGGAGGCCAATTCCCTGCTTGATCCCCCCTACCACCTCTGTTCTTGGCTCTGCCCCGCCCGCGCCCTCCATCCGCCATGAGATCTGGGTTGGGAGTGGTGGCCGCCGCGGTAGCGAGGTTGGTTGGGAGAGGCGGAACCCTAGCATCTTCACCCTCTCCCCCACTTTTTATAGGCCCCCAGAGCTGACTGTACCACCCTCCGCCTCGTCACTGTGATCATCTGGCAGCTTGGTGGGTGACTTGGCGGTTGCGTCAGCCATGTGGCCAATTTGAATCCTGTCGCTTCTCCTCCGGTCCACGAATCTGAAACCCCCCGATGATTCCATGACCAGAAGCACCTCTGCTTTTTGCTTTGATCCCAAATCTGTTACTGGCACGCTGTCAGATTCATGGCCATTGTGATGCTCTCCTGTAGCTGTAATCTCCAGAAAGTTCGCCAACGGATTCGCCTCGCTCTCAGCCGTGATTCCTGTGCCGCCATTTCCCAGGAGATCACCGCCCTCGCCAGCGTCGATCTGCCCGTCAGGAACAAGGACAGTTCGCGGTCCGTGGAGAACGACAGGATCCTGGTGACCATCTTCTGCACCGATTCGTGACCCCTCCTTGGGATCCTCATTGATGTGGCCACCGCCAGCATCACCTCTGAAATCTCCCCCTCTTCGCTGATCTGTGCTTGGGCAAACTCTGTTCCTCGTCGGTCGCTCATGGTGAGTGGGAGTGGACGGGGGCATGGGTTCACTCTGTCTGGACAGCTCCTTCCAAGCACCTTCCACCGAGAAGATGCATTCAGCCAGCCCACTGTTCATCCCAAATCCGGCTCCACAGTCCTCATGCGCTGCACAGTAGCTGTCCCCCGTGACCAAAACTGCCCGAGCTTCGAGATTCAGGGGCTGTAGCTGCCGCAGTCCCGGTCCGGCACCGGAGATAGGTAGGGCCACGGATCCACCTCCTCTGAATCCGATGGAGGGCTGGAAGGCAGGCTCCCGAGGATCCCTTCCCATCGCGCCCTGCGGCGGGCATCGCCGCACTTCGCTTCCGATTTCGCCCAAACAACGAACGCTTCCGACTGCTCCCTCGGACTTGGCATCTGGGCTTTCTCCTCCCTCGTGCCCTCGAAGTAGATTCTCCGAGCGAGGTTGAGCAGCTCTCGATCCACTTGGATCTAGCAGGTTTGAGCGTACCTCACGTTGTAGAGTTTTTGAAACGGATCTCGACTCCTCCCCGCAGCTAGATCCGCCTCCCTCCACTCCTTCACGCACTGCATCCACGAGCTTGTGTCGTCGCGGATCCGTATCGCCCTCTCCGCCCACCTCTGCATCCTCGTCGCCGGAGAGACCGATCCAATCAGGCGCAGCTTCTCTGGGAATGCTTGGTAAACGAATGGCAGAGGCATCCGAATCACCGTCGAGCCCGGCGGGCCCCCGTGCGGGAGGGACCTGGGGGGCGAGCCTGTGGATCTGGTCTGGCGAGGCATGGGGTCGTCGAGAGGTGGCTGCGGGGGCGGTGGGGGGCGGGCCATCGATGACGGCGCTGGGGGTAGGTGGGGAAGGGGAAGGGGAAAGCGCGGTCGCAGGAGCGGGCATGCCTGTCTCCTCTGCAGTAGTTTTTTGGTCACATAGACCTCTGAACACGCTATAACAAAAGTGTTAACTGAGCAATTAGCCTGGCCGCATTGGATCAAGTAGCTAGAAGAATTTTTTTCCTAGAAGTTGCACTGGCGTCATGGGCAGATGGCCTGACCGCAACACAGCCCATAACAGTTTTGACATGGGAAGAACTGATGAATGTTAACATATAAGGACGAACTTGTAATCTGCTGGTCTTGTTTCAAACGTGTGATAAGCTTTATTGGTTCTCCAATGTGTTGGGCGGCCGGCACCTTTTCCTGCAAGCTGCGACTAATTTAGTGACATGGAAGACCAATAAACTGAATTCCAAACATTCTGAATATCCAAAAACCTATTTGTAAATCTTTGTCACATGGTGCTAGACAATGCTAGACTGATCTTTAAGACTTAAACTGTTTCGAAATTTACTATATAAAAATAATCGGAAGGGCCATGAACGATCTGTGTCAGCAACAGCTACAATCAAACATAAGCTAATCGCATTAGTGGAGTCAAAGCACTCACCTAGATCATGTTGAGTCGTCTCTTATTGAGAATTGACCTTCAGTGGGCGTGAAGCATCAGCCAAACCATGTAGAAGCCCTGCCATAGCATGTACGCTAGCTAGCTCCATGCCTCTAGCAATGTTTATCGAATGGGATATGGATCGCGCACTTCAACTTCTGCTGCCCGAGGATGCTGGTGAACAATTTCGCTACTACTCCTGTCTATAAAGATACCACGGCAAGCGCGGGCGCTGGCGCGGAGTACTGGATCTCCCAATATGTACGTGCAGTTGTGCACCATACTGCTCGTGTTTGGACCTGTAGCACAGGAGAACGTGGAGGTTTCAACAAGAGAAGAACGCGAGTAGCCAAGATCAGGCTGGTGGATATCCTCGTCACGTGATGCGGACATTACATGGCGAGATGTACTCACGGTAATGGGCTCGTGTCTGCGCTACTGGGTAACTGGAGGCCGGACAGTGCCACTGCTCATGTATGACTGGTCAATGAGGAGGCCGGCGGATGGAGAGGGCGACCGATGGAGGCAGGCCGGATGATGGGACTCTCGCATAGAGAAGGAATCAACAATTAGAAATCTGCATCCACCTTGCAATAGCATAGCAAGAACCAACAGAAGGCAGGCCTGATGATAGGAGATCTATTCGATTTCTTGTAGGAAAAGAAAAGAGGGAGGTCAATAGGAGTAGGAGTGCTGCATGATGGCTACTACGTGGTATGCCTTTTTTTGCGTGGACAGGTTTTTTTACCTTGTAAGTGAGTTTTTTTATTCTATGAATCAATCTGCACCGTAATAATTCGGTCCTACCAGATTAACGGCTCGTAAAATCTAATTAATGTGAGAATTTCTAGGAAGTTTTTTTTATTCTATGAATCGACCTGCACCGTAATAATTCGGTCCCACCGGATTAACGGCTCATAAAATCTAATTAATGTGAGAATTTCTAGGAAGTCAAGAATTAGTATAGGTATAGATTAGTCAACATATTATTCAATAGCAATTCAGCTTGATCAACAGTTCTTTCCCTTAAAACACAACCAGCACAACTATCCAGGTGGTCTCTGGAAGCATAGGTTAGTCCATTATAAAAGATATCAAGTATTTCACTTTTCTTGAGAGGGTGATCAGTCAAAGCATTAAGTAATTGGAGAAGCCTCCCCTAAGCTTGTGGGAGACTCTCTTCATGAAATTGCACAAAATTATAAATTTCCCTTAAAGCAGCTTGATTCTTATGAGCGGGGAAATATTTAGCAGAGAAGTAATAAATCATATCCTGGGGGCTATGCACAGAACCAGGATCAAGAGAATTAAACCATGTCTTAGCATCACCCTTTAATGAGAACAGAAATAGCTTAAGGATATAGTAGTAGCGAGTTTTCTCATCATTATTGAATAGGGTGGTGCTACCTCTTGAGCACTGCGTTGGATTTTCTTGAAGAGTAAAGGATGATGCAGCAAAGTACCATAAGTATTTCCCTCAGTTTTTAAGAACCAAGGTATCAATCCAGTAGGAGGCTACGCGTGAGTCCCTCGTACTACACAAAGCAAATAACTCCTCGCAACCAATGCGACTAGGGGTTGTCAATCCCTTCACGGTCACTTACGAGAGTGAGAACTAATAGAAATGATAGATAATATTTTTGGTATTTTTGTGATAAAGATGCAAAGTAAAATAAAAAAGCAAAGTAAATAGCAAAGGCAATAATAAAGTGATAGAAGATTAATATGATGGAGATAGACCCGGGGGCCATAGGTCTCACTAGTGGCTTCTCTCAAGAGCATAAGAATTTTACGGTGGGTGAACGAATTACTGTTCGGCAATTGACAGAATTGAGCATAGTCATGACAATATCTAGGTATGATCGTGTATATAGGCATCACGTCCGAGACAAGTAGACCGACTCCTGCCTGCATCTACTACTATTACTCCACTCATCGACCGCTATCCAGCATGCATCTAGAGTATTAAGTTAATGAAAACAGAGTAACGCCTTAAGCAAGATGACATGATGTAGAGGGATAAATTCATGCAATATGATAAAAACCCCATCTTGTTATCCTCGATGGCAACAATACAATACGTGCCTTGCTGCCCCTACTGTCACTGGGAAAGGATTCCGCAAGACTGAACCCAAAGCTAAGCACTTCTCCCATTGCAAGAAAAACCAATCTAGTAGGCCAAACCAAACTGATAATTCGAAAATACTTGCAAAGATAACCAATCATACATAAAAGAATTCATAGAAGATTCAAATATTGTTCATAGATAATCATGATCATAAACCCACAATTCATCGATCTCAACAAACACACCGCAAAAAGAAGATTACATTGAATAGATCTCCACGAGAGAGGGGGAGAACATTGTATTGAGATCCAAAAAGAGAGAAGAAGCCATCTAGCTACTAACTAGGACCCGAAGGTCTGAGGTAAACTACTCACACTTCATCGGAGGGGCTATGGTGATGATTTAGAAGCCCTCCATGGTGGATGCCCCCTACGGCGGAGCTCCGCAACAGGCCCCAAGATGGGATCTCATGGGTACAGAAGGTTGCGGCGGTGGAATTAGGTTTTTGGCTCCGTATCTAATCATTTGGGGGTACGTGGGTATATATAGGAGGAAGAAGTACGTCGGTGGAGCATCATGGGGCCCACGAGGGTGGAGGGCGCGCCCTGGTGGGGTAGGCGCGCCCCTTACCTCGTGCCCTCCTCGAAGCTTCCTTGACTTAGGGCCCATGTCTCCTGGATCACGTTCGGTGAGAAAATCACGTTCCTGAAGGTTTCATTCCATTTGGAATCCGTTTGATATTCCGTTTCTTCGAAACTCTGAAATAGGCAAAAAACAGCCATTCTGGGCTGGGCCTACGGTTAATAGGTTAGTCCCAAAAGTAATATAAAAGTGTAAAATAAAGCCCAATAATGTCCAAAACAGTAGATAATATAGCATGGAGCAATCAAAAATTATAGATACGTTGGAGACGTATCAGGCATCCCGAAGCTTAATTCCTACTCGTCCTCGAGTAGGTAAATGATAAAAACAGAATTTTTGATGCGGAGTGCTACTTGGAATAATTTTAATGTAATTCTTCTTAATTGTGGTATGAATATTCAGATCCGAAAGATTGAAGACAAAAGTTCATATTGACATAAAAATAATAATACTTCAAGCATACTAACTAAGCAATTATGTCTTCTCAAAATAACATGGCCAAAGAAAGTTCATCCCTACAAAATCATATAGCTTAGTCATGCTCCATTTTCGTCACACAAGAATGCTCTCATCATGCAAAACCCCGATGACAAGCCAAGCAATTGTTTCATACTTTAGTAATCTAAAACTTTATAAACCTTCACGGAATACATGAGCGTGAGCCATGGATATAGCACTATGGGTGGAATAGAATATGATGATGGGGGTTATGTGGAGAAGACAAAAAGGAGAAAGTCTCACATCAACGAGGCTAATCAATGAGCTATGGAGATGGCCATCGATTCATGTTAATGCAAGGAGTAGGGATTGCCATGCAACGGATGCACTAGAGCTATAAATGTATGAGAGCTCAACAAAAGAAACTAAGTGTGTGTGCATCCAACTTGCTTGCTGACGAATACCTAGGGCACTTGAGGAGGCCCATTGTTGGAATATACAAGCCAAGTTCTATAATGAAAAATTCCCACTAGTATATGCAAGTGATAAAACAAGAGACTCTCTATCATGAAGATTATGGTGCTACTTTGAAGCACAAGTGTGGAAAAAAAAGGATAGTAGCATTGTCCCTTCTTATATTTTTCCCTTTTCTGGGCCTTCTTTTATTTTCTTTTGGCCTTTCTTTTTTGGGGGGACAATGCTCTATTAAATGATGATCATCACACTTCTATTTTTTTTACAACTCAATGATTACAACTCGATACTAGAACAAAGTATAACTCTATATGAATGCCTCCGGCGGTGTACCGGGATATGCAATGAATCAAGAGTGACATGTATGAAAGAATTATGAACGGTGGCTTTGCCAAAAATACTATGTCAACTACATGATCATGCTAAGCAATATGACAATAATGAGTATGTCATGATAAAAGGAACGGTGGAAAGTTGCATGGCAATATATCTCGGAATGGCTATGGAAATGCCATAATAGGTAGGTATGGTGGCTTTTTTGAGGAAGATATAAGGAGGTTTATGTGTGAAAGAGCATATCATATCACGGGGTTTGGATGCACCGGCGAAGTTTGCACCAACTCTCAATGTGAGAAAGGGCAATGCAAGGTACCAAAGAGGCTAGCAATGATGGAAGGGTGAGAGTGCGTATAATCGATGGACTCAACATTAGTCATAAAGAACTCACATACTTATTGCAAAAATCTACAAGCCATCAAAAACCAAAGCACTACGCGCATGCTCCTAGGGGGATAGATTGGTAGGAAAAGACCATCGCTCGTCCCCGACCGTCACTCATAAGGAGGACAATCAAAGAACACCTCATGTTTCAAATTTGTTACATAATGTTTACCATACGTGCATGCTACGGGACTTGCAAACTTCAACACAAGCATTTCTCAAATTCACAACTACTCAACTAGGACAACTTTTATACTATCACCTCCACATCTCAAAACAATCATCAAGCATCAAACTTTTCTTAGTATCCAACACACTCATAAGAAAGTTTTTACTATTTTTGTATACCTAGCATATTGAAATTATTAATAAAATTACCATGCTATTTAAGACTCTCAAAATAATCTAAGTGAAGCATGAAAGATCAATAGTTTGTATAAAACAAATTCACCACCGTGCTCTAAAAGATATAAGTGAAGCACTAGATCAAAACTATATAGCTCAAAAGATATAAGTGAAGCACAAAGAGTATTCTAACAAATTACAATTCATGTATGGCTCTCTCAAAAGGTGTGTACAGCAAGGATTCTTGTGGTAAACTAAAAAGTAAAGACTCAAATCATACATGACGCTCCAGGCAAAACACATATCATGTGGTGAATAAAAATATAGCTCCAAATAAAGTAACCGATTGAAGTAGACGAAAGAGGGGATGCCTTCCGGGGCATCCCCAAGCTTTGACTTTTTGGTGTCCTTAGATTATCTTGGGGGTGCCATGGGCATCCCCAAGCTTAGGCTCTTGCCACTCCTTGTTCCATAATCCATCAAAATATTTCACCCAAAACTTGAAAACTTCACAACAAAGAACTCACCAAAAATCTCGTGAGCTCTGTTAGCGAAAGAAAACAAAAGACCACTTCAAGGTACTGTAATTAAATCATTTTTTATTTAGGTGTTAAACCTATAGTATTCCAATTTCTCTATGGTTTGTAAACCATTTTACTAGCCATAGATTCATCAAAATAAGCAAACAACACACGAAAAACAGAATCTGTCAAAAACAGAACAGTCTGTAGTAATCGGTAACTAACGCAAACTTCTGGAACTCCACAAATTCAGCCAAAATAGGAAACCTAGGCATTTTTTTAATTTATCAGCAGCAATTGGCATCACTATTTTATCACGTTCTGGTGATTTTTAACAATTGTTTTCGTGAACAGAAAGTTTCTGGAAATTACCGCAAGATCAAATGACTACCATCCAAGAAGATCCTATAGGTTTAACTTGGCACAAATACTAATTAAAACATAAAACACATCTAACCAGAGGCTAAATCAAAGATTTATACCTAAGCAAAATCAAAAGCAAAAAACTGAAAATAAAATTGGGTTGCCTCCCAACAAGCGCTATCGTTTAACGCCCCTAGCTAGGCATAAAAGCAAGGATAGATCTAGGTATTGCCATAATAGTGGTATGGCAAATCATGAAAACTTCTCTCATATTCTCTACGTTCAGCAGCAAGTTTTCTTTGAGGCAAGCAAAAATAATCAAAAGGGCTAAATTTAATGGGACAAAAGTCCCCAAGATCAATCTCGGGAGGTATGGGTACCTCCCTAGGCCCTTTGTATTGCACAACCAATTCATCATTAAGAGCATTCTTTTGGCAGAAAGTCACAAGCCTTCGTTCAAGAGGAAAACCTAGTCCATTATTCTGAATAGCAAAATCATCATTAAGCTCGGAAATTTTATCAACTAGAACATCGGTAGGAACCTTTTTCCTAAGATTTTCATTATAAGCAATATGATCTAAAGATTGTAAACACATCATGTCTTCTTGATTAAAAAGGATAGCTTCAATGGGAGGATGACTAGCATCTACCCTATAATGCGCAAAGATTTCTTTGGCCTCTTTTATTATAAATCTAAACTCATGAGCCAAAAAGATAGTGGCGGCACACTTAACAGAAGAATGCTCAATATTAGAGAATTCTAAGAAAATTCTTTGTATATGCATGTGCATAAATTGCCTTTCAAGTTCAACTATAAGCATGGCAATAGCGTCCGCAAGACTACTATTTCTATGAAGAATAGAACCGCACATAGAAGGCAAAGCACCGGTACAAGTAAAGAAATCTTGAATAACTCCTTTTCCAATAATATTATCACTACCGATTCGAAATCTTTTTGTATGTAAGGTAGGGGGTTCTTCAGCAGGAGCGTCAGAATTTTCCATGATATTATTATCGTCCAAATCGGCAATAATTTCCCCAAATTCAGACATAACGACAGACAAGCGAGAAAAAGGCAAACGGAAAAGAGAGGGCGCATAAAGCGGCAAAGGTGAAGTGGGGGAGAGGAAAACGAGAGGCAAATGGCAAATAATGTAATGCGAGAGATAAGGGATTGTGATGGATACTTGGTATGTTGACTTTTGAGTAGACTCCCCGGCAACGGCGCTAGAAATTCTTCTTGCTACCTCTTGAGCACTGCGTTGGACTTCCTTAAAGAGGAATGGATGATGCAGCAAAGTAGCGTAAGTATTTCCCCCAGTTTTTGAGAACCAACGTATCAATCCAGTAGGAGGCTACGCGTGAGTCCCTCGTACCTACACAAAGCAAATAACTCCTTGCAACCAACGCGAATAGGGGTTGTCAATCCCTTCACGGTCACTTACGAGAGTGAGATCTGATAGAAATGATAGATAATATTTTTGGTATTTTTGTGATAAAGATGCAAAGTAAAATAAAAAGCAAAGTAAAAAAGCAAAGGCAATAATAAAGTGATGGCAGATTAATATGATGGAGATAGACCCGGGGGGCCATAGGTTTCACTAGTCGCTTCTCTCAAGAGCATAAGTATTTTACGGTGGGTGAACGAATTACTCTTGAGCAATTGACAGAATTGAGCATAGTTATGAGAATATCTAGGTATGATCATGCATATAGGCATCAAGTCCGAGACAAGTAGACCGACTCCTGCCTGCATCTACTACTATTACTCCACTCATCGACCGCTATCCAGCATGCATCTAGAGTATTAAGTTAATGAAAATAGAGTAATGCCTTAAGCAAGATGACATGATGTAGAGGGATAAATTCATGCAATATGATAAAAACCCCATCCTGTTATCCTCGATGGCAACAATACAATACGTGCCTTGTTGCCCCTACTATCACTGGGAAAGGACACCGCAAGATTGAACCCAAAAGCTAAGCACTCCTCCCATTGCAAGAAAAACCAATCTAGTAGTCCAAACCAAACTGATAATTCGAAGAGACTTGCAAAGATAACCAATCATACATAACAGAATTCAAAGAAGATTCAAATATTGTTCATAGATAATCTTGATCATAAACCCACAATTCATCGGTCTCAACAAACACACCGCAAAAAGAAGATTACATCGAATAGATCTCCACGAGAGAGGGGGAACATTGTATTGAGATCCAGAAAGAGAGAAGAAGCCATCTAGCTACTAAGTATGGACCCGAAGGTCTGAGGTAAACTACTCACACTTCATCGGAGGGGCTATGGTGATGATGTAGAATCCCTCCCTGGTGGATGCCCCCTCCGGTGGTGATGGATTCATGTACCTAGGGTAGGGTCATAGGCCTGACCTGGACGTCCTACCCAAGGGTACCCTTAGAAGAAATCACCTTCCAGTCGACCAAACGAGGAACCCACTCGACTGACTAGAAGGACTCGACCATGGAGACTCACTCGACCATGAAGATACACTCGACCACCAGAAGGTCAGAAGGCACTCCGCAACGCAAAGGCCTGTAATTGAATAGACTTAATGATAGTTAAGGCACTTTATGAGGGGCGTTACCAGTAACGCCCCAGGCTTAATGTACTTTAACCTCTCCATTATGTGGGCTGGCTGGGGTCCTGGCGCACTCTATATAAGCCACCCCCTCCACAGATAGAGGGGTTCTCACTCTTGTAATACCTACACTGATAATCCACTCGACCGCCTTAGGGCTCCGAGACGTAGGGCTTTTACTTCCTCCGAGAAGGGCCTGAACTCGTATATCGCTTGTGTTCACAACCTCTCCATAGCTAGGACCTTGCCTCTTCATACCTACCCCCCACTCTACTGTCAGACTTAGAACCACGACAGTTGGCGCCCACCGTGGGGCAGGTGTTTTAGCGATTTGTGGAGGAGTTGCAGTACTTCCGAGTACCTTCATCATGATGACTGCTGGAGTTTTGGTTGAGGGGCGCGAGATCCGTCTCGGTGCTCTCACCTTTGTCGCCGACGACTCCGCATGGCTCCAGGAGGCTCCACTCGACGTCGAGGCGCTCCCCATCCGCGGGGCGACACACTTTCGCGCATGTGTTCGCGGTGTTCTGCTGCGACAACCGTCGACCCCGTATCGGTCGACTCCTTTATCGGTCGCCTACCCGGTCTCCCGCCAGCGCAAGCGCTCTGGTCGGTCAAGACTCCAGCGGTGGGTGAAGCACGCGGTGGCTCGCCAGACAGCCATCGCCCAGGTCGCGGCCATTGAGCCCGACGAGTCCCTCTACGGCCTGTTCGATCTGTCGACTGGCTCCGTAGAGACCGCATCCGAATGTGATAGCAGTGATCCAGCGGCGGAAATCCTCATGGTCGACGGCCCCTGCAGTCCTCCCGGCTTCGCCCATGGCGGCGGAGCAGCTGGAGGAGGTGACCCCGTACAAGAGCACGAGGAGTACCAGCCCGAGACACTCGACTCTCTGCAGAGAGAAGAGCTTCACCGCAGGAACATGGATGCCCTGCATACTCCCATCGCCGGAGAAACCCCCGAGGCTCGCGCCTTGGAGGAAGCACGTTTGGCCAACGTCGCTGAACGCGCTCGCTTCGAGAATCTTCAGCGAGCGCTCGACGAGCGCGCGCGGCAACGAGTCCCCGAAGCCAGTCGACGTCGACTCTTCCCACCGACTCAGGTATACCGCACGCCAATTCAGAATTTAGCAGCTGCAACCCGTATAGCAGAGTCCATCCAGCCATCCCAGTCGAAAGCTGGGATAGGCTTGATGCAGATCAGAGATTTACTCCGAGCAGCAGGAGACCAGAACTCAGCCGTGTCGCAGTCACGCAACAGAATTCACAGTCGATCCGTCGCTGCGAATACTGTTCAGTCGGCTCACAGTCCCAGATCGCCTCTACGGCGAGAAGGGCGCGACAACCGGCGAGAGCAGTACGGAGACCGATTCGACCGGGATGATAGGCGTCGAGTACCCGTTTCCCCTCCGAGGGAAGGGTCTTACGCTCCTCGCCGGCAAGAAGACAGACGTCAGTTCAGTACAGGGCGAAGAGTTCTAGTCGACCCCAGGGAACCAGGCTTCAACGCGCGATCCATTATCGTGCAAGGCTTGGTCGACCGGAACAGAGCCCATCGAGGCGGACCTGAGAGAGATGCACCCACAAGCAGTCGAGTGCATGTTTCTGGTCCAGAGTGTTTTAGCAGGGCTATCAGAGCCGCAGTGATCCCCCCCAATTTCAGATTAGCAACAGGAGTCAGCAAATTCACTGGGGAGTCCAAGCCTAAAACTTGGCTTGAAGATTACCAAGTGGCTGTTCAGATTGGTGGTGGGAACGATGAGGTGGCCATGAAACACTTGCCCCTCATGTTGGAAGGTTCTGCCAGGGCATGGCTGAATTAGTTACCTCCTAGCAGTATATACACTTTGGAAGATTTTGTCCCGAGTGTTCGTCAGAACTTTTGAAGGAACCTGCAAACGACCGGCTGGCTTGACGGAGCTGCAAGTCTGTGTGCAGAAGACCAATGAGACTCTCCGAGAGTACATTCAGAGGTGGATCACTCTGCACCATACTGTGGAAAATGTGTCGGACCATCAGGCAGTTTGCGCCTTCAAAGATGGCGTCAAGAACAGAGAATTGAGTCTGAAGTTTGGTCGAACCGGCGACATGACCTTGAGTCGAATGATGGAGATTGCTACCAAGTACGCCAATGGCGAGGAAGAAGACCGACTCCGAAGTGGCAAGTACAAGCCAAGTCAGTCGGAGAAGGGAAATTCCAGTCGGAAACAGAAGCGGAAAGCCGAGCCAGCAGCTCCAGGAGAGGCCCTGGCCGTGACTCAGGGGAAGTTCAAGGGGAAGCCAAAAGGATCCTGGAATCCTAAGAAAGTAAAGGATAAAGAAGGAAATGACGTGATGGATATGCCATGCCATATTCACACAAAGAAAGATGAAGAGGGCAACATCATTTACCCAAAGCACACCACTCGCCAGTGTCGACTCCTGATCCAGCAGTTTCAGGGAAAACAGTCTAAGGACAAGGAGAAGGAGCCAGACAAGGCCGGAGACAAAGAGGACAGTGAGGAAGAATATCCGCATGTCAACTCCACTCTGATGATCTTCGCGGATGTGGAAAGCAAGAGTCGACTGATAGTCATTAACCGTGAGGTAAAGATGGTTGCCCCAGTAAAGCCAAGTTACGTGAAGTGGTCCCAAACACCGATCACATTCGACCAATCTGATCATCCGACTCATATTGCCACCCCTGGGCGGCAAGCGTTGGTGGTCGACCCAATTGTCGAAGGCACTCGACTGACAAAAGTGCTGATGGATGGTGGTAGTGGGCTGAACTTGTTATATGCAGATACATTGAAAGGGATGGGCATTCCGATGTCCCGATTGAGCACTAGCAACATGAGTTTCCACGGAGTCATACCAGGGAAGAAGGCCAATTCACTCGGCCAAATAGCTCTGGATGTGGTTTTTGGTGATTCCAAGCACTTTCGCAAGGAAAAGTTGACCTTTGAGGCTGTGGATTTTCAGAGTGCATACCACGCCATTTTGGGGAGGCCAGCCTACGCACGTTTCATGGCTCGACCATGTTACGTGTACCTCAAACTGAAAATGCCAGGCCCCAAGGGAGTGATCACTGTCACCGGTGATCGGAAAAAGGCCGAAGAGTGCTTTCAGAAGGGCTCGAAGATTGCCGACTCCCAAGTGACAGCGGTCGAATTCGAAGAATACAAGCAAAACGCAGATCCGAGTGATTTGTTACGATCCAAGAAGCCAGCCACAGAGTCTGCATTTCAGTCGTCTGGTGAGACGAAGCCAGTTCATATTCACCCGACTGACCCCAATGCAGCCCCGACCCACATCTCCACGACACTCGACCCGAAATAGGAAGAAGCGCTCATCCAGTTCCTCCGTGAGAACTGGGACATTTTCGCATGGAAGCCAGCTGACATGCCAGGTGTTCCCAGGGGACTGGCTGAGCATCGCCTCCGAGTCGACAAGTCAGCGAAACCGGTTAAAGAGCATCTTCGGCGGTCCGCCGTCCAGAAGAGAAAAGCTATTGGTGAAGAAGTGACTCGACTGTTGGCGGCGGGATTTATCCGAGAGATATACCACTCCGAGCGGCTCGCTAATGTCGTCATGGTTCCCAAGAAGGATAACTCACTCCGCATGTGCATTGACTTTAAGCACATCAATCGGGCCTGCCCGAAGGATCATTTTCCTCTCCCCCGCATAGATCAAATTGTTGACTCGACCGCGGGATGTGAGAGATTGTCTTTTCTAGATGCATATTCCGGGTATCATCAGATCCGTCTGTATGGACCCGATGAAATAAAAATAGCTTTCATCACTCCATTCGGGTGCTTCTGCTATATCACCATGCCATTCGGCCTCAAGAATGCCGGAGCCACATTTATGCGAATGATTCAGAAGTGTCTTCTCACTCAAATCAGTCGGAATGTGGAAGCGTATATGGATGATATCGTCGTTAAGTCGTGAAAAGGTTCCGACCTGCTTGCTGACCTCGCCGAAACATTTGCCAACCTCAGAAGGTACGATATCAAGCTCAATCCGTCAAAGTGCACATTCGGAGTTCCTGGTGGCAAGTTACTCGGTTTTCTCGTTTCCGAACGAGGAATCGATGCTAATCCAGAAAAGATCGGCACTATTCTCCGAATGAAACACCCTGTGTGAGTGCACGACGTCCAGAAGCTTACTAGATGCTTGGCCGCATTAAGTCGATTCATCTCCCGACTCGGTGAAAAGGCATTGCCTCTTTACCGACTGATGAAGAAGGCCGACAAGTTCGAGTGGACTCCAGAAGCTGATGCAGCGTTTGCCGAGCTAAAAGCTCTGCTCTCCACCCAGCCGGTGCTTGCTGCTCCAATCAGCAAAGAGCCTCTGTTGCTCTATATCGCAGCCACAGGACAAGTCGTCAGTACAGTGCTTACGGTCGAGCGGGAAGAGGAAGGAAAAGCCTTCAAAGTTCAACGCCCGGTGTATTATTTGTCTGAAGTCTTGACTCCATCCAAGCAGCGATATCCGCATTATCAGAAGCTTGTGTATGGCATATACATGACCACGAAGAAGGTTGCTCATTATTTCTCTGATCATTCTATCACAGTCGTCAGCGACGCTCCTTTATCAGAGATTCTGCACAACAGAGACGCAACCGGTCGAGTGGCGAAATGGGCAATTGAACTTCTTCCCCTTGATATCAAATTTGAGGCAAAGAAAGCCATTAAGTCCCAGGCTATAGCGGATTTCCTCGCCGAGTGGATTGAACAACAGCAGTCGATTGAAGTTCACTCGGAGCATTGGACCATGTTCTTCGATGGCTCTAAGATGCTGAATGGATCTGGTGCTGGGGTAGTTCTGGTTTCCCCCAGAGGAGATAAGCTTAGGTATGTGCTCCAGATTCACTTTGATTCCTCCAACAATGAGGCAGAGTACGAGGCCCTCTTATATGGATTGCGCATGGCCATCTCACTCGGCGTCCGTCGCCTGATGGTCTATGGCGACTCAGATTTAGTGGTCAACCAGGTGATGAAGGAGTGGGATGTAAGAAGCCCAGCCATGACTGGATACTGCAATGCAGTGAGGAAGCTGGAAAAGAAGTTCGAGGGGTTGGAGCTCCATCACATCCCCCGACTGAAAAATCAAGCAGCAGATGATCTGGCGAAGATAGGTTCCAAAAGAGAAGCCATTCCGAGTGGTGTGTTTTTGGAGCATATACACACTCCGTCAGTTAAAGAAGATCCCTTCACAGAGGAAACACCACAGCCCAAGAGTGCCACGGACCCGACTGAGGTTGAGGTCCCAGCAGTGGTCGACTTGGTCATGGAGGTTTTAGTGGTCACTCCTGATTGGACAATTCCCTATATCGCATATATCCTGAGAAAGGAACTCCCAGAAGATGAGGAAGAGGCTCGGCAGATCGTCCGTCGATCCAAAGCTTTTACCGTTATCAAAGGACAGCTGTATAGAGAAAGCTCGACTGGAGTCGGTCAAAAATGCATAATGCCAGAAGAAGGTCGAGTCATTCTCCACGATATCCACTCGGGGACCTGTGGTCACCATGCGTCCTCTCGGACCATTGTAGCCAAAGCATACCGAGCTGGATTTTACTGGCCGAGGGCGAATGAGATGGCGAAAGAAATAGTGGACAAGTGCGAAGGATGTCAATTCTATTCCAATATGTCACACAAGCCTGCATCAGCTCTGAAGACCATTCCGCTCGTCTGGCCGTTCGCAATATGGGGGTTGGACATGGTCGGTCCCTTGAGAACGGGTCGTAGTGGTTTCACGCATGTACTGGTGGCAGTCGACAAGTTCACCAAGTGGATTGAAGCTAAACCCATCAAGAATCTTGACGCCGGTACTGCTGTTTCCTTCATCAGAGAGCTGACGTTCCGATATGGAGTCCCGCACAGCATTATCACGGATAATGGGTCGAATTTTGACTCAGAGGAATTCAAGGATTTCTGCAACGCTCAAGGCACACGAGTCGACTACGCTTCAGTCGCCCATCCGCAGTCGAATGGACAGGCAGAACGAGCCAATGGCTTAATCCTCAAGGGTCTGAAACCCCGACTGATGAGAGATCTTAAGCATGCGGCTGGAGCGTGGGTCGACGAGCTCCCTTCAGTGCTTTGGGGATTGCGGACCACACGTAATCGGTCGACCGGCAGAACTCCATTCTTCTTGGTCTATGGAGCTGAAGCGGTCCTGCCGAGTGATCTTCTTCACAACGCTCCCCGGATTGAACTTTATAATGAAGCAGAAGCTGAACAAGCGCGTCAGGACGCAGTCGACCTTCTAGAAGAGGAAAGGGAGATGGCTCTGATCCGCTCGACCATCTACCAACAAGACTTGCGTCGGCTTTACGCCAGGAATGTGAGAGGTCGAGCCTTCCAGGAAGGAGATCTAGTCCTCCGAGTGGATCAGCAGAAACAACATAAGCTCGCCCCTTCCTGGGAAGGGCCCTTCATCGTCACCAAGGTTCTCCACAACGGGGCATATCGTCTCTACAACGTCGAACACAATATCGAAGAGCCCCGAGCTTGGAATGCGGATCTGCTCCACCCGTTTTACACTTAAAGTTTTTCACTCGGATGAGTTGTAATAAAATACTTCTGTAGTTCATGGATTTCAAAATAATAGTGTCATAATTCCTCCATAATTTTTGTCACTTTTTAGTTTTGTCCAGCAAAATGTTCCCCCAGTGGATGGCTTAGTCGCGAATCCGTTTCGCCTAAGTTTGTACAAATCCTACCGAGTGGTAAGCCAGACTTCCACTCGGAGGCTTAGCCGCGAATCCGTTTCGCCTAAGTAACCAAAAAATCCTACCGAGTGGTAAGCCAGACTTTCACTCGGAGGCTTAGCTGCAGCCCAGTGCTCGCCTAAGGTATTAAAAATCCTACCGAGTGGTAAGCCAGACTTCCACTCGGAGGCTTAGCCGCGAATCCGTTTCGCCTAAGTAACCAAAAAATCCTACCGAGTGGTAAGCCAGACTTTCACTCGGAGGCTTAGCTGCAGCCCAGTGCTCGCCTAAGGTATTAAAAATCCTACCGAGTGGTAAGCCAGACTTCCACTCGGAGGCTTAGCTGCAGCTCAGTGCTCGCCTAAGTATTAAAAATCCTACCGAGTGGTAAGCCAGACTTCCACTCGGAGGCTTAGCTGCAGCTCAGTGCTCGCCTAAGTATTAAAAATCCTACCGAGTGGTAAGCCAGACTTCCACTCGGAGGCTTAGCTGCAGCCCAGCACTCGCCTAAGTAACATGCGCGCTCGCAAGGAGGACGAGGTGCAGGTCGACTGCGACCCTCTCCTCCGAGCTACACCATAAGTAACATGTGCGCTCGCAAGGAGGACGAGGTGCAGGTCGACTGCGACCCTCTCCTCCGAGCTACACCATAAGTATGATGTGCGCTCGCAAGGAGGACGAGGTGCAGGCCGACTGCGACCCTCTCCTCCGAGCTACACCATAAGTGTGATGTGTGCTCGCAAGGAAGACAAGGTGCAAGTCGACTGCGGCCCTCCCCTCCGAGCTTCGCCACAAATACAACAGAAATCCTACCGAGTGAAGAGCAAACCTCTCACTCGGGGGCTTAGCTGCAGCCCAGTGCTCGCCTAAGATATAAGAAATCCTACCGAGTGAAGAGCAAACCTCTCACTCGGGGGCTTAGCTGCAGCCCAGTGCTCGCCTAAGGTATAAGAAATCCTACCGAGTGAAGAGCAAACCTCTCACTCGGAGGCTTAGCTGCAGCCCAGTGCTCGCCTAAGATATAAGAAATCCTACCGAGTGAAGAGCAAACCTCTCACTCGGGGGCTTAGCTGCAGCCCAGTGCTCGCCTAAGGTATAAGAAATCCTACCGAGTGAAGAGCAAACCTCTCACTCGGGGGCTTAGCAGCAGCCCAGTGCTCGCCTAAGGAATAAGTCGACTGCGGCAAGCATCTTGCTGTGGACCTACAAAGGGCAGTTCGAGCCAAAAGCAATCATATCCAAACAACCAATCCAAGTTTAGGTCGATACCTAAAGGAACCGAGAGTGCTCAGGCACTAAGCCTGTTAAAGTTTTATCGGTTACAATTCCACTCGGCATACCGAGGCAAATTTAAAGTGTAAGACTCAAAGAAAGTTTTTTACCCCTCCTGTGGAGGGCTGGAAGGAGCGACGAACTCATCGAGGTCGATCCCATCTGCGATCCGTGTAGCAGCAGCGATGAAAGTCTCCATGAAGGACCTGAAGTTGTGCTTCTTGGGGTTGGCCACTCGGAGAGCCGCCAGCTTATCTTCTCGTGCATCCTTGCAGTGGACTCGCGCCAGGCACAGGGCGACATCTGCGCCACACCGAGCCGAGGACTTCTTCCACTCCTGCACTCGGTCAGGGACGGCATTCAATCGAGCCATTAGCGACTCGAGGTCATTTTGGAGTGTCGCCCCAGGCCAGAGCGTCGAGTCGATGCGGGACGTGGCAACCTTCAACCTTGCGAGGTAGTCCACGACAGCGGCAACACGAGACTCCAGTCGGAAGACATTCATGGCAACTTCATCATTCACCGGAGAATTGACAGGGTCAAGGTTCGGCTCCAACCGGCTGGTTTCTTCTTCAAAGTTGCGACAGAATTCTGCAAAGACAAAACCCCGAGTCGAGACAATGGTCGAATGGGAACGTCACAGTTGGAAGAATTGGTCGAGTGTAAAAGACTACCTTCGAGCATAAGGAACAATTTCTTAGCAAGACCACCCAGGAAGCCTTCCAGGTCATTCTTCTTCCCAGTCAACTGGTTGATCTTCTCAGTCAGAGTGGTCTTGTCTGCTTTCAGTCGGTCAACGTCCTTGGTGGCAATGGCCAGAGCAGCCTTCAGATTGGTGTTGTCCTGTTCGAGCTTGGTGACTGAGGCTAGCTTTTCGTCGGCAAGCTTGATCTTCTCAGACAGCTCAAGCTCCTTCTTCCTCTGGGCCTCCTTCACCTTGCCTGTAAATTACAGCAAAGTCAGGTTTGAAGCAAATGAGGGGAGAAAAGAGTCGTCGAAGTCTCACCAAACATACCTTTGGTCTCCTCCTTTGCCTTCGTCAGATTTTCCTGCACTAGTTTCAAGTCCAACTCGAGCTGAATATGCTTCTGCTCCAGCTCAGTATAGTGCGCCGCAAGATCACAAGATTTCTACGAAGAATCAATCGACAAAATGTCAAAGATGATTCACTTCTGAGTGAATAGTGAACAATCATACATTTCTAAGACCACAGTCGAATACAAGCATTCGACCATAGTCTCGGGGACTACACCCAGTGGGTGCACTCAGCGTGCCCCCACTGGTCCTATTCAAGACAGAGTCGACCAGTCGACCAAAAAAAAAAGTCGACCAGTCGACCCAAGTTTCTTCAGACTGTAATCAACTGCCAGCAGTAGACCACAGTCTCGGGGACTACACCCAGTGGGTTCACTTAGCGTGCCCCCACTGGTTTCAGAAACTCATTCGTTTTAAACGAGTGATGATCAATATTTACTTATAAAGCCTAAGGCCGACTGCCAGCAGTCGACCTTAGCCTTGGGGACTACACCCAGCGGGTGCACTCAGCGTGCCCCCGCTAACACGGAGTTTTTATCAACACACCCAGTGGGTGACTGCTATGAATTTCAGAAAGAAAAGTTTTGATAGCATATCCTAACAGAACAGGCGGTGGTCGACTGACCTGAACGTTGCTTTGAAGGGTGGAGCTGGCGTCGTAAGCTGCTTGGCTCGCATCCCGGATGATCTTCACCTGCTCCATCATGATCCCTGCTTGGCGTATCGCCTCCTTAGCAGCACTAGCTTGGTCCTCCGGGACGTGGTGCGTGGCGAAGAGCGAAGGCTGCGCACCACTCGACGAAGTGGGTCGAGCACTCGTCAACGGCACCGCGAAGGACACGGTATGTCGAGTGCTGGCCTCCCCCTCCGTTGCAACAGTCTCGGGCGCTGTCACATCTTGGGCTGCTTTGCCAGTAGACGCTTTCCTGCTCCTCCTATACATCAATGGTTCCTCATCTTCATCATCATCATCGGGAAGGGTGATAATGTCGTTGGTTGGAGCTTCAGAAAAGAATCAAAGTTAGAAACTATGAGTCAGTCGACTAAGAACAGGATTAAGGATACAGTACCAGGATTTGAGGTCGCCGCGTCCTCCATCTCATGATCCTCGGCCTTGCCTGAGGTTTCGGAAGTCGCAGCACTGAAGTTCCAAAGAATCAGTCGACCGATTCAAGTATCAACCAGAGACAAAACTTGTACAGAACAGGAAGACTTAAGTGATATGTGTACCCTGATATGGTGGGGATGGACACCTTCATTTTTGGCAGAGGCTTGGTTGGCCTCGACGGAGCTACCTTCGACTGCTTCGGCGCCTTCTCAGTCGGCACCGGAGAAGCGGTCCGAGGGCGTTTGGTCGACTGCGAGGCGGTCGCAACTCCCTTACCGCGTTCAGTCGAAGGGTCGTGAACAAGTTTCGACCGCCTTTCCGAGCGCGGTGGTGCAACTTCCTCCTCTTCCTCCTCTTCTTCATCCTCAACATCGTCGTCGTCGTCATCGTCATCCTCAGCAGCGTCTGAATCCCACTCTTCCTGGCTCTCACCCCCGCTAGCTTCTCCCTCCTCAGTTGGAGCCTGAGCTCCGTTGGGCATTGAGTACAGCTCGGTGAGGGCCTGGAAAACGTCAAGACAGAGTTCAGTCGACCGAATTGCAGGACATACAGAAACACATTCAACAGACATACAACGGAAGACAGAGTGAATGTACCTTATCTGGAACACTGTGATGGTCGAGTAGAGAAATCCTCCGGGATCCACGAGGATTGTCCTTGTTTCCAGTAACCGCGGCCATCCACCTTTCCACTATGGCGTCGTCGACCGCTTCCGGGTGGACTCGAGTCTCGTCTTCGGTTCCGCAGTACAACCACATGCAGTGGCTCCGGAACTGAAGGGGCTGGATTCGCCTCCGAAGGAAAACCTCCAGAAGGTCCATGCCAGTCACGCCGTCCCGAACCAACTGCACCACGCGGTCCATCAACATCTTCACATCAGCTCTCTCCTCCGGAACCACCTTCAGGGAAGAGGGTTTGTTCACTCGGCTCATGGTGAAGGGAGGGAGTCCACTCGACTGACCCGGCGTCAGCTCATTCTGGCAGTAAAACCAGGTCGACTGCCAACCCCTGACCGACTCGGGAAAAGACATAGCCGGGAAGGTGCTCTTATTCCTCACTTGGATTCCTAGGCCCCCGCACATCTGGACTACTTGGGTTTTTTTCATCCCCTGGACTCGCCTTCTTCACAGTCTGAGAACGACATGTGAAGATGTGCTTGAACAGCCCCCAGTGCGGTCGACAGCCCAAGAAGTTTTCGCACATAGATACAAATGCAGCGAGGTACGCGATGGAGTTTGGAGTAAAATGGTGGAGCTGGGCTCCAAAGAAGTTCAAAAAGCCACGAAAGAAAACACTCGGCGGCAGGGTAAATCCTCGATCAACATGGGTGGCCAGGAGCACACACTCACCCTCCTCCGGCTGAGGCTGCCACTCTTTGCCAGGAAGCCTTGCGGCGCCATGGGGGATCAGCCCGTCGTCGGCCATGTCGAGGAGATCCTTCTCCCGGATGGTCGACTGGATCCAATCTCCCTGGACCCAGCCCTTCGTCAAGCGGGATCTCGACGAAGACCCACTGCGGCTGGTGGATCTCCCCTTCGCCTTCTCAGCCGCCGACGCCTTCTCCGCCGCCGACGCCTTCTTCACGCGCTCCAACGCCGCCGTCTTCTCTTTGCCCATGGCCGCCGGCGAAGCGCGCGAGAGGGAGAATCGCGGGGGCGACAACAGTTGCCTTGGGCGGAGAAGGAGAAAGCAGAGGAAGAAGAACGGGGTACTGTGCAGAAGCCCTCACAAATCGCATTTATAGCATCCCTTCCGAGTGGATGACAGGTGGACCCGGACGATCCAATCATATCCCGAAACAGTTGCATTGACACGATACGTGGCGGAAAAAGCGGCACGGAAATCGAGGCGTCCATGTCCTGTCCCGTCCGAGCGCCGCGGTCCGTTCCGCTTCGCGCGCTTCCCCAAATTTCGTATCCCGCGAAATCCGCGAATGGCAGATCGGTCTGCCTGGGGCGAGATTTCCTGCGATCCGTCGCTCGGGAGCCGGCGAAGTATAAAAGATCACTCGACGGAAAAACCAGACTGGATCGAGTCGACTGAAGAAAGGTTGCTCGTTATCGACGAAGAAAATCTTGATCGAAGAAGACGCATATCCAGCATGTCAAAGTTCAATCGGAAAAGCATCAACTCCTTCCTCATTCAAGCCTCGACCCATTCGGGGGCTAATGATGGATTCATGTACCTAGGGTAGGGTCATAGGCCTGACCTGGACGTCCTACCCAAGGGTACCCTTAGAAGAAATCACCTTCCAGTCGACCAAACGAGGAACCCACTCGACTGACTAGAAGGACTCGACCATGGAGACTCACTCGACCATGAAGATACACTCGACCACCAGAAGGTCAGAAGGCACTCCGCAACGCAACGGCCTGTAATTGAATAGACTTAATGATAGTTAAGGCACTTTATGAGGGGCGTTACCAGTAACGCCCCAGGCTTAATGTACTTTAACCTCTCCATTATGTGGGCTGGCTGGGGTCCTGGCGCACTCTATATAAGCCACCCCCCTCCACAGATAGAGGGGTTCGCACTCTTGTAATACCTACACTGATAATCCACTCGACCGCCTCAGGGCTCCGAGACGTAGGGCTTTTACTTCCTCCGAGAAGGGCCTGAACTCGTATATCGCTTGTGTTCACAACCTCTCCATAGCTAGGACCTTGCCTCTTCATACCTACCCCCACTCTACTGTCAGACTTAGAACCACGACAGGTGGAGCTCCAGAACAGGCCCCAAGATGGGGATCTCGTGGGTACAGAAGGTTACGGCAGTGGAATTAGGTTTTTGGCTCCGTATCTAATCGTTTGGGGGTACGTGGGTATATATAGGAGGAAGAAGTACGTCGGTGGAACATCGTGGGGCCCACGAGGGTGGAGGGCGCGCCCTGGGGGGTAGGCGCGCCCCCTACCTCTTGCCCTCCTCAAAGCTTCCTTGACTTAGGGTCCAAGTCTCATGGATCACGTTCGGTGAGAAAATCACGTTCCCGGAGGTTTTATTACGTTTGGACTCCGTTTGATATTCCCTTTCTTCGAAACTCTGAAATAGGCAAAAAACAGCAATTCTGGGTTGGGCCTCCGGTTAATAGGTTAGTCCCAAAAGTAATATAAAAGTGGAAAATAAAGCCCAATAATGTCCAAAACAGTAGATAATATAGCATGGAGCAATAAAAATTATGGATACATTGGAGACGTATCAGGTGGCTATATCATTTAATTTGGTGAGATGTGCCACAACAGTTTCTGATTCATAGCCTTCAAAAGGATCAGATTCAACCAAATTAGTTATCTCAGGATCAACGGAGAAATCATAATCCTTATCAAGAACACAGATAGGTGAAGTAGGAAAAGCAGGGTCATATTTCATTCTAGCATTTAAAGATTTATCTTTTAGCTTAATGAACAGTTTCTTCAGATCATCTCTATCATTGCAAGCAAGAAAATCTCTAGCATTTTCTTCAACCATAACATAACCCTCAGGCACAACAGGAAATTCATATCTAGGAGGAGAATCTTCATCATCAATATTATCCGTTTCAATAATTTCGTTCTCTCTAGCCCTAGCAAGCTGTTCATCCAGAAATTCACCTAGTGGCACAGTATTATCAAGCATGGTGGAGTGGCAAGTTTACTCAAAATAGAAGGTGAATCAAGTGCGGAGCTAGATGGCAGTTCCTTACGTCCCCTCGTAGTTGAGTTATAAAACTTGGTTTTTGGATCACCAGTGAAAAGCTCGTAGGCAATGGATCAGTGATGGATAATTATGTCGGACGCGATTCCTAATGCAACAGTTATAACATAGGGTGACACAGAACTAGCTCCAGTTCATCATTGTAATGTAGGCATGTATTCAGAATATAGTCATACGTGCTTATGGAAAAGAACTTGCATGACATATTTTCTCCTACCCTCCCGTGGCAGCGGGGTCCTATTGGAAACTAAGGGATATTAAGGCCTCCTTTTAATAGAGTACCGGACCAAAGCATTAACACTTAGTGAAAACACGAACTTCTCAAACTACGGTCATCACCGGGAGTGGTCCTGATTATTGTCACTTCGGGGTTACCGGATCATAAAACATAGTAGGTGACTATTGACTTGCAAGATAGGATCAAGAACTCACATATATTCATGAAAACATAATAGGTTCAGATCTGAAATCATGGCACTCAGGCCCTAGTGACAAGCATTAAGCATAGCAAAGTCATAGCAACATCAATCTCAGAACATATTGGATACCAGGGATCAAACCCTAACAAAACTAACTTTATTACATGATAAATCTCATCCAACCCATCACCGTCCAGCAAGCCTACGATGGAACTACTCACGCACGGCATTGAGCATCATGAAATTGGTGATGGAGGATGGTTGATGATGATATCGGCGATGGATTCCCCTCTACGGAGCCCCGAACAGACTCCAGATAAGCCCTCCCGAGAGAGATTAGGGCTTGGCGGGGGCTCCGTATCGTAAAACACGATGAATCCTTCTCTTTGATTTTTTTTCTCCCCGAACATGAATATATGGAGTTGGAGTTGAGGTCGGTGGAGCACCAGGGGGCCCACGAGGCAGGGGGTGCGCCTAGGGGGGTAGGCGCCCCCCACCCTCGTGGACAGGGTGTGGGCCCCTTGGCCTTGTTTCTTTCGCCAGTATTTTTTATTAATTCCAAAAGTAATCTCCGTGAAGTTTCAGGTCATTCCAAGAACTTCTATTTCTGCACAAAAATAACACCATGGCAATTCTACTGAAAACAATGTCAGTTCGGGTTAGTTCCGTTCAAATCATGCAGGTTACAGTCCAAAACAAGGGCGAAAGTGTTTGGAAAAGTATATACGTTGGAGACGTATCATTGCCATCGAGCATAAAAAGATGGGGTTTATATCATATTGCTTGAGTTTATCCCTCTACATCATGTCATCTTGCTTAATGCGTTACTCTGTTCTTATAAACTTGATACTCTAGATGCAGGCAGGAGTCGGTCGATGTGTGGAGTAATAGTTGTCGATGCAGAATCGTTTCGGTCTACTTGTTGTGGACGTGATGCCTATATACATGATCATGCCTAGATATTCTCATGACTATGCACTTTTCTACCAATTTCTCGACAATAATTTGTTCACCCACCGTAACACTTGTGGTATCTTGAGACAAGCCACTTGTGAAACCTACCCCTTTGTCGCGTTGGTTGCAAGGTTCTTCTTTGTTTGTGTAGGTACGAAGCGACTTCCGTGTAGTCTCCTACTGGATTGTTACCTTGGTTCTCAAAAACTGAGGGAAATACTTACGCTACTTTGCTGCATCACCCTTTCCTCTTCAAGGGGAAAACTAATGCAGTGGTCAAGAGGTAGCAAGAAACCAGTTCGCCATGACTTTCTCGTTGCCGTTCGCCACTTCGATGCTCAGCGTGTAGAGCTAGAGAAACTCCGTTGGGTCGTGAGTGCCGTCATAGCGCGCCGGCAGGTCGGACTTGAACTTGACTGGACATACGATACGTCGCAGCTCCTGGGACAAGGTGCGGCAGCCCGCCGAACTCAATGGTACAGCTTGCTCAACGATGGGGTCTTCTTGCACCGCTCGGTCTTGACGCTGGCATGGCTGAGCGGGGAGCACACGGTCGTCGCGCTGCGGCTGCTGGATGACTTGGCAGCTGACCATGTCACGTGCAGGCATCGGGGCCTCGTCCTACACATCATGCCTGGGATTGCCCTCCATGTTGCTCCAGGGGGCGGGGGCGCGTCGCGCTCCACCTCTCCTGCACGATACGGGGGAGGGCGAAGCAAGTCGTAGGATGTCGGGGCCTCGCCCGCGGAGCTGACGAGCTTGGTGATGCGACCCAGCCGGTTATCGTAAGCCTCTTCGACAGGACGATAGCGCAGCAGCTCCCGCGCCATGAGGAGCGCGGCCTGTGCACCAGCCGGCCCACAGTGAACTTGATAAGACAATGTCTTGACGGAGGTGCATCACGTGGGAGCGCGGCCATCACGCTGCATGGAAGGAGGGAGCGAAGAGCCCTGCTGCTCCTCGACGACCGGGTCGGAGGCGGCGCTGACCATTTGCGAAGCGGGGCGATGAGGAGCACGGCGGCCCGCCGGGGCCGGTTGGGCGCCCTGGGCAGCCCTGTGCTCGACGCGGGCACGGCGAGCCTCAGCCATGAGCTCAGCGGATCGTGGATGAGAGCTGATGAAGAACGGAGCTTCAACACGCCCCTACCTGGCGTGCCAAATGTCGAATTCAAGGGCTCCGCAAACCCAAAGAGGTTCGGACACAGGGGCATGAACGAAGGTCTCCGCATTCACTGAGGGACTAAACCTGCCATGCTCAAAGCTCAAGCTCAATGGTCAAGGTGGCTGAAGGAGGGATTAGAAGACACTGAGATTTACCCAGGTTCAGGCCATATTGCGGTGTAAAACCCTACTCCTGCTTTGTGGTAGATTAGCCTAGTGAGGGGCCGAATATGAACTTGCTACATTCATAGAGCAGCCTCGGGACGGCTCTGGTGATGTGTTCTCTCGAAAGATTCACCCCCCTCTAAGAAGGATGCTAGTCCCTCTTTATAGTAGCATCAGTCCTCTTCCCGAATCATTTGGGCGGGAAGGGATCCCACAACGGCCAATTTCGAAGGGAGACAAGAGGTATATCTTATCCGAACGAAAGTTGACCTTCGTCTGCAAAGCCTCTAATCCTGACGAGGGGGTGGGCCCGGCGATGACATCTGCCGTGCAAAGCCCATGATCTTGGTCTTGTAATACCAGAATGGAAACCTTTGGCGCTCCTCTCATGAGCGCGCGCTTGACCTTGTCCTTCTTGCACAAAAGATAAAACTGCTCCCTCTGTGTGCGCTGGTCCTGGCCAGGCACTGATCTTCATGGCTCATGTCACCGCGCCATCATGAGGGGCCCCGCTTGCATAGGAAACTCCGCACCTCGGGAGGCAGCTTGCGTCACCGCTCCCCAGGAGTATTGGCGCGCTCCTTCTCACGAGGGCCCGCCAGGGCTCTTCTCGACCAGTCTTGAGATGGGCCCTGCTGGGCCGTCGTGGGGCCGCGCATCGTGCCGTAGGCAGGCAAGCTTGTGTACCCTAGGTCCCAGAACACCGACAACAACCTTTTGTCAGGATAAGCCCAGCGCATGTCCCCTTTCAAATTTGCCGCCCTGTGGTAGCCCTTTCCCACTCATAGTTTTGGGGAATAGGCCAAAGCCACATATATAAGGTACGGTGCGGCCATTGTAGCAAAGGATGGACCCCTGCTCAAAACCTTAGCGCCATTGCTACCAACAAAGAGCTCGCACTCACCTTGTAGCTCCAAGAGCACTCTCCACAAGCAATACAACCAAGCAGTAGTAGGGTTTTACACCGCACGGTGACCCGAACTTGGGTAGCTCGATGTGTCCTCATCGTGTCTAGCTCGTAACCTCGTAGATGCAAACCAATCCCTAGAGCTCAAACTAGGTTTTTTGGAAGATTTCACATGGCTTATAATCAATCCCCCGCCAGATGCGTCGTGGAAGTCGTGGGTGGAGTGGAAACCGACGAGGTTGCTCATGCAAGATGGTATCACTTTGTGCCAATGTCAATCTAGCCGAGAGTGTAGGATAGTGTCGCCCTGGTCGAGGTAGCCGTGCAAGGGACGTCGTGGTCAATGTCGAGGCGGTGGCATAAGAAGGCGGGGTTAGGCTAGGAGTGTGGTGGTGGTGTTCAATTTAGGCAAGGAAGAACCCGACAGCGTCACGAAGACCAACGCGGATGGTGGAGTTCCGACGCCTAGGGAGGTGGCATGGTGTATACCACATACAAGTCAACATGTGCAATGACGCTACGACCTGAAAGGGCAACGCAGTGGTAGCGCGCGGGCCAAGTGACGGCTGGGACCTCATGCGACGCTCTCTATGACTCGATAGTGCGACACAGCTGGAGCTCGAGGGCCGGTGTAGTCACGGGACAACCTAGAACGGACGGCCTCGAGCGGCTGTGGAACTACGGCCCGAAGGGCGACGTAGCGGTAGCGCGCCGGTCCGGGCAGCACTGGGGAGAACCCAAGGGCGGCGGCAGGGACCGGGTGCCACGCTCGCTACGACCCGATGGGGTGATGCAGCGGCAGCATGAGGGTCGGTGCAACAACGGAGACAACACGGAGTGGATGACCTCGGGGCGGACAACCTCGGGGCCGCACTATGATCTTGATGTACCGCGAGCTTGCTATTATAGTTGGATCTTATGATGTTTCTCCCCCTCTACCTTCTTGTAATGAATTGAGTTTTCCCTTTGAAGTTATCTTATTGAATAGTCTATAAGGATTTGAGAACACTTGATGTATGTCTTGCATGTGCTTATCTGTGGTGACAATGGGATATTCACGTGATCTACTTGATGTATGTTTTGGTCATCAACTTGCGGGTTCTGTGACCTTGTAAACTTATGCATAGGGGTTGGCACACGTTTTCGTCTTGACTCACCGGTAGAAACTTTGGGGCACTCTTTGAAGTTCTTTGTGTTGGTTTGAATAGATGAATCTGAGATTGTGTGATGCATGTCATATAATCAAACCCGCGGATACTTGTGGTGACATTGGAGTATCTAGGTGACATTAGGATTTTGGTTGATATGTGTCTTAAGGTGTTATTCTAGTACGAACTCTAGGGTTGTTTATGACACTTATAGGAATAGCCCAATAGATCGATCAGAAAGAATAACTTTGAGGTGGTTTCGTACCCTACAATAATCTCTTCGTTTGTTCTCCGCTATTAGTGACTTTGGTGTGAATCTTTGTTGCACGTTGAGGGATTGTTATATGATCCAATTATGTTATCATTGATGAGAGAACTTGCACTAGTGAAAGTATGAACCCTAGGCCTTGTTTCTAAGAATTGCAATACCATTTGTGCTCACTTTTATCATTAGTTACGTTGCTGTTTTTATATTTTCGGATTACAAAACCTATATCTACCATCCAAATTACACTTGTATCACCATCTCTTTGCCGAAATAGTTCACCTATACAATTTACCATTGTATTGGGTGTGTAGGGGACACAAGAGACTCTTTGTTATTTAGTTGCAGGATTGTTTGAGAGAGACCATCTTAAGCCTATGCCTCCCACGGATTGATAAACCTTAGGTCATCCACTTGAGGGAAAATTGCTACTGTCCTACAAAACTCTGCGCTTGGAGACCCAACACGAGTCTACGAGAAGAAGGTTGTGTAGTAGACATCAACGCTACAGTCCGAAAGAAAGACGCAACTGCAGCCCTTATTATGGTGGTGAAGACACATGTAAACTTGATGGCGATCTTCACAAAATTCAACGTAGGCAGACACATGCGGTTGATCAGACCTGACACACCGTCAGGCTGCTGGACATAGCAGGAGCGTGCAATCGGACATGGACAAGCTATGCATGGTGGATCGCCAAGGTGCGTATAAGTCCGCGAGCAGCCATAACCACAAGATATGCACAAGCACCATCAATCCGTTATGTACACACCCAACAAGGAAAATGTTAGGTAATAAGCCCATGGGTGTGTGCATGTGTGCATGTGGGTTAATTGCCAAGGTATCAGGAGAGCTGACCACGTCGGGCATGCGATACGGCAGGCGGAGGAGAAGGAGCGGGAGTTGGAGGAGAGGACGGCTATGATGCTGGAGGAGGAGAGGGCACAGAATGATATGCAGAAGCGGGCCATGTATGAGCTCCGCGTGGTAAGTTTCTACTGCATATTAAGCAAATCATGCACATAATGTTCGTTTCATTACTAAATAATGTGACTGACTCGTCAAAACCAAATGTGTAGTCCGTGTGCGAGAAGACCGGTCATACCCCTCCGTCGATGTCAGTCATTGCTCCGGGGACCACGATGAGTTTCAGTTGAATGATCATTAGTTACTAGTCTTAACATTTCAATGTCATCATGCTAACGAGACATTGCAAATGATCTTTGGTGCACCGTAACTCCAAACAAGCATCGCACGATCGTTCTCCAGATGGTGCGGGCACGAGCAACCCCGGTACTCCAGCTTCGTGATGACGGTAAGTTTTCTCTAGTGTTTTGCTTAAAAATGCATAATGACCTAGACTTAGATTTATTTCCTCCACAATGATCCATTTTACCTAAGTTAGCTCTAAAATGATCTATACTTAGCTCTGTTTCCTCCAAAATGACCTAAGTTAGCTTTAATAAGCTAAGTTAGCTCTAATATGCTTAGTTACCTAGGTTTGCGCAATAATGACATATACTTAGCTTACTTATGTAAAAAATGGCATAATTAGCTTACTTAGGTCAAAAATGGCATAACAACCTTGGTAACCTCATAAATGTCATATACTTAGCTTATTTTCCTCCAAAATGACATAATAAGCTTACTTATCTCCAAAATTATCAATTTTACCCAAGTTAACTCCAAAATGACCCGATTTAGCTCTAACTTATCTCTAATATGCTAAGTTAGCTCTAATATGCTTAGTTACTTAGGTTAGCTCTACACTTAGCTTACTTATGTCAAAAATGGCATAATATGCTTAGTTAACTAAAGAAATGGCATAATTACCTAGTTTATTTCCAAAATGATCCATTTTACCCAGGTTAGCTCCAAAATGATCCATTTTACCTAGTTTTGCTCCAAAATGATCCATTTTACCTAGGTTAGCTCCAAAATGATCCATTTTACCTAGGTTAGCTCATAAATGGTCAATTTTACCTAGGTTAGCTCATAAATGGTCCATTTTATCTAGGTTAGCTCATAAATGATCTATTTTACTTCGGTTAGTTCCAAAATGAACAATTTTACTTCGGTTAGCTCCAAAATGATCCTTTTTACCTAAGTTAGCTCCAAAATGATCCATATACTTCTCATTCATTTTCTTCTTCTTCTTAGTATACTTTTTCTAACTTTCTTATTTCCCATTTTGCAAATTTTATTCACTTCACGGAAGCTTGCATTGATGGAGTGCTTGTTTTCCCTTTCTGTTTTTCTTTTGTATCGATGAACTATGCATGTATCACTAGTGCAGAACCGGGCATTAGCACCGGTTCGTAAGGCCCAATAGTGCCGGTTACATAACCGACACTAATTTGTGGTCACTAAAGGCCCCCCCTTTAGTACCGGTTCAGCACGAACCGGTGCTAAAGGGCAACCACGTGGCACGAGCCAGCTCCGGGGACCTGGAGCCCTTTAGTACCGGTTGGTATACTATAAGGTTTGGGGGGTTTTTAGTTTTATGATTTCTTTTTCATTTAATTTTGTGTTTCCATTTTAATTCTTTTTCGTTTGCTGGTATTTTACGATACTACACATTGTACACGTTATATATATATAGGTATATATATATATACTAATAAAGCAAGGTGCGTTTCTCCAATTTTTTCATCCGTTCACCACCAAAAATATTTTTTCTATATCTGAGGTGGTACTAAAGTTTTATGGTCCATCTGCTAGAAAAGAAGAAAAAAAGAGTTTGTCCGAAATTTCGTACGCGGGCCGCACACGCTAAGGCCCAGAAATGAAACCCATTTATATCCTGCGCACGCAGCTGGGAACCTTATTTCTCGCACTAAGCCGCATATAGTTTGAGCCTCCAATCTGTCGCCCAATGTTGGGGCGGCCCATTTTAGTTTGTTTGTGTTTTTTTTTATTTTTATGTTTTTCCTTCCAAGTTATTTTATCCTTTTCCAATAAATTTATTTTTTATAATTTCCAAAAAAAAATTGTACTGATTTTCGTCAAATTTAAGAAATGCAATTTTTTCTCATTTCCAAAAATATTTGGATCTCTAAATTTTTTATGTTCGTTCAAGACTTGTTCGATATTCAAAAAATGCGATTTTTTTTAAAAGGTATTCCAAAATTGTTCGAGATTTGTAAAATTTATTTCATTTTAAAAACGATAGATATTCGAAAAATGTTCTTTTATGGAAATTTTCGCTAATTCGACATAATGTTCATGATTAAAAGGACATTTTTGCAAATTGTTTTGAATGTTCAAAATAACTTTCCATTTTCCAAAATTGTTCAGAATTACCTACTAATAAAGCAAGGTGCATTTCTTCTATTTTTTCATCCGTTCACCACCAAAAATATTATTTCTATATCTGAGGTGGTACTGAATTTTTATGGTCCGTCTGCTAGAAAAGAAGAAAAAAAGAGTTTGTCCAGAATTTCGTACATGGGCCACACACGCTAAGGCCCAGAAATGCCACCCATTTATATCCTGCGCAAGCATCTGGGAAACCTTATTTCTCACACCGGGCGACATATAGTTCGAGCTTCCCATCGGTTGCCCAATGTTGGGCCGGCCCAATTCATTTATTTGTGTTTCTTTTTAATTCATATTTTTTTCCTTCCAGGTTATTTTATCCTTTGAATTTCCAAAATTTCGTTTTTTGTACTAATTTTCGTTAAATTTAAGAAATTGAATGTTTCCCATTTAAAAATATATTTGGACATTTAAATTATGTTGGTTCAAAATTTGTTTGATATTCAAAAAAAATTGGAAAAAGAATTCCAAAATTGTTCGAGATTTTTAAAATAAATTTCGTTTAAAAAACAATAGATATTCAAAAAATGTTCTTTTATTGAAATGTTCACAAACTCAATATAATGTTCATGATTAAAAAGACATTTCTGAAAATTGTTTTGAATGTTCAAAATAAGTTTCCACTTTCAAAAATTGTTAACAAATTCAAAAAAGTTCATTTCTCCCGCCTTAGAAATGGTCCAGTTTTCAAGAAATGTTTGTGAATTAAAAAAAATCTTCCTATTTCAAGTTTGTTTGCCTTTTTCTAGAAATTAAAGATTTTTTTAAAAAAAAATGCTCGCTTGTTTTTTTTTAAATCAGGAGGTCACCACAACCTCGACAAGAATGTGGACCTAAAGGAAAAAAACACGAGTTGGGTAGTGGCTGCCACTCCGACCAACCCCACTACTACAAAGATCACGCGAGCCAAACATAACCCGCGAGAACACCACAACTCTCCTCTGTATCGCCCCACTGTTGTGGAGTTCGTTTTGATGGACACATCAATTATCTCTCCCGATGCTTCTCGCAAATAAGTCTCTCCCGTTGCAAAGCACGGGCATTTGTGCTGGTATATATCACATCAATGTCTCTCAAATTAAACCACCATATTAATTAATTCACACATACATACATGTATAGCTATATACAATTTCTCCTACATATGAATGTTGCCTTCGGAGCCAGTGGCATTAGCCTAGTTGGTGCCTTCGGAGCACGATGACAATTGGAAGTGGTTTTCATGGGGGCGGTAGCAGGTAATAGAATTCTCCATTCGGATTTATGACCTAGTCGAGCAAAAATCCCGCTATTTCCTCTTGAAGTGCTTCTACGCGCTCCCTTTCTATGAGCTTCTCCCGCACCTCTTTGAACTGTTAAGAAGGAGATCAATATGCATGTGTATTAGTTGTGTCACTAGATATTGATAATGATGTAAAAATTGTGAATAGTGTTCTGACAAACGTACCCATTGCTGTCTTTGAGATCTGCTCCTTTCGGACGCCATCATGCGAAAGTTCTCGCAAACGCGGAATGCACACAGATCAGTCCCCTGCGCCTGCTTCAGGGCCTTTACGAGAATGGAATTTGATCAGATAAAAATTAATCAAGCATGATAATTAAAGAGATGGCAGCTAGCTAGCTAGCTAGTACTACTTAATTACTTACCTTGGGTCGAAACTATTGAAGCTTTTGTTTCCATTCACCTTCCGTGACGCTGATGAATCTTGCCCAAGCCCTGCCCGCCGACAAAGAAAATGAATAAAGGGGTTATTAAATAGTTCATATCATGAAATGACGAACTAAATAGGCCGAGATATATAGTTAATAATGATTGAAATTACCTGTTGACAGTTAAGAAGATGTTAAAGTCAGTTTTTTTTTAGATTAGTGAGTCCAGTACTTCAACTGTTCCGGCGTCAACTTTAATGATACACAAGACCCAGTGAAATCTGCATGCACACACGTTTACATGTCTTAATTAAGAGGGCATATGTAAGCAAAAACATGTAGCTAGCTAGTAGGCAAAAACAGAGAATTTGTAGTACAAGACAGTGTGACTCACTGGAAGTGGTAAGGAAGTAGTATATCTTCATTGTATTTGAGGCGCTTCAAGAACTCTAGCATGCTGTCCTCTACTTCCTTTGCAAGACGTTCATTTATCTTCCATGTGTATTCATTAACGGTGTTTGGGTCAATGAACCCAATGCCAAAACGTCCACCTTTTCTCATTTCATATATCTTCATCCTGCATAATACCACAGAAAAGAATATAGAGTGAGGGTAATTACAGGTAATGATTGATCTCAAAAGGATCACTACAGCTAGCTTGAGACTTAAATTATAGAAAGAAATCACTTACAGACAATAGCAACTGACGATAGATTTGTCGAGTGCGTCTTGATTGTATAACTGAAACAGTTCTGAATACTCAACGGACCCAGCTTTCTCATGGTAGTAATGGTCCTGCTTGACATTCACCATGAGGGACAATCGATCTGAAATCTTGGTAATGTTCATGTACCATTGATGCAATTCATACATTCTCGTTGGGAGGTTCTTGACCTTGTCTGGCGCGACCAAAGGTTGGCCCCGGACATATTTCCGTTTTACTTCATCCTCTCTAAGCAAAGGCATGGGCTCGATCTCAAGGAGTTGTCCAACAGTGATGTTGAGAACTTCAGCCTACATTATATGCTCCTCCGTTATTACCACATTGCCCACCTCGGGAACATGCACTGTTTGCCCACAATAATATTGGGCGTGCGTACTGTCACCTGTTGTTGGCACAACAAGCGAGGGGATCGATTGCGCCGCCTGTTCTCCCAGCTGGGGAATGGTTTTCCCGCATTTTTTGGCAGCTGCTTCTTGTTTGCTCGATCCCGATGTAGACGTGCTCGCCTCCCTTTGTAGACGTGCTCGATTTAACTTCCTGATGTGGCGCTCATAGTCTGTGTCAACAGGCTTGGAAGCTGGTGGTTGAGCCATACGAATGAAGTGGTCAATCGTTTCCTCAGGCACTTTCTCCCTTGGCGGCGGTGGCGGTTTCGGTGCAAAATGGGCTTCCACCTCGGCCTTCGATATGGCTGTGATTTCCTCCTCGGACCTGTCATAAGACCTCTGTGGAAGAGGCTTGAGGCTTGGACCATATTTATATCGCTTGCCTCCGCCTGTACTTCCTGTACTACCTCGACTCGTACCGCTATGCACCATAGCTGCGGGGTGTCTCTTCTATGATTGTTGAGGCGGCGGAGACGGCTGACGGGACTGAGTTGGACGAGGAGGAGTGGCCTGAGGTTGTGCCGGACTTGGAGGAGGAGTGGACGTCTGACGCTGTGGCGGACTTGTTGGAGGAGGATTGTCCTGACACTTTGCCGGACTTGGAGGAGGAGGAGTGGCCTGACACTTTCCCAGACTTGGAGGAGCGGGAGTCTGCTGACTCGGTGGCGGACTTCGACGAGGACTCGGGTGACGCGGTGTCGGTGGCCTTGGAAAGATGATGCACTCCTTTTTCCATAGGATGATACGATGTTTGGCCTCTCCGAGAAAGCGCTCGCCCTCACCTCCAGCAATGTCAAGCTGTAGCCCCGAATATGGTGGGTCCACCACCTCATCAACCAAGACACGAGCATAGCCCGCTGGAATCGGGTTGCAATGGAAGGTTGCCTCGGGGGGATTTGTGAAAGCACAGCCGTCTGCCACCTTCATGGATATGTTCTTCATTTTGACGTGTAGCTCGCAGTTAGTGTTCTCCATGATGTCATCCACGGGGTATCTACCCAGCATTGCGTCGTCCAGGACGGAACCCACGCTGCTTCTCGGCATGGATGGGCCGGTGCTATCCAATGCTGGATCATCCGCTAGCTGCTGCAGCTGCTGAGACTCCCTTTGATGGGTAAGTGAGTCGATCTGCTCCTGCTGCCGCTGGAATTTGACTGCCAATTCCGCTTGACTTGCTTCTAGCCCTTGAAGGCGTTCATAGCCCCGCTTCCTCTGCTCCTCCTCCATCTTCCTCTTCTTCTCCTCCGCAATCTTCTTTCTCGCACGGGTTCTGTAGTCGTTGTTCCAGTCTAAAAATCCCTCATACCACGGCATAGCGCCCTTGCCTCGTGTTCTTCCCGGGTGTTCAGGATTTCCCAGGGCACGCGTAAGCTCGTCGTTCTCTATATTGGGCTAGAACACCCCCGTTCGTGCCTCTTCTATTGCAACAAGTATCGCATCGTCGGCTCCCTTCAGACTTGCCCTCGTCGAAACATTGCCTGTCTCCCGGTCCAACTCCCCCCCCATGCGCATAGAACCAAGTCCTGACCCTGGGGGGCCAGCTCTTAGTAGCCGGAGTGACACCTGCATCCTCCATCTCTTTTTCAGACTTATCCCACTTAGGCATTGCCACCGCATAGCCACCTGGCCCCAGCTTATGGAACTTATCCTTTTTTTCGGCATTCTTCTTGTTTATTCTCGACCGTTCCTTAGCTAATTCCGAATCCTTGAATTTCACGAAATCGTCCCAATGATCACGTTGGTTCTCCAGTGTTCCCTTGAATACTGGAGTCTTCCTTCCTCCCTTGACGTACTTGTTCCATTCACGATTCTTGTAGTTCTTGAATGCAGTAGCCATCATCCTAAGAGCAGCCTCTTTGAATTTCTGCACATCTGCTTCTATGAAATGATCTGGTAGGGTGAAATGTTCCATGAGAGTATCCCAAAGCAGATCTTTTTGATTCTTGTCGACAAAAGTAACATCTGGACGTGGCTTTGCTGGCGCTCTCCATTCTTGAAGTTTGATCGGGAGTTGGTCCTTCACAAGAACTCCGCACTGACGAACGAACTTGTCCGCAATCTTCTTAGGCGCTAATGGTTTGCCAGTAGGGCCGCATGCCTCGATATTGTACTTTACGCCCGGCTTCAACTTTTTGTTCGGGCCTCGTTTCGTCATTTTGCCTGAAGATTTGCTTGATCCGGATGGCTGAAAGAACAAAGATCGATTCGTTAATATATCTTCAAGTCATTTAAAACATGTGATGATCACGAGATGTCTGCTTATATAAATATATATACCTCGCCAGTGTTTGTTGTTTCAGGATCAACATGTTCTTCGTCATCGTCATAATCATAGTTCATGACTTCATCAATTTCGTCGTCGCGATCGAATATCATATCACCCTCTCCGGTGTTGTTTAGAAATTCGGAGCCGTCATAATCTTCTTCATTCTGATTATCATCTGCCCCGCGTATCATATCGAACATGGTCTGTTCTCCCTCTCTGTCGGTATTGTCTGCCATAGCTTTTGTTTAACTAATCCAAAAGAAATATAAAACAATTTAGTATTCAAATCTCGAATAATAGATATAATCTCGAATACATCGTCCAGAATAATAGATATAATCTCGAATACATCGTCTCGAATAATATATAATATTGAATAGTACATCACTAGCTATTAGCTAATAAAGATCGAATACTACAGAAGAATCTAGGACACTCGCGGTTCCTCCGGCGCGGGCGATGGACACCTAAAGAGAAGGAACCCTCACAGGATCATAGCTGAAGTGAGATCCCCGAAGATACTGCCACGTATTGGAGAACCTGCCGCCCTCTAACGCAACCATGTAGCGATGGACGTGCTCGTCCTCCTCCCTGACACGGCGACGTACCACCTCCGGCGGGGCCGGGTCCCTCCGCACCGAAACTGGCCCACGCGAACGCCACCAAACGAGATCAGGGTCGATGACGGGACCCGCGGCCGGGTTCCTCGTCAAGCGGCGCGCCCCTCCAAGCAGCACCTCCCAGTGCCAGCCCGGCGGAGCCCAGTCCCGGACATGGGTCGGCTGGACGTCGTTGCGGACGGGTCGACGGCGAGGATGCGGGCCGGGGATCGTCGAGAACAAATACTAGCTATATGCCCGCAAAAAGTAACATTTTTTTAATGATTGGATTTTGATAACTAAAATTTCTAACATTTCTATATAACTAACATTTCTATAACATTTCTAACAATGCTATATATAACTAACATTTCTATGACATTTCTAATATTTCTATAACTAAAAAACAGAAAAAAATTATAACATTTCTATATATATAACTAACATTTTTATAACTATTTCTATAACTAAAAAACAGAAAAATTTCTAACAATTCTAACTTTTTTATAACTACTTCTATAACTAAAAAACAGAAAAACTTCTAACAATTTCTAACATTTCTAACAATTCTAACAATTCTAACATTTCTAACTATTTCTAAAAAACAGAATAATGTCTAACATTTTCTTAAAAACAGAAAAATATATAACCACAAATGTATGTGTGTGTGTGCGCGCTCACCGGCCGGCGAGGCGAGAGGCGACGGGGGGCGCGCGGCGACGGGGACGGCGACGGGCGCAGCGACGACGGGGCGGCGACGACGGGGACGGGGACGTAC
>NC_041391.1:84732617-84738995 GCF_002162155.2 Triticum dicoccoides
GGGGCGGCGTCGGGGGATGTGGAGACGGCGGGGGCGGCAGGCGCCGGTGCAGAGGAGAAGAAGCAGAGGGAGAGATGAGAAACTGATGAAATTTTGAAGTGTTTTCTTATATAGAAGGCACCTTTAGTACCGGTTGGAGCCACCAACCGGTACTAAAGGTCTGTTTTGGCCAGGCCAAGCGGCGGGAAGCGACCCCCTTTAGTACCGGGTGGTGGCACAAACCGGTACTAAAGGCCCCCCTTTAGTACCGGTTGGAGCCACGACCCGGTACTAAAGGGTGTGCGCTGCCAGGCGAGGGGCGCAGAAGTTTAGTCTCACCTCGCTAGTTTAGGAGCGCCAGGACCAGTTTATAAGCCCCGGCGCGGGCACTGCATTGAACTCCTCTCAATAGCAGGCCTTCTGGGCCTACCTCTCCTACTCTGCCTGTGGGCCTACTGGGCTTGCGGGCCTGCATCCTGGCCCAACTACAGGTTGGGTTTCTAGTCGTATGCAGGCCGCTATGGCGTAGTAGGCGGGCTTTTTTATTTTCTTATTTTTATTTATTTATTTATTTTTGTTTTATTTATTTTTGAGTTTTTTTGCTGTATTTAGAGTTTCTTTGTGAATATTTTTGCTTTAGGTACAAAAAATTACAAACTTTCTGTTAGTGCCGGTAGATTTCAAATTTGAATAGTTTAAATTTTGAATTATTTGAAATTTGTGTGAATCACTAGTTTGTGAATAACTTAACTTTGAAAAAAGTTTTTTCAGTGATTCTTTTTTCTTATGTTTAATATTATTGTGTTTTATCATTATATTCAATTTAGTAATGCTTAGGTTATTTAAAAAATGAAATGCCTTTGTAACAGTTCAGTTTTCGTCGGAAACCCTGATACTTCGAAAGAGATTGTCCATTTTCTACACGAAGTGCATCCAGTTTTTGCCGTAACCCTCTCTACTTTCTTGCACATGCTATTTGTATGAAATTATGATACCATGCCAACTTTCAACCTTTTCTGAGTTCATTTGAATTGCTTTTCAATTTCAGGGTCATTTAGCTGGAAAAAAAATCAGTAAATGCATGAAAAGAATTTGTTTGCACATAAAATTTCTTCGCGTTTCAAATGCCAAAACACATAACTACCCTAACTATTACAGACATTCCCTCCTGGGTGTGAAACACAGAAGAAAGTGATGATAGTGAAGCCGATCACATCCCAGATCTTTGGGTGTGAAACTTTTTCTTCGCGTGTGTCCCTTTGCGCCGTAACCATGGAAAATCTTCATCATTTAACGGGATGCTCGGGTCAATATTCACTGTGAATGGAGCAATTTCATCAAACTTTTCATAATCTTCTGACTTGTCTGTCTTGTCATCCACTCCCACGATGTTTCTCTTCCCAGAAAGAACTATGTGCCGCTTTGGCTCATCGTACGATGCATTCGCTTCCTTATCTTTTCTTTTCTTGGCTTGATAGACATGTCCTTCACATAGAAAACCTGTGCCACATCATTGGCTAGGACGAATGGTTCGTCTGCATATGCAAGATTGTTGAGATCCACTGTTGTCATTCCGTACTGCGGGTTTTCCGTTACCCCGCCTCGTGTCATATTGACCCATTTGCACCGAAACAAAAGGGACCTTTAAACCACGTCGATAGTCAAGTTCCCATATGTCCTGTATATAACCATAATATGTTTCCTTTCCCGTCTTGGTTTCTGCATCAAAGCGGACACCATTGTTTTGGTTGGTGCTCTTCTTATCTTGGGCGATCGTGTAAAATGTACTACCATTTATCTCGTACCCTTTGAAAGTCATTATATTCGAAGATGGTAACTGGGACAGCAGTACAAGTCATCTTCAATAGAGGTGTCATGCACGGTACGTGTCTGCAACCAGTTGGCGAAACTCCTGGTTTGTTCACGTGTAATACACTCATCAGACCGCTCCGGGTGTTTGGAGCATAGCAAATTCTTGTGTTCATCCATATACGGAGCCACCAAGGTGGAATTCTGTAGAACTGTGTAGTGTGCTTCAGTGAGAGAATGTCCGTCCATACATATTATTTGTTCCCCTCCTAGCGTGCCTTTTCCATCGAGTCTGCCCTTATGCCGCGATTCAGGAACACCAATCGGCTTAAGGTCAGGAATAAAGTCAATACAAAACTCAGTGACCTCCTCATTTTGATGGCCCTTGGAGATGCTTCCTTCTGGCCTAGCACGGTTATGAACATATTTCTTTAAGACTCCCATGAACCTCTCAAAGGGGAACATATTATGTAGAAATACAGGACCCAAAACGTTAATCTCTTCGCATAGGTGAACTAGGACGTGCGTCATGATGTTGAAGAAGGATGGTGGGAACACCAACTCGAAACTGACAAGACATTGCACCAAATCATTCTGTAACCTTGGTATGATTTCTGGATCGATTACCTTCTGAGAGATTGCATTGAGAAATGCACATAGCTTCACAATGGCTAATCGAACTTTTTTCGGTAGAAGCCCCCTCAATGCAACCGGAAGCAGTTGCGTCATAATCACGTGGCAGTCATGAGACTTTAGGTTCTGGAACTTTTTCTCTGCCATGTTTATTATTCCCTTTATATTCGACGAGAAGCCAGGCGGTGCCTTAATACTAAGCAGGCATTCAAAGAAGATTTCCTTCTCTTCTTTGGTAAGAGCGTAGCTTGCATGACCCTGATGTATGCCGTCTTCTCCGTGCATACGTTGCTGGTCCTCCCGTGCCTCAAGTGTATGTTTTGTCTTCCCATACACGCCCAAGAAGCCAAGCAGGGTCACGCAAAGATTCTTCGTCACGTGCACCACGTCAATTGCGGAGCGGACCTCTAGGTCTTTCCAATATGGCAGGTCCCAAAATATAGATTTCTTCTTCCACATGGGTGCGCGTCCGTCCGCGTCCTTCGGAACAGGTTGTCCGCCAGGACCCTTTCCAAATATCACCTTCAAATCCTTGACCATATCATGTACATCAGCACCAGTACGGTGGCGAGGCTTCGTCCGGTGATCCGCCTCACCTTTGAAATGCTTGGCTTTCTTTCTTACGGGATGCCTGCTCAGAAGAAATCGACGATGTCCCAGGTACACATTCTTCTTACAACTATTCAAATATATACTGTCGGTATCATCCAAACAGTGCGTGCATCCGCGGTATCCCTTGTTTGTCTGTCCTGAAAGGTTACTGAGAGCAGGCCAATCATTGATGGTCACGAACAGCAACGCCTTTAGGTCAAATTCTTCCCCCATGTGCTCATCCCACGCACGTACACCTGTTCCATTCCATAGTTGTAAGAGTTCTTCAACTAATGGCCTTAGGTACACATCAATGTCGTTGCCGGGTTGCTTAGGGCCTTGGATGAGCACTGGCATCATAATGAACTTCCGCTTCATGCACAACCAAGGAGGAAGGTTATACAAACATAGAGTCACAGGCCAGGTGCTATGGTTGCTGCTCTGCTCCCCAAAAGGATTAATGCCATCTGCGCTTAGACCAAACCATACGCTCCTTGCGTCATCTGCAAACTCCTTCCCGTACTTTCTTTCAATTTTTCTCCACTGCGACCCGTCAGCGGGTACTCTCAACTTTCCGTCTTTCTTACGGTCTTCTCTGTGCCATCGCATCGCCTTGGCATGCTCTTTGTTTTGGAACAAACGTTTCAACCGTGGTATTATAGGAGAATACCACATCACCTTGGCAGGAATCTTCTTCCTGGGGCGCTCGCCCTCGACATCACCAGGCTCATCGCGGCTGATCTTATAGCGCAATGCACCACATACCGGGCAAGCGTTCAAATCCTCGTACTCACCGCGGTAGAGGATGCAATCATTAGGGTATGCATGTATCTTCTGCACCTCTAACCCTAGAGGGCAGACAGCCTTCTTTGCTTCGTACGTACTCTCGGGAATTCGTTGTCCTTTGGAAGCATATCCTTTATCATTACCAGCAACTTTTCAAATCCCTTGTCAGATAAACCATTCTCTGCCTTCCATTGCAGCAATTCCAGTGTGGTGCCCAGCTTTTTCTTGTCACCTACGCAATTCGGGTACAACAATTTTTTGTGATCCTCTGACATGCGCTGCAACTTCTTCTTCTCCAAATCACTTGCGCAGTTTCTCTTTGCATCGGCAATGGCCTGACCTAGATCATCAACGGGCTCATCTGATGCCTCTTCTTCAGCTTCTTCCCGCATTGCCGGCTCAGCTTCTTCCCGCATTACCGCCTCATCTTCTTCCCCCATTGTTGTATCATCGTATTCAGGGAACCCATGGCCATGATAGCTGTCGTCATCCTCTTCTTCTTCATTGTCTTCCATCATAACCCCTCTTTCTCCGTGTTTGGTCCAAACATTATAGTGGGGCATGAAACCGGACTCAAACAGGTGGACGTGAATGGTTCTTGACGTAGAGTAATTGCGACCATTCTTACAGCCAGCACATGGACAAGGCATAAAACCATCCACCCGCTTGTTTGCCTCAGCCGCAAGCAGAAAAGTATGCACGCCCTCAACGAACTGGGAGAGCATCGGTCATCGTACATCCATTGCCGGCTCATCTTCATTACACAACACCAAATAGACCAAATTAATACAAGTTCATACATAAAGTTCATACAACACTTAAATGCAACAAACAAATAACTCTCTAGCTAAAGCATTTAAATGCAACAACAAATGCGATCAAGATCGCAACTAAGGTAACAATTGATCCAACAGCATAATGATACCAAGCCTCACTATCGATGGCATATTTTCTAATCTTTCTATTCTTCAAGCGCATTTTCTCCATCTTGATCTTGTGATCATCGACGACATCGGCAACATGCAACTCCAATTCCATCTTCTCCCCCTCAATTATTTTCAATTTTTCTTTCAAGTACTCATTTTCTCTTTCAACTAAATTTAACCTCTCGACAATAGGGTCGGTTGGAATTTCCGGTTCACATACCTCCTAGATAAAAATATCTATGTCAACTTGATGGGCATAATTTGTCATAAACACGAAATGAAACTAATAGTTTTAAAAGAGAATATACCACATCCGAATCATAACAAGGACGAGGGCCGACGGGGACGGATATCAAAACCATGGCACTATGTATAACAAACAACGTACGGGTAAGATAATTATTACGTGATTAACTATATATCCAAATCACACAAACATCAATTTTTTATATAAAATTTCATGAACAAGAGGCTCACCACAAGGTGGTGCCGGTGACGGGACGGTGCGGGCGATCGACGGTGGTTACGACGGAGATTTAGAAGGCACTAAGTAAACCACACCTACATATGCAAACTAAGTGTTATTTTTGACCTCAAATTGCATATAAATCAAATACTAGAACATATATATATTTCCTCCCAAATTACTAAACTCACAAATTAGTAACTATACAAAGCATGGGAAGAGCTAATCTAGCAATGAGAGTTGAAAGGACAAAGTTGCTAACCTTTGTGATCATTTGAATGGATGGGGGCCTTCAAATCTTGACAAATTTTGGGCAAAATTTGTGAGGAGCTTGAGGGGAAAGGGGAAGAACAGAGGAGAAGTGAGGGGAAAGGGGAAGAACAGAGTGGCTCGGGTGGATGAAGGGTTTATGTACGACGACCTATAGTACCGGTTCGTGGCACGAACCGGTACTAAAGGTGCTGGAGGGGGCCCAGACTGACAACATCCTGCCACCACCCTCATTAGTACCGGTTCGTGGCACGAACCGGTGCTAAAGGTTAGCCATGAACCGGTACTAATGAGAGCGGCCCGGCTAGCCATTGGAACCGACACTAATGTATAAATTAGTGCCGGCTCTAATACAAACCGGCACTAATGTGCTGCACGTTTGACCCTTTTTCTACTAGTGTATGGCTGGATGAAACTATTGTAATATGTATTGTTGGATGCATGTATGTGGAACTTACTATGTATGGTTGGATGGAACTGTGCATGTGTATGATGAAACTTATATGTGTTGGATATGTCATATGTTTGCTGTGAAATTGCCCTATGAAAAAGAAATATATCATATATTTGTTGTGAAAAAGAAATATAGCAAAGCCCCCCGATAGCCACCTAACGTGGCTAACGTCGGTTCTTTTCCGTCCACCTTCTTTGCCATCTGCCAATGACGGCAAAGGGACTTTGCCGTTCACTGTGACAAAAACAGACGGCAAAGAAGCTCTTTGCCAGAGTCTACGGCGCCGGACAGGTTTGCCGTCCGCTTTCTGGTCCTTTGCCGTCTACCATGGCAGACGAAAAAATAGTTGATTCCTGTAGTGAAACCTAAACCTACCCGAACACATACTAGTCTATAGCCAAGACTCCTTCTAGCCGGACTACAAACTAACTAATCTACTGCTAGACAAGATTATCTCTAACATT
>NC_041391.1:84739005-84747138 GCF_002162155.2 Triticum dicoccoides
GACATGTCATCTCCTTGTGCTCCCTCTGGACTTGACTCATTGGAGATTCATGACTTGTCCATCCAAACACTGACGCATGCTCCAGACTACTAGCCCACACGGTTGCATCTACACGTGCAACGAGCAAGATTGGACGCACCGTCAATCTTCACATCGTCACTGTCGCACTACGTGACAAGTTTGATCTTCTAGCCGAGACACATAGATGGCCCCCTTGCCTCCTTGTCTTCACATCGGTCGATACCTTGCTCCAATGACACACCATACCAGACAACACTTACAACGGCCTCTCACATAGATCAGCAGTTGGACATGACGACGACTAACAGACGTGACGACGACTGATCGTGGAAACTTGCACGCCTACATGACTCATCTGACTCTCCTGGACAACGATCTTGATGAGCTCCAGCGCCGCATTTTGGCACCACCTCCCCCATCAAACGATATCCTTCCACCTTCTTACCGACGACAAACTGCTCCTTGTCGCTCCAACGAACGACGATCACTTTTTCCACCTCTTCGCTGTATCACCCAACAACTTCATGGCCCACTCCACGTCTCTATACCAGCGAATGTATTGCCCGCCCCGAGTTGCTAGTAGGTCATCAACCCGGGGCAAGCGTGGCTTCAAATCTTGAACTTTGCTTTGATGCCAAATGTTGGACTGGCCCTCAAAATCAATCACATCAAATTATGATGAACACGCATAACACGAAAACTTTGTGGCCAAAAGCACGTGTCATGTCTTGTTCTTCTCCTCTTTATTGATTTTCTCATTTTCTTCTCCACGGTACAACATGTGACCCAACTTTGCAGCATATATATAACCTATAAGCAGCTACCGACCAACACAAACGTAAACCTACGGGGGCACGTACTACTCTATGGACAAGACACCTCCTAGCCGGACTACAAACTAACTAATCTATGGCTAGACAAGATCATCTCTAACAAAGCCCTCCTTCACTCCTGTGTACTTGTTGCCCCGATTGAGTTCGTGCTCTAGGTGAAAAACTGAAAAGGCCCTACCTGCAGCAGGTTGTTTGTGCGCCCGAAAAGCTCCTGTCTCCATCTTCTTCCTCTGCGGTTGTATCTCCAGTGATCGCCGACGAGTAGTGGTTCCAATTCAGCTCCAACGGAATATCCTCGCGAACTGGAACGGTGGACCGGCGTGGGCGCTCGAGCAGCCACCATGCTGCGCGAGACGCGAGAGTGGTTGTGAGCGAGGCGGTGAGGGGGGATTGATGTTAGGCTTATACCATGTAGAAGGGATAGAGAGGGATTGGTGAAATCGATGTTTATTACTCGAGCCTCGTAGGCTTATATATAGGAGTACAATAACCAATTTAAAGTGCAAGACACGGCAGAAACAAATCCTAGTTTATCTTATACTTCCTAGTAATGATAATACTCAACACTGCTCATGATAAGTATCCAGTTAAGCACGACTACATTAAAAAAACAGGGCAGAGCCTCATCCTTGGTTTATTAAAAAAAGGCAGAAGGAAATAATAATACACGGGGCCACTGTGATAGTTATACTTCAAAGATACAACATTACAGAGTGACAATAATTAACGCAGCTCACCACGCTGATTTGATCAAGTACGGAGTGTTCACGCAAGTGCAGTCATGAACAATCCTTGGGCCGTTGGCATGTTCCCTCGTCGCCTCCAAAAGATTACCTATCATGGATTTGGTAATCTCCTGAGTCTCACCCATGTCTACATGTATATGCACCTCCTGGAGCTTGTGGAGGTTGTGTATGCCATGAAGGCCTCCAAAGGTTGTGAAGCGAAGATTGATCTGCACCAGGCTGGGCATTGCGTTGTCTAGAAAGCTCATGGGCGGCAAGGTTTTGGCAATGAACTCGAGGAGGTTGAGATGATCAAACCCTCCGGTATGAATGATGATCTTTTTCTTACCAGGGGATAGCAGTGATTCGGGGCTTTCTGAGAAGGTGAGGGAGATGAGATTTTTCAAGCCGTCAAGATCTTTGAGTACTAGTTGATCAGCTTCGAAGACAGTGATGGGGAGGGTGAGTTGAGTGAGAGCTTCGAGCTGTTTGACCCATTCAGGCACTTTCTCTAACTTTCCAGATATGTCAAGAGCAGCCAGGGACTTGAATGAGTCCATATCGGCCCCTAGGGAGGCAGATAAGTCGAGGTCATCACCTATGACAACAAGGGATTGCAGGCACCGGCGACACTGAAGAGACTGTAACATGGATTTCTGGGATTCTGTGTCAGCCTTGTAGATGGCCAGCTTCATCAGACTGGTCTGCTCATTGAGATGCCCTGCCAACTCTGTGGTGAACTCGATTCCAGATATGACGCGCAGAGTTTTCTTTGATGGAGTCTCGGTGCCTGATGGTGGTGGCTGCAACTTGAGCGCCTTCCTTTTTTTCTTGTCCCCTCCAAATATGTTGACCAGACGCTGAAGCTTCCATATAGTATCAGGCAACACTATAATTTGGGTCTCCCTAACGTCCAGTGTCTCCAAGTTTTGGAGTCTGACGATGTCACTCCCATTTAGCTTGTCCAGGACCGTCTTGGTCCCTCGGAGGCTGAGGTACTTGAGAAGGAACATGTTGCAGATCTCCTCGATGTCTTTCTTTGTCACCTTGACACTCTGCCAGCCTTCGAGATCTAGCACTTGTATGATTGGAGAGTCCCTTAAAAGTGAATGCAGATCTACTTCTGAACCATTTCCTTCCCGGTCAGGCGCAAAGAAAGCCAGCGACCTGACATGGGACATGCTCAGGCCCACATTCATCTTCTGCCCAACCGGGGCATGGGCATCCGGTTTGTGGACGGAGAGTGACAGCCTGCGGACCCTGCCGCTGGCACTTGGCGGTGCTGGAGGAAGACCTTGCTTGTGCACGGTGACCAAGTTCTCTTCACTTGCCTTGGACACAATGAAATCATAAACAAGGTCATCCACCACACAGACCTTCACCTTGCCGGTGTTGTTTCTCTGCACGGCCCTTACCAACTTCCTCCTCACGAGCTGGTCAAAGTAATCATCTGCGACTTGTTCCATGGTCTGCCCTGGCTTATTAACCACAAACCCTTCTGCCATCCATCTCCTGGCCAGATGCTTCCTGCTCACTCTGCTTCTTTTCGGGTACATGCTCAGGTAAAGGGAGCAGGTCTTGATCTCGGCCGACATGTCATGGTAGCAGTGGCTCAGAATCCTAGAGACACCGTTCCTGGTAATTGCTCTCACGGAGTCGGGCAGTAGCTTATTGCAAACCTGTTTCCATTCGTCGGGCGACTTGTTTGGGTTGCAGGCAGCATATCCAGCCATGACAATGACGGCCATTCGGTGATCCACGCACATCTCCCACACCCTGGCTGGAATATGACAATGGTTTATCATCTCGCCTCCGAGGGTTGATTCCCGCAAAGCAGCCATGAATATGTGTTTGACTTCCTTGTCACCTAGAGCTGGCCTGTGCATCAAATCTTCTTCTGGATGCAGGGAGGCAACCCCTGCATGCCTTTTTGTGACTATAATCTTGCTACCAGCATGCAGTAATCTATCTTCTCTTTTTTCTTCTAATATGGGAAATAATGCAAGTTTAATATTCTTCCACCTTTCTTCAGAGTCGACACCATCAATTAACACCAGATGCCTGCACCAAAACAAAATGATTAATTTAATTGCTAGTATCTGAAAATACAACTGAAATACTACCTACTACCACTGTTTTGGGTACCGAGCGAAATTCCGAGATCTCGCGCGGTTACCGCGTTTACCGCCCTCCCTCGAGAACCACGCATACCGAGCAAAAAATCTCGAATAATTTGAAAATTTTGAATTCAAACGCTCACAACATAGTTAAATACAGGCCATCTCTTATCTGACCACAGAGCTGCTGGCGGCCTAGTGGTAAAGCCAACCATTCGTAAGCTGGTAGACGCGGGTTCGAATCTGAGGATGCAAAAGTTTAAAAACAATGCTAAATTGTGCGGCGGCCAGGAGTCGAACTCACGACTACTACGCAAGTGGTAGCTGCTGCCGAATAGAAACTAGGCCAGGGAAGCGTTTGTGACATTTGGGACTGATAAACCTATCCATATCTACTTTAAAAAAATTGAATTCAAAATTTCATTTGAAATTTCGTCCGAATTTTTTCCGGAATTTCGTGGTTACCGTGGTAACCGCAAATTCCGGTGCCCCACGAGAAAAAAGGTCCGCTCGGGATCCAAAACCTTGCCTACTACTATGGCGCAAAAGTAAAAGACCTGCTCTTCCGCAATCTTTCTTTTATGACTTCAATTTTCGTCAACGTTTCTTGAGTGTTGACACCATAATTTAACACCAGGTGCCTGCAGAAAAAAATTGTAATCTATAATTAATTTAAGTGCTAATATCTCGAAAATACAACTCTAATACTACCTACTACTATGGCGCAAAATTAAATGACCTGCTCTCCTGCCATATATCTTCTATGCCTTCAATTTTCTTCCACGTTTCTTCAGAGTGCCTAGAGGACATCTTGATGATTGCTCGGCCTGCAAATAGATGACAACACTTGTGGTATAAATCCATGGCCATGGTGGTTTTGCCAACCCCTACATCGCCGACGATGTGGAGCACACCGCCCTTTGAGACGTTACGAACCCACTTGGTGAGCTTTCTCATCTCATCGTGCGTCCCAAGAAAACCATTCGCCCTGTTGATCAGACTAGGTGGGAGGATATCTCGGCTGCTATTGGCGGCAAGAATAAATCCTATGCCGCGGCTGCGCCATCCCTCCCACACCTCCTGGACCCTGAAAGACATGCGTTGACGCCACCATGTCCAGAGTTGAAAGTTTCTTGATATTACGTCCTTCACTTCTTGGACCTGCTCTTTAGTATTGGTCACATGGATGTCGTCCAGCTTGTACCTGTCATGTAAGCAAGACTACTAAATTAACAAATAATATCAATAAACACTCATAGAAGCCTGAACTACTAACTCTCTTTTCTTTAGGGGCCCATGCGTTTTAATACCCTATCAAGTGCATACAAACATAACAAGTACACACCCGGCCCATACAAACATAGGATGCACATAGTCAATAAAGGAAAAGGTAAAAAAAACAAAACTATAGGTGTGCAGCGACGTAGAAAACATCAACTACTACCACTGTCATTGACAACACACTTGCCTATGCAACAGGAAGGTACACCAACAGCGATGCCATTGCAAAGGAAACAATGCATGATCGCCGTTGAAGCCGGATCCAAGCACACATAGGTCAGATCATGGTTTTCTTTCTAGAAGAGAAATACCTAATTAGCTCCAGACAGTGCCTTAAGGGTGTGTAACCGTCATTGCCAAGTACAACAAGTGAGCTTGCCCTTTCTGCTTTCAAAAAGGAAAAATAAATGGAAAACACCAAAAACCCAATATTTTGTCTTCGCTTTATCGTAATGTTCTGAAATGTTCTCCAGAAGCTATTGACTATGTGCATAAAGAAAAATAAGCAAACATGCATCTTTATTTGAGAAGAGGTTGCAACTTAGAAACACTCCTTTCGTAAACTGCACTTTTCTTTCGTAACCACAATCTTCCCAATCTTTGCCCTTGTAGAAGGCCTAAGCTTGCTTGTTTATTTAGCATAGAAGAAGTCAGGTATCGAAGCTACCGGTCGTTGTTCTTGAGCACAAAAGGAATCAACTCAATGAGGTATGCTTCAGAAAACCCGTTAGATTTTCTTGATTACTCAAATTAAGTAGAGGATTAAAGTATTGTGTGACTTGATTTAATTTGGTACACCTTGTTACTTGGGTGTAAAATCCTTGTTGAAATGGCTAGTCTCGTTATTTGATTTGGCTTTCTATGCTACCGACTTTGTCCTTCGGTTGATATAAAAACTAATAAAGAAGTCCCATGAGACATGTTTAACTTTTCAAAGAGTTGCGATCAAAGGAAACCTGAATAGTTCACTGGCAAACAAATCATCCACCCACGGTATATCCTATCTTTTTGCTACTGAGTGACTGAATGCATGTAGTGGCAATGCTGTGACGTGTACATTTTTGTCTTTCTATGTAAATTGTGACTTTAACTAAGTGAGAATTTGAACACTAATCTGACCTATGGGCGTTCCACCAAGATCTAATCCGGGTCAAATTTTTATTTTGAACAGAGTACAGATGCAAGCGCTCATATATACGCGCATACACATTCTCAGGAACATCCTACTCCTATGAGCACCTCCGAAGACTAATCCGGCATATCATCTTGAGATTTAACAAAGTCCCGTAGGCTCCTCATAGTCGACGGGAACGTCTCCTGCCACTGAATGCGTGTCGCCGGAAATCTTGAAATAAATCCAGGATAAATGCGAGCACCAGGGGGATACCACTGTCCACCTAACCACAGGTTGGTTCGCAATCCCAGTCAAAGTTATTTGTGGGATCACAATATTTTTATTTTGTGGGCAGATGTTGGATAATTCGACTTCCCCATGACAAAAACATAAATCTATATATTCAACTCCTTTTGGGATTGCCTCACTGAATAAGAGGTTGATACTCTTGATACTAAATAAATCGAGCAAGCACTTGAAAGCCTTAACTTCATAGCACCGGTAGATAGGATTAAAAGTCATATTTCTATTTCATCCTGTGCGGCGATCTACTTGTGCTTAACATATTTAGCTTCACAAAAATAATATATTTCACCGTCTCGGCAAGCTAGTGTATTAATGGTGAGTTAAGCTATTAACTATTATAAATTTCAATTTTGTTTAACAAATGTCATTAATCCCAGGTAGTTTTACTTATTTAGAGTTTGACACTCCCCTTGCATTTGGTTAGTGTGCTGAGCTATGTTTTCAGATGACTCTATATGGTGGGAGTCATGACAACCAAGTGCGGGTGAACTCTATCCTTCTTTGAATACAATGATTAAACCCTAAGTTTCTTACGGTTATTTATTCTTAGTTAAATTTTCAGGCCACTCTATGAGGCGGGAGCTCGACAACCAAGCATAGGTGAAGTCTAACCTCCTTTGCATACCATGGTTAAACTCTAAGTTCCTTCTGGTTGGTTATTGTTCAATGACGGTCAAGGTTTAATCTTTGGGAGTGTGTTTACACAAGGAGGGGATGTGATGTATTTCTTTTGCACCTATATTTCCCTTGAGTTTACCCCTGTTATTCTTTGAGTATCCCACTAGTTATTACCATTTTAGTTTGTTTTCCTTGTTTTTTGTTTTGTACTGTTTTCAGGTTGATTATGTCTCTAGCGGACTTTTCAAGATAAGTAAAGCAATTTTTGGGTTGAAACGGAGAGGGCCGAGGAGCCAAGTTTTGTGATTTATGAGGGAGTGAACTGAAGGTGACCTCGAATGGAAAATTCACTCAACATGAAAGTTGTGTTTCATTTCGAGTCAAACAACTTTGCTTGCTGGATCGTCTCAATTAGTTATTGTAGTTGGGGAATGTTTTCGGGTAAAGGTCTAGTACACTGACGTTGCACTGAGAGATTAAGTTTGTGCCGAGCAGTGCTAAGTAAAAATTAATGAGAATTTCCAATTTATGTTGAGTATTGTTAGAACCACTGCAGGCGAGTTTGAAACTGAGCGAAATGCACCACTACTCCATGAACTCAAATTGATTGCACACTTTAGGCCAACAACTCGGAAAGTGATCAAATTTAGTCCATGAAATCATTTGTTCTATCAATTAACCCCAAAACCAGTCTGAAAGGAAAAAAGGCCACGTGGCTGCCCCATCCTTTTACAAATTGTCCTGTTTTCTAGCAACCTAGCTTATATAAAATAAAAGTAAATAAAACAAAAACATGCCTTCCTTGTGATTCGGAACTAACACCTGTATGAGTTTGCACCAAGTTGTTGACCACTGGAACGTGATATATTTCATATAGTAAGTTGCATGCAGCATTATATATTACAATAATTACATTCCCGTACCATAGCTTTTTATATATTTTAAATCGTGCTTTCTAGACAATTGATGTCAAAGTCAGAAACGAGCTAACAGGACATGGTGGGATTCTAAATATAAGGATGAAATCCATCGACCAACATGAGAGGGAAATAGATCAGATGACTGCATGGATCTCCTGGTTCTACGTGAATATTTCGAGAGCGACTAACTTTAAGCTA
>NC_041391.1:84747601-84748833 GCF_002162155.2 Triticum dicoccoides
CATTAACTCCCGGAAGTTCGGGATTTGAGCATTTCATCCCGAACGTTTTGACATGGCAATTTTAGTTCATATGGGATGGCACCTTTAGTTGATAGGGGATGGCAACTTTGTCCTTTTTATTTTTTTTGTCAAAAAATTGCCATGTTTTCCTAATCTCACGCAAACTAAAGTTGCCATCTAAAAGCATTCGGGTTGCCATGATTAACTCTTGACCGTTCGGGGGTTATCATTACCGAAAGATTAGGGGAGGGGTGGGCCCATGTGCTGGTGCTTGCATGCAACTCAAATAGGAAAACTTGGTGGGTCCAATTGCTTCACCGGGTAGCTAGCTCTTGCATGCCTCGTCACGCTGGCCATATGGTACGACCCACCAATGATTACTGTGTCGCCCAAAAAAGGAAGTGAAGGGTGATATTCCATTAGCGAAGGAGTAAATCCGTATTTATAGTGTCAGTCGCGAAGAGTTGCACAAAAAATTTGTGCGCCAGTGGTTAGCAATGATTCCTAACTATCAGAGGTTGCAGGTTTGAATCATGAGAAAAAGCCGATCAGTTTGTAAATTGGTCCCTGTAGAAAATATTTAGTTCATGAACAGTCTAAGGAACACTCACATGGCGGCCCCGTTGCCGTTTTTTCTGATCGCTATTCGATTTTGGCCTTATTTGGTCAAATAAACAAGTTTATGGATTAAATCTAATTACTATTTGAGTTATTGGCCTAAAGTCTGCAATCAGTTTGAGTTCGTAGACTAGTGACGCATTTCACTCTTTAAAACTTTATTCCTGAATAAGCGTTGAGAGGCTGAGGCATTGAAATGTCGTCTCTTCTCATCTCCAGTTCTAGTACGTTTGACTTTGCCTTGTTGCTTGCAGTACTTACCTGTTTCTTAAGTCATGATTTGTTTGATAGTGTTTTCTCGGAGCTAGTTCATGGAAGGAAAGGACGAGTATCTTATGTCAGAAACGCTATGTCACACTTGACTGATCTCTCTGTGCGCGTCCACCGCCTCCATGGCTGTTAGATCTATTTTTGATCGGACGGCTCCAGGGCAACCTCCACTAAAGTCTAGGTTTTCAACTTGGCCCTTGTTACAATCCGTTCAACCTTAAAGAAGTGTTTTTAGCACGCTGGCTAGGAGCGAGATAGCGGTGACCACCTAGATGTTGACAAAGGTAGTGTTGCAGCGAGCGATGATGGCTAGGACAGGGGATTGGTGCTGGTGACAGTACGCG
>NC_041391.1:84749033-84756033 GCF_002162155.2 Triticum dicoccoides
GGTCGCACAACGGTGTTGTTGCAATCTCAATTCTCAGGTTTTCACCTCATTAGCCCCGAGGTCATCCTGAGTGATAACAATAACATCAATGGTGCTGTTGTCGCCTCTGGCCAATCATGCATGTGTGCGACGGATGGGTTGCGGCATCGCCCCAAACCGAGGGAAAAACACAAGAAACAGTCTTGTTTGCCGGCTTGCTGGTTGGCTCTTAAAATAATTCAGGACTTCAAAGAAATTCGAAAATATGTTGGTAATTTTGTTTTTTCTAAAGAAATAGAAAAATTCTTCGTGGAATAAACAAATGTTCATGACCTTGAAAAAAAAGTTTGCATATTCAACGTTTGAAAAAAAATGTTCTGGAAATAAGGAAGTTCATTATTTGGAAAAAATGTTCATCAATTCTAAAACTGTTCAGAAATTTTTAAATAATGTTCGCAGAAACAAATGTTTGTGAATTAAAAAAAAGGTTCACACATTGAAACAAAGTCTTATAACAGATCTGCTTTTTCACAAGTTACATATACCTTCTCCAACCTCATAATTCCGTAATGCATTTTAGAATTTTATTTTGGAGAGATATGTATTCATCTTTTAGGGGATGGTGTTCCTATCATTCCTGACTCCTTTGATAAGCTTATCTTTTTTATATATCAAATTAAGAATCAACAAATGTTAAAACTGCTATGTAGAACACTTACGTAAACACCTTTTTTCTTTTCTTATTTTACATGGTAACATAGCCGCCGCCTCCTCTTCTTCCACAAAAAAGCTAGGGTTTCTGCCTCCCGCCACCGCAGGTCCGCCTCCTCTCCGGTGGCCCTAGGGCCATGGAGGCGTGGTGGATCTCGGCAAGGGCCGGCGGGAGGGCTCCGTTTTTTGTCGTTTCTTTCAGTTTTGTTAGGGTTTGTGTCCTGCTCAGGAAGACGAGAAGGTGGCAGCTCCCTGAAGATGGAATAAAGGTCTCCCCGCCTAGCCCCCGTTCCGACGGTGCGTCTAGCATCGTTGGCGGGCGTGTGGAGGTGTGTCTCCGGTGGATCTATCTTTGGTGGATTTGCTCGGATCTCGTCGTTGTTCGTCTACGTTCGTGTGTCTTTGGATTGGATCTTTCTGATCTACGCTATTCTTCATCTTCTGCGGTTGCTGTTCTGCTGCGATGGTCCTACGGGGCCTTAGCACGACGACTTCCCGACTGTCTACTACAACAAGTTGTGCCTGACTCCGGCGATGGAGGGGCGATGACGGCGGCGCGCCTTCAACTCGCTTCAGTGCCGGTAGTCGTCGTTAGGTGGTCTACGGATATGGATGTAATTTCTATTATTTCTGGTATTCGTTGTACTGCTATGATTGAAGATGAATAGATTAGAAATTTTCTCGCAAAAAAAGAATCAACAAATGTTTAGGTTCACCGGATATTAGAAGGAAGAAGCAAGAATCAAAATTGGTTATGCTTAATATGCAATATGTGTTTTGAGATTGGATATTAATTGCAGATATCAAAGTTGACCAGACATAGAGTTGGTATGGTCTACTCGCTTGATATTTGCATGACATTTATACACTTGCACAACGTTTGGTAGTGGTAGAAATCCAATCAAACTAGTTGCATCCATTTCCTTTTAAAATTATGGAGGAAAAAGATCAAAGAAGTAAATATTTCTTTTCAGATGTACATGACCGAAGAAATCTACACCTCCATCTATGTTATACCTCGATGTATATCTATCTCAAAATTATGGGGAATATTTCCCTACTAATAAGATGAATAGATCGGAAGATTTTCCGCACAAAAAAAACAAATACTGTTTTTGGTTGTACGTCGTCAGCATTTTTGCGAAAAAGCCCCTCAGTTTCCATGAAATCAACCTGCAATCCGTACTTAAAACAGAGCCTGAACCGTTATTTTACATTTTTCGAAAAACCCCCTGACCTTTTGGGTAATTCATTCGCGGATCATATTAAAGTTAAACAAATGATTTTCTAAAATTTTCATATCTTTTAAACTGTAACTCCGATTTTAACATGTTGTATATGAAATTTGATTAGAAAAATATGTAGAATATGAATATCATACTATTTTTACCTTTTAAATATTTTAAAATATTGCGTTGAAAGATATTTAAATCAAACAAATAATTTTATAAATTATCCGTATCTTTTAAACTGTAACTCCGATTATAACATGTTATATATGACATTTGATTAGGAAAATAAGTGCAATCTGAATATGATGTTATTTTTACCTGCTAAATATTTTTTAAATAGTATTTTAGAAGCAAACTTATAGTCTGTGGCGCACGATATATTTTTCTTTCATATCGACGGCGATCCGGATTGCAAATAAATACCCACTAAAATCATATAGGAAAAATAACAAATTTCTCATCGCAAGAGTGACAGAATGCAAGAGAGAGAGGGAGTTCAAACACGTTTTGGTTTGTATGAACATGGAGGCTACCGCCGGCGTGGGTGAGAAGGAGGATAAGAGGAAACACAAATGTGATATCTCGCTAAAATAAAGGAGATGAACCTATTGTGGGCTTGAGTGATGGTTGTTGTGTTTAAGAGCGTGTGTTATTTTTTTTCTCTTCTGTTGCAACGCACGGGCCGTTTTGCTAGTAAACACTAAAATGCGTTGGCCCAAACTCTAGATCGGGGGCGCTGGAGGGGTGCCGGCTATGTCGCTTGTGCGCGACCTACTAGGCAAATAGGGATCGCCCTTTGTTTCATGTGTGGTCCGAGTCTCGTAGATCATGGTCGCCCACCATGAATCTGGGGTTATTTCTTTGTTATACAAAGAAGTAATTCTTCTGATGTTTTTCTCTCATACCAAATGCAATCCGCCAATCCATACTGGTGCAATAGTACTACTCAGTTAAGCATATACTTGGTACTAATCAAATTTATTGAGTTAATTGATTTAATACACTACCTTTGCATAATCCAATTTATAATTCTAGTACTAATATTTGGTACTTGTGTTCTATCCATGTATTACAATCATATTTCATTTCCATAAAGATTGGTGGCAATAGCACATAATATTGATGTCTTAGTGAAGATAATATAAAGATATAATTGAAGATTTTATTTAAAGAAATACTAGCACATGGCAGGATATGAGGCCAATTTATTGCCTTACTACTACCTCAACTCCCGTACCATTAATTCTTGATATACTTGTAAAATATTATATATGATAAATGTATTTTTAAATCTATATAATTACGTGTGAGTACACTTACCTCTATTAGTTTAATTACACAAATAAAAAAGTTTTTGGCACCATTTTGCTTTTTGCACTGGGCCCCAAATTCCTATAGATGGAACTGTACAACAGGAAGGGTTGCATCATCCTTCTTCGCTGCCGGCTCGTCTCCTCGAATAACACATCTCGCCTTCAACCTTCCACCATGGTGCGAGCAGCTACATCTCCAAGCAAAGGTGCGAGGAGAAAGAATACCTCCTGTGCGAGTGTGTGTGGAGGGGGAGTGCTTCCTGTGCGAGCGAAGCTGGTGCCCTAGTTTCCTGTGCAGGCCCTGCGTGGCTTTGCCATGTAACGTAGCTACCAGTGGTTGTCAGCACCAGAGAGGAGCTGCACGAGGAAGGGGAAAACAAGTGTTTTGCGCTGCTCAAACTCCCGCAATTTTTCTTGTTTGGTGCCAGCAAAAGGGCACGTGCGTTGCAACGGGGGAAAAGAATAGCAGACACTCTTAACTTAACAAAAATGGTCTATAATCTGAGTATTTGTAACTATGGCCCAAACAAAGATGGTCTTTGTCTACAAAAACGCAAGTTCAAGATTTCACATGTCTTATATTTAAACACGGTTTGCATGTAGATTTAATACCTACAAAGAAACGGGCAAGTGGCCTTCAATTTTGTCTCCAATCCTAATTTTGCTAAGATCTTCATCCGCAATTCGGATCAGTACCGATATGAAAGAAAGACGGATAATGCACTGTTGATTAAGATTACTCCCTAGATAGTATTTTTTAAATGTTTAACAGGTAAAATAACATCATGTTCAGATTCTATATATTTTTCTAATCAAGTTCCATAGATAACATGTTAACTTTGGAGTTACGATTTAAAAGATGTAAGTATTTTAAAAAACATTTGATATATATTGAGGGTTTAATGTCAGAAACACTAGGAAGTTTTCTATAAAATATCATGAAGGATTAAGTATACCTATTTTTTTTATTAATAGGTATAGATATAGATTTTGCAGTGCTAATTATTCAGGTTACAGGAAGGGGATTGTGGCCCCTGACTTCCCCCATCCTTATCCACAACGCTCGTGCTATCCCACAAGCAGACAGGGGCGGAGCCAGGATTTTGGTATAGGGGGGGCCAAATCAAGTTCCTAAACTTTTCTAGACCAAAAAATAACAATCATCATACTGTAATATATGTTACGCGCTACGAAACATTGATACAGTTGTATGAGTTCAAATTTGCCTTTTACAATTGCCAATAAGATTTTATTTTTTATTTTTTTGCAGGTGACAATTGCCAATAAGATGACAAAAAAAATCACCGAAAGAGAACTTACGCTTTGTAAAAAAACAACATTTATGATCATGCACAACCCAAGTAAGTCTCCAGTTGCACGATGTCCGGCATATCTTGGTCATGAGTGTCAATTGGACCGGAATTGTGACTTGCACATCAGCCTCATTAACAAATTTCAGTAGAGAACTTGAAGCAACCGGCTTAAAAATGAACTAATGTTAACAGTGTTTGACAACGCTTTTCTCTTCATAGCTGCTTTGCAGTATCACAATTAGCTATATTGGATAAATTTGACATGGGGAAAATTTACATCACAAATAATTACTCATACAAGATATTTTGCATCACGGTCACACTAATTTTTGGGACATGTATAGGATAGGAATTCTTCATAGAATCGTAGCATTACAAATCAGACTACCAAAACATGTAAGCTAGTAAAATCTGATGTATATGTTCAACAATGATACAAGATGAAAATTGAGATTAGTAGATGAATGGTCTGGTGTGCTGATGTGCTAAACCTTGGGTCCTTGGCTAGTTTCTGTTGGTTGGAATCAAGCATGCGTCGCGTCGTCGCAGTTTATGCCGTATGAATAGAATTGGGAGCAGTAGGGCAGGGAAAAGAGGGAACGAAACGGCCGCGACTAAGCCACGTACATGTTTTATTTATAAGCCTTATCCACGTACAGGCTAATCACGCGAGAACGCAAAGCCCAGACCATGGGACTAGAGCGAAACCTGGCCGCTAGTGTGGGCTTCACATGGGCCTTTCGTCTTTTTCATAAATTCACGCTGTGACATAGGGGGGGCCAGAAACGTATAAGCGTAAGGTATACGAGCGTTCGTATCGCTAATTACATAGCATCGTTCGATCATTAGGGGGGGCCAGGCCCCTGCTCGCCCCCCCTTGGCTCCGCCACTACAAGCAGATCCACGAGGAGCGTGACTAGCTCGAGCTAGTTACACCCGCGAGCCAAACAGCATAAGCAATAGAGCCAAACCTGACGAAAAACACAAGTGTTGCAGACGTCACGTCCGAACAGCTACCTTGCATCCACAACACCCGTGATAAAAAAAAAAACTCCAGTGATTTGTAGGGCAAATGGGGTGGCTGATTTTCTTCAATTTCGGCACACCGACTCCCAATGGGATCGAGAGGCCACGGATCTATTTTTGTAAAATGAAAGGCGAAAATACCACTTCATTGATGGATCGAATCTTGCATATATTACTCGCTCGGGGTGTATATATCATCGATCATGTCATGACTATTTACTACTTACTCCGTTCGGAAATACTTCCTCACTCTCATAATATAAAAGCGTTTTTGACACTATATATTATAGGACAGAGCGAGTAGCTGACATGTTTTAGTTTAAACCTGAACTATTTTCTAACCGGAGGTTGTAGTAGTTAGTTATAGTAAGTAAATAAAGGGTAGAAAGAAAGCGTAGGTATATGTGTACCTGTCACGGAGCTCGGCGACTTGCATGGTGAGGTCCTTCATCTCTGCAATGACGCCCGCAAGCTTAGAGCGAGCCTGGTACCTTCTCACCTTGCCGATGCCGGGAATCTTCATGCTCGTGGTCCCTGCCGGGGCGTGGTCCTTGCTGGCCGTCACCCGTACAGTGAAAGTGTCGACAGCATCCTCCATGTCGTAGGAGAGCGCCTTTACGTTGCTGGCCCAGGCCTTGACCTGCTCGTCCAGCTGCTCCGGCGGTACCTCCGCCACCTTGTACAGGGCGGCGCGCATGAAGAAGAGCTCCTTCTGGAGAGACTCCACATCCTTCTTCACCCCCTTCTGCCGGAGGTATTCCTCCTGCAGGAGTGCTCCCACCTTGGTCAGCACGCTGCCCGTCGCCCCCGTCACCACCTCCATGACCGCAGCCTATTCCTTGGCCAAGGCAGCTAATGTGGTTATAGTGAAAGCTTAATGAGATTTAGAACCAGATCCACACCAGATCAAGCTTGCATACATAGCCACTTGTACTTGTTATACTATGTCGTAAGTCGTATGCATAGGATACCTTTACGCGTTCCCGTGTCCATTTAATGCACAACTTCCATTTCTTTATCAAGACTCTGTATGCCAAGACTTGAGACTTTTTATATTAGACAGTAGTACATGGCGTGTTCATTTATCTTGTAGACTAGCCATACTGGAGACTAACTTGCACGAGTAAGAGCAACTCTAACAGACCCCGCATCCCGCCCCGGCCCGCCTAAATTTTTGCGGGGCGCGGCAAATCTTCTCCCCAACCTCCATCTTCACGGGCTGGGAGGCCGACCCGAGCGCAACCCCTATCCGCAGCGAGATTTGGCGGGAGGGACATTTCCGCTCACCTTCCCCCCCCCCACCCACCCTCCGCCACCATTGCTCCGACTCCACACACTCTGGTGCTTAATCTCCGGCCATCCCTCGCCGCCATGGACGACCCCATGATGTCCCCCGTCACCGGCGAGGTCGCGCAACCTCCTTCCC
>NC_041391.1:84756327-84772879 GCF_002162155.2 Triticum dicoccoides
AGTTGCCGTTCAGCGGTGCCGCTCTGCCCGCAAGCGAGGTGTTCGGCGAAATGGCCGGGAGGTATGCTTCTTCGGTAATGGCGATTTACTTTCATTTTCGCTGTTGTCCTCGATAGCTCGTGACTTGTTATTGTTTATTATAGCGGTGGCTCAAACAATGCAACTACCGAGTCGTGAACTTGTTGGACTAACGCGGTTGACATTGATCAAGCCCCGTTCGCCGCATTCGACTACAATGAAACGGAAGGCGGCGTGGATGATCATGGTTGTGCGGGCGAACTGGAGGAGATCGAAGCGGAAGCGTACGAGCAATCGCAAGCAAAAGCTGGAAAAATCATAAGATCGAAGAACTACACGATCTTGGAAGATCAAGCTTTGAACAAAGCATGGAGTGCGGTGTCTCTTGATGCATGCACGGGTACTTCACAAACCACGAAGAGATATTGGCAAAGGATCGAAGATAAATACTTCCGCATTATGGCAAAGCATCCCAATAAGACTCCACGCACGTTTCGGTCGCTTCAAGGGCGTTGGGAGAATATCAAACCAATGTGCCAATAAGACTCCACGCACGTTTCGGTCGCTTCAAGGGCGTTGGGAGAATATCAAAACAATGTGCAGCCGTTGGGCAGCTTGCTTGGAGCAAGTACGCAATGCACCTTCAAGTGGCGTGGTGGAGTCCGACTATCTGAGTTTGTTTTGCCATTGTTCAAGTTGTGCATCATCATATTTGCATCATGAGAAAATAATTGCATCACTTTGTTCTCATTTTGTAGGACAAAATTTCTCAACATAGATACAAAGACATGGAATCTTCCGAAGGCAAATTCTTCAAACTGGAGCATTGTTGGGAGTTGCTCCAAAAGTGCGACAAGTGGGCGTTGATCGACAGAGAATCCCCACCAAAGAGAGGCCCACTTACTAGGTAGTGTTGATTTTTTATTCTGTAAAGGAGAAATTACCCAAAACCGACGGAACACAATCTCGGCCACTGTCTCGCGCAAGACACCGGCAACCATCTCCTCCAGCGGGGCCGGGGAACCGAGTACAGCTCCTAGCTCAGTGCTAGCTGTGGAACCTGACCATCACCAGGTAACGTGACTTACCCAGGGAAATGATGCCGGCAAAGCACACCAAGGACCTGGTTGGGCCTGCGGACACCACTCGGTGTACCCAGCCCCTGCAGCATGACAAGGCCAACACATTAGATATTAATTTGAAGAAACGTGGAGGCAAAAGGTTAAAACAGAGTAAATGCACTTACTTCAACCCATTAGGCGCAATGAACCACCTCGGCTCGGGGGTCGTCGGCACGGGCGGGAGCTCTGTACCGCCACGCTGGTAGACCTTCTTGGCCTTCTGAACCAGCTCGTCGTCGCTGTAGCTATCATCAGAAAAGGTTTCCTCGCTACCATCAGTAAGGCGACTAGCCTCCGGAGTCTCATGGGAAGAAGACTCTGGGACCAGAGTCTTCTGGGACGAAGTCTCCGGGACCGGACTCACGTGGGGCGAAGGATAGGCGACACGAGTCTGGTGGGGTGAAGGATCCGCGAATCGAGTCTGGTGGGCTGACGGACCCGAGTCTGACGGGTCCACGTCAGATGGAGCAGTCATGTAGTCGGGTGAATCAGCTTGGGTGGCGGCGAGGAAGGTGTAGCAGCCTTCCTACCTCTCCCGCTGCCACGTCCACCTCTAGCAGCCTTCTTCGTCCTCCCCCGACCTCTCCCAGAACAAGAAGAAGCGCCCGCCGCTGCTGTTTGCATACTGTCTAGCAACACTCTCTGGAGGGGTTGGGGTGGAATAATGGAACCACCCCTCCGGCCAGTAGCGCTCGCAGGAGGCTCGGGGCGCTCTGGACCCTTGCCCACCATCCTGTCAAAACATGCAACAAAAAATAAACGAAATTAGTACAACATACAAAATTTGAATACCTGACATGAATAATATGTATATAATTTAAGTGTATCATCATCATGAACATAATAAAAAATTGAATACCTCACATTACTAATATTACTCTGAATCGTCTATATATGATCCGAGATCATTAAATGCATCATCATCATCACTATTAGTGACGTGCTCATCATCATCATCAATAAACGGATCAACATGTGGAAGGCCTCCTTTACGTAATCGTTCAAGCATTGACAGGTCATCTGTAGCAGTAACTTCTGCTTGTTCCGGCTCTTCTTGTTCCGGCTCAGGGTGAAGTCGGATTCACTATCGTTGTCAACTTCAATGTTCTGGGGTGGAGTAGAGCTGTTCTTGAAACGTTTTTTTGGAAAGACGTGTTTCTTGGAAGAATTCTCCTTCGTCATATGTGTCTTGGTTAATGTGAGGTTCATAATCCTATTCAATGGGGGGAGGTGGTCTAACACGTGGCGGCACTTCATAAATGACATCCCAACCACTGAGATTTTGGATCACTTTGACAGGCCCACGGTAGATAGAAAACTTGGGTTGCCTGTTGAGTCGTAATATAGGCATCGGGAACATCCAAATGGGGAAGCTGTCGATCACGAGTGGGCCGAGACGGAGGCCCACGAGTCAAGTTCTTGCCTTCACGCGCTTCCTTCTGATCTGCCTCGATGCCTTGATCGCTGACATTCCTCCCTTCTTCAGAACCGACTTGTCCCCAAGCCGGCGCACACGGAAACAACTGACGAAGTGAATCCTTATCCTCCCAGGTTGCCGAAGAAGCATCCCCACCACTCCATTGGACCAAGACTTGCGCCACCGATCGGTGATCCCCGCGGCGGATCCGCTCCTGCAGAATTTTAACAGGGAACTGAAGATGAGCGTCAGCAGAAGGAAGTGACCTGATACCTCCTTGTGTGGCTGGACACATTGCTTCAACTACGACACATGAAAAACCGGATGAATACGGCTGGATGCTGGCAACTGCAAGCGGTAAGCCACTTCCCCGATATTCTCCAAAATAAAAAATGGCTCAAAATACTTGAAGGCAAGTTTGTGATTTGCCCTATGCGCCACAGACGACTGCACATACGGCCAGAGTTTGAGGAAAATGCGATCACCCACAGCAAATGTTCTCTCCGTGCGCTTCTTGTCAGCTTGATGTTTCATTCTCTGTTGAACATGCAACAGATGCTGGCGCACTGATTGTTACACGACTTCTCTGGCACCCAACCATTGTTGCAGATCAACAGGATCGACTGCATCCGAAGCTGAAATTCCAAAGTGTCTAGGGCTATGGCCATAAAGGACCTCAAAGGGAGATTTATTGAGTGCTGAATGCCAATTTGTATTGTACTAGAACCCACAAAGAGAAATCCACCTTGCCCACTTCTTGGGGTGAGCGCTGATAAAACATCTCAGGAAGCACTTACTTGCTGATTGACACGTTCTGTTTGACCATCTGTCTCTGGGTGATAAGCTGTGCTCATTTTAAGAACAGCTCCTGCCCTTCTCACCAAGGCCTTCCAAAACCTACTAGTGAACACAGGGTCCCTATCTGACACAATATAACGAGGCATGCCATGAAGTTTACAGATATTGTCCAAAAACAATTCAGAAATCTTCTGGGCAGTGTATGGATGTTTGACAGGAATAAAATGTCCATACTTGGTAAATTTGTCAATAACCACCATGATGCAATCATATTGATCAGAAGAGGGTAAACCTGAGATGAAATCCATAGTAACAGTTTCCCAAGCCTTGGCAGGAACAGGTAAAGGTGACAGCAGTCCTGGATATGCCACTCTTTCTGGTTTTGCTTGCTGACAGACTAGACATGATTGTACAAACTGCTGTATTTGTTTCTTCATGCCAACCTACTTAAAAAGTGCTCTAATTCTTTTGTAAGTGACAGGAAAACCTGAATGACCACCCAGAGGAGTGTCAAGGAAGGCCTGACAAATTTTGACATGCAACTCATTGTCATTGCCCACCCAAATGCAGCCTTTGTACCTCAACACTCCTTGGAATATCTTGAAATTGCTGTTGGAATGAGGTCTCACTGATAGTTGTTGCAGCAGTTCGTGAGCCTTGGAATAATGCCTGTAGCTGCCAATAACTTCCTCAAGCCAACTAGGTGTGACACCAGAAATTGCTAGCACCATAGAATCTGTCTGGGGTCTTCTAGGGAGAGCATCAGCTGCAGAATTGTCAGCCCCTTTTTTGTAGACAATCCTATAATTAAGCCCCATCATTTTTGTAAGTGCTTTTTGTTGCCAAGGTGTATGCAACCTCTGATCAGTCAAATTTACCACACTCCTCTGATCTGTTCTGATAATGAATTCCTGGAACTGCAGATATGGCCTCCACTGTTCAATAGCTAACAGAATAGCTAAATATTGTTTCTCATACAGAGATAAACCTCTGTTCCTAGGACCTAGTGCTCTGCTGACAAAAGCAATGGGATGGTCTTGTTGCATGAGAACAGCCCCAATACCAACATCACAAGCATCAGTCTCAACCACAAATTGTTTGGAAAAATCAGGTAAGGCTAGCACAGGGGCATTAACAAGAGCTTCTTTCAGTGTTTGGAAGGCTAGCTCTGGAACTGGTGTACACACAAAAATGGTCCCCTTTTTCAGCAAATCAGTCAGGGGCCTACTAATTAGTCCATAGTTTTTTATAAACTTCCTGTGATATCCAGTTAACCCTAAGAATCCTCTGACTTGTTTGACATCAGCAGGCACTGGCCAATTCTTGACAGTTGTAATTTTGCTGGCATCAGTAGAAACTCCCTTGTCACTAATGACATGACCCAAATAAGCAATCTCCTGTTTAGCAAAATCACACTTGCTTAATTTGACTCTCCACTGTTTTTCCAACAGAATGCTCAACACCTTCTCTAGATGTATGAAATGCTCCTTGAGGGTCTTACTGAATATAAGAATGTCATCAAAGAAACAAACTACACACTTGTCCTCTCCTCTCAGAGCTGGGGCTAAATCTGTGTTCATTGCCCCTTGGAAGGTATTAGGTGCTCCAGTCAGACCCATAGCTACCACAATGAACTCATAGTGGCCAGAATGTGTTTGAAAAGCAGTTTTAAATTCCTCTCCTGGTGCCAATCTGATTTGATGATACCCAGCTCTAAGGTCTAACTTGGAAAACCAACAGGCCCCATCAAGTTCATCCAATAACTCATCTATGACAGGAATAGGATACTTACTTTTCAGTGTGAGAGCATTAACATGTCTGAAATCAATGACCAGCCTCCAATCTCCTTCTTCTTTCTTCTTGACCATCAGAGCAGGAGAAGAAAATGGACTATTACTCACTTGGATCAGACCTTCTTTTAACATTGTTTGCACTTGCTTTTCCATTTCAACCTTTAAGTGAGGATGAATTCTGTAAGGCCTGATAGACACTGGTTTTGCCCCAGGTATTAAGGGTATACTGTGGTCTAATTTCCTTCTGGGAGGCAACCCAGTAGGTGGAGAAAAAACCACTGCATATTTGTCCAGTAGGGCTTGAATTTCTGGTAGCTGCTTCCTTTGTTCAGAGCTGGTGTGCTAAAAAATAGCCATGACAGTAAAAGCACACTCCTCAGGTAGTTCTCTCTGTAAAGTAATTGTAGCCCCCTTGTATTGGAATGAGAGCCACTTCTGGTCCCAGTCAATGTACATGGGACTGTGCTTTGCTAGCCAATCTAGGCCCAAAATACCATCATAACCATGTAAGGATTATAGTCTGAAATCATGAGAGAAATACTGCCCTTGACAACTCCACTGACATTATTTCACTTGTTGAGAACATCTAAATTTCCCTCCACCTGCTACCTTGACAGTGACTGCCTTGATTTCAGTAACTCCTGATAGAATGTGGATTAGAGAATTATCCAAAAAGGAATGGGTGCTGCCTTAATCAACCAGAAACTTAAGCTCTGCATCCTTGATGTTCACTGGCAATGATAGAGACAACACAGAAACAGTATTGCTAGTAGCAGCTGCAGACAGCAACATTAAGTTATCAGAGTCACTATCAGAATCCTCAAGGGAAGCAGAAGAACTCTGCAACTGTTCGATAAGCTCCTATACCACATTTAACTGGACTGTAGATTTACACTGACGATCCTTGGACCATTTCTCTGTTGGGGAACGCAGTAATTTCAAAAAAATTCCTACGCACACGCAAGATCATGATGATGTATAGCAACGAGAGGGGGAGTGTACCTTCATACCCTTGAAGATCGCTAAGCCGAAGCGTTTATCAACGCGGTTGATGTAGTCGTACGTCTTCACGATCCAACCGATCCAAGTACCGAACGCACGGCACCTCCGAGTTCTGCACACGTTCAGCTCGATGACGTCCTCGCCTTCTCGATCCAGCAAGACAGGCGAAGTAGTAGATGAGTTCCGACAGCACGACGGCGTGGTGACGGTGTTGGTGAAGAACAATCTCCGCAGGGCTTCGCCTAAGCACTACGGAAACTATGACGGAGGATAAACTAGAGGGAATGGGGTTGCCGGCACACGGCTTGGTGTTTCTTGATGTGTCTTTGGTGCTAGCTCTGCCCCTCTATTTATATGTTGAGCCTTGGGGTCGAAACTTGGAGTAAAAGCCTCCACAAAGTCGGTTTCACCCGAAAGGCAAGAGTCCTTCTCGGACTCCAGGGCCAGACGCCAGGGTTCCTGGCGTCTGGACCCAGACGCCAGGGACCCTGGCGTCTGGCCCCTGGACTCTGCAAAACTTCCTTTTGCGCTTTCCAAAAACCTTGTGGGCTTTCCCCTTTGGCCCAAATAACGTGTTCTCGTACCCAAACATTTTGGGAAACATCCGAAACCCCTTCCGGTGAATTCCGGAACCCTTCCGGAGATCAAACACTATTATTCCATATATCAAACTTTATCTCCGGACCATTCCGGAGTTCCTCGTCATGTCCATGATCTCATCCGGGACTCCAAACAACATTCGGTTACCAACATGCATAACTCATATAATACTATACCGTCAACGAAACGTTAAGCGTGCGGACCCTACGGGTTCGAGAACTATGTAGACATGACCGAGACATGTTTCCGGTCAATAACCAATAGCAGGACCTGGATGCCCATATTGGCTCCCACATATTCTACGAAGATCTTTATCGGTCAAACCGCATAACAACATACTTTGTTCCCTTTGTCATCGGTATGTTACTTGCCCGAGATTTGATCGTCGGTATCCAATACCTAGTTCAATCTTGTTACCGGCAAGTCTCTTTACTCGTTCCGTAATACGTCATCTCATAACTAACTCATTAGTTACATGCTTGCAAGGCTTAGGTGATGAGTATTACCGAGAGGGCCCAGAGATACCTCCCCGACAATCGGAGTGACAAATCCTAATCTTGAATTATGCCAACCCAATATGTACCTTCGGAAACACCTGTAGAGCACCTTTATAATCACCCAGTTACGTTGTGACGTTTGGTAGCACACAAAGTGTTCTTCCGTTAAACGGGAGTTGCACAATCTCATAGTTGCAGGAACTTTGTATAAGTCATGAAGAAAGCAATAGCAGTATACTAAACGATCAAGTGCTAGGCTAACAGAATGGGTCAAGTCAATCACATCATTCTCCTAATGATGTGATCCCGTTAATCAAATGACAACTCTTTTGTCCATGGCTAGGAAACATAACCATCTCTGATAAACGAGCTAGTCAAGTAGAGGCATACTAGTGACACTATGTTTGTCTATGTATTCACACATGTATTATGTTTTCGGTTAATACAATTATAGCATGAATAATAAACATTGATCATGAAATAAGGAAATAAATAATAACTTTATTATTGCATCTAGGGCATATTTCCTTCAGTCTCCCACTTGCACTAGAGTCAATAATCTAGTTCACATCGCCATGTGATTTAACACCAATATTCATATCTGTATATGATTAACACCCATAGTTCACATCATCATGTGACAAACATCCAAAGGGTTTACGTAGAGTCAATAATCTAGTTCACATCGCTATGTGATTAACGCCCAAAGAGTACTAAGGTGTGATCATGTTTTTCTCATGAGAGAAGCTTAGTCAACGGGTCTGTCACATTCAGAGCCGTATGTATTTTGCAAATATTTTATGTCCACAATGCTCTGCATGGAGCTACTCTAGCTAATTGCTCCCACTTTCAATATGTATCCAGGTTGAGACTTAGAGTCATCTGGATCAGTGTAAAAGTTTGCACTGATGTAACTTTTACAACAAACTCTTTTATCACCTCCATAATCGAGAAACATCTCCTTAGTCCTTACTAAGGATATTCTTGACCAATGTCCAGTGATCTACTCCTAGATCACTATTGTACTCCCTTGTCAAATTCAGAGCAAGGTATACAATAGGTCTGGTACATAGCATAGCACACTTTATAGAACCTATGACTGAGGCATAGGGAATGACTTTTCATTCTCTTTCTATTTTCTGCTGTGGTCGGGATTTGAGTCTTACTCAATTTCATACCTTTGCAACATAGGCAAGAACTCTTTCTTTGACTGTTCCACTTTGAACTATTTCAAAATCTTGCCAAGGTATGTACTCATTGAAAATCTTATCAAGCGTCTTGATCTATCTCAATAGATCTTGATGCTCAATATGTAAGTAGCTTTTACTGAGGTCTTTCTTTGAAAAACTCATGTCAAACACTCCTTTATGCTTTGCAGAATAATTCTACATTATTTCCGATCAACAATATGTCTACTTATCAGAAATGCTGTAGTGCTCCCACTCACTTTCTTGTAAATACAGGCCTTTCCAAAAGTCTGTATAAAACCATATGCTTTGATCAACTCATCAAAGCGTATATTCCAACTCCGAGATGCTTGTACCAGTCCATTGATGGATTGTTGGAGCTTGCACACTTTGTTAGCATCTTTAGGATTGACAAAACCTTATGGTTGCATCATATACAACTCTTCTTTAATAAATCCATTAAGGAATGCAGTTTTGACATCCATTTGCCAGATTTCATAAAATGTGGCAATTGCTAACATGATTCAGACAGACTTAAGCATCGATATGAGTGAGAAAATCTCATCGTATTCAACACTTTGAACTTGTTGAAAACCTTTTGCAACAAGTCGAGCTTGGTAGATAGTAATACTACTATCAGTGTCCGTCTTCCTCTTGAAGATCCATTTATTTAACATGGCTTGCTGATCATCGAGCAAGTCAATCAAAGTCCATACTTTGTTCTCATACATGGATCATATCTCGGATTTTATGGCCTCGAGCCATTTCGCGGAATCTGGGCTCATCATCGCTTCCTCATAGTTCGTAGGTTCATCATGGTCTAGTAACATGACCTCCAGAACATGATTACTACACCACTCTGGTGTGGATCTTACTCTGGAAGACCTACGAGGTTCTGTAATAACTTGATCTGAAGTTTCATGATCAATATCATTAGCTTCCTCACTAATTGGTGTATTTGTCACAGGAACTGATTTCTGTAATGAACTACTTTCCAATAAGGGAACAGGTACAGTTACCTCATCAAGTTCTACTTTCCTCCCACTCACTTCTTTCGAGAGAAACTCCTTCTCTAGAAAGGATCCATTTTTTAGCAACGAATATCTTGCCTTCGGATCTGTGATAGAAGGTGTACCCAACTATTTCCTTTGGGTATTCTATGAAGACGCACTTTTCCGATTTGGGTTCGAGCTTATCAGGATGAAACTTTTTCACATAAGCATTGCAGCCCCAAACTTTAAGAAACGACAACTTGGGTTTCTTGCTAAACCACAGTTCATATGTTGTCGTCTCAACGGATTTAGATGGTGCCCTTTTAATGTGAATGCAGCTGTCTCTAATGCATAACCCCAAAACAATATTGGTAAATCAGTAAGAGACATCATAGATCGCACCATATCCAATAAAGTGCGGTTACGACGTTCGGACACACCATAACGTTGTGGTGTTCCAGGTGGCGTGGGCTGTGAAACTATTCCACATTGTTTTAATTGAAGACCAAACTCGTAACTCAAATATTCCTCTCCGCGATCAGATCGCAGAAACTTTATTTTCTTGTTACGATGGTTTTCCACTTCACTCTAAAATTCTTTGAACCTTTCAACTATTTCAGACTTATGTTTCATCAAATAGATATACCCATATCTGCTCAAATCATCTTGTGAAGGTCAGAAAATAACGATACTTGCCACGAGCCTTCATACTCATTGGTCTGCATACATCAGTATGTATTATTTCCAATAAGTCGGTAGCTCATTTCATTGTTCCGAAGAACGGAGTTTTAGTCATCTTGCCCAAAAGGCACGGTTCGCAAGCATCAAATGATTCATAACCAAGTGATTCCGAAAATCCATCTTTATGGAGTTTCTTCATGCGCTTTACACCGATATGACCCAAACGGCAGTGCCACAAATAAGTTGCACTATCATTATTAACTTTGCATCTTTTGGCCTCAATATTATGAATATGTGTATCACTACGATCGAGATCCAGCAAACTATTTTCATTGGGTGTATGACCATTGAAGGTTTTATTCATGTAAACAGAACAACAATTATTCTCTGATTTTAAATGAATAACCGTATTGCAACAAACATGATCAAATCATATTCGTGCTCAACGCAAACGCCAAATAACATTTATTTAGGTATAACACTAATCCCGAAAATATAGGGAGTGTGCGATGATGATCATATCAATCTTGGAACTACTTCCAACACTCATCGTCACTTTCCCTTCAACTAGTCTCTGTTTATTCTGTAACTCCTGTTTCGAGTTACAAATCTTAGCAACCGAACAAGTATCAAATACTCAGGGGCTACTATAAACACTAGTAAGGCACACATCAATAATCTGTATATCAAATATACCCTTGTTACTTTGCCATCCTTCTTATCCATCAAATATTCAGGGCATTTCTGCTTCAAGTGACCATTTCCTTTGCAGTGTAAACACTCAGTTTCAGGCTATGGTCCAGCTTTGGGCTTCTTCGCAGGAGTGAAAACTTGCTTGTCTTTCCACTTGAAGTTCCCTTTCTTTCCCTTTGCCCTTCTCTTGAAACTAGTGGTCTTGTCAATCATCAACACTTGATGGTCTTTCCTTGATTTCTACCTTCGTCGATTTCAACATCACGAAGAGCTTGGGAATCGTTTTCGTCATCCCTTGCATAATATAGTTCATCACGAAGTTCTAGTAACTTAATGATGGTGACTAAAGAATTCTGTCAATCACTATCTTATCTGGAAGATTAACTCCCACTTGATTCAAGCGATTGAAGTACCCAGACAATCTGAGCACATGCTCACTAGTTGAGCGATTCTCCTCCATCTTTTAGCTTTAGAACTTGTTGGAGACTTCATATCTCTCAACTCGGGTATTTGCTGGAAATATTAACTTCAACTCCTGGAACATCTCATATGGTCCATGACGTTCAAAACGTCTTTGAAGTCCCGATTCTAAGCCGTTTAAGCATGGTGCACTAAACTATCAAGTAGTCATCCTTTTGAGCTAGATAAACGTTCATAACGTCTGCATCTGCTCCTGCAATAGGTTTGTCACCTAGCGGTGCATTAAGGACATAATTCTTCTGTGCAGCAATGAGGATTAACCTCAGATCACGGATCAAATCCGCAACATTGCTACTAACATTTTTCAACACAGTTTTCCCTAGGAACATATCAAAATAAACATATGAAGCAACAACGCGAGCTATTGATCTACAACATAATTTGCAAAATACTACTAGGACTAATTCATGATAAATTAAAGTTCAATTAATCATATTACTTAAGAACTCCCACTTAGACAGACATCTCTCTAGTCATCTAAGTGATCACGTGATCCAAATCAACTAAACCATGACCGATCATCACGTGAGATGGAGTAGTTTTCAATGGTGAACATCACTATGTTGATCATATCTACTATATGATTCACGCTCGACCTTTCGGTCTCCGTGTTCCGAGGCCATATCTGCATATGCTAGGCTCGTCAAGTTTAACCTGAGTATTCCGCGTGTGCAAAACTGGCTTGCACCCGTTGTAGATGGACGTAGAGCTTATCACACCCGATCATCACGTGGTGTCTGGGCACGACGAACTTTGGCAACGGTGCATACTCAGGGAGAACACTTCTTGATAATTAGTGAGAGATCATCTTAAAATGCTACCGTCAATCAAAGCAAGATAAGATGCATAAAGGATAAACATCACATGCAATCAATATAAGTGATATAATATGGCCATCATCATCTTGTTCTTGTGATCTCCATCTCCGAAGCACCGTCGTGATCACCATCGTCACCGGCGCGACACCTTGATCTCCATCGTAGCATCGTTGTTGTTTACGCCATCTATTGCTTCTACGACTATCGCTACCGCTTAGTGATAAAGTAAAGCAATTACAGGGCGTTTGCATTTCATACAATAAAGCGACAACCATATGGCTCCTGCCAGTTGCCGATAACTTCGGTTACAAAACATGATCATCTCATACAATAAAATATAGCATCACGTCTTGACCATATCACATCACAACATGCCCTGCAAAAACAAGTTAGACGTCCTCTACTTTGTTGTTGCAAATTTTATGTGGCTACTACGGGCTTAGCAAGAACCGTTCTCACCTACGCATCAAAACCACAACGATAGTTCGTCAAATAGACTCCGTTTTAACCTTCGCAAGGACCGGGCGTAGCCACACTCGGTTCAACTAAAGTGAGAGAGACAGACACCCACCAGCCACCTTTAAGCACGAGTGCTCGTAACGGTGAAACCAGTCTCGCGTAAGCGTACGCGTAATGTCGGTCCGGGCTGCTTCATCTCACAATACCGCTAAACCAAAGTATGACATGCTGGTAGACAGTATGACTTATATCGTCCACAACTCACTTGTGTTCTACTCGTGCATATAGCATCAACACATAAAACCTAGGCTCGGATGCCACTGTTGGGGAACGTAGTAATTTCAAAAAAATTTCTACGCACACGCAAGATCATGGTGATGTATAGCAACGAGAGGGGGAGTGTATCTTCATACCCTTGAAGATCGCTAAGCGGAAGCGTTTATCAACGCGGTTGATGTAGTCGTACGTCTTCACGATCCGACCGATCCAAGTACCGAACGCACGGCACCTCCGAGTTCTGCACACGTTCAGCTCGATGACGTCCTCGCCTTCTCGATCCAGCAAGACAGGCGAAGTAGTAGATGAGTTCCGGCAGCACGACGGCGTGGTGACGGTGTTGGTGAAGAACAATCTCCGCAGGGCTTCGCCTAAGCACTACGGAAACTATGACGGAGGATAAACTAGAGGGAACGGGGTTGCTGGCACATGGCTTGATGTTTCTTGATGTGTCTTTGGTGCTAGCCTTGCCCCTCTATTTATATGTTGAGCCTTGGGGTCGAAACTTGGAGTAAAAGCCTCCACAAAGTCGGTTTCACCCGAAAGGCAAGAGTCCTTCTCGGACTCCAGGGCCAGACGCCAGGGTTCCCGGTGTCTGGACCCAGACGCCAGGGACCCTGGCGTCTGGCCCCTGGACTCCGCAAAACTTCCTTTTGCGCTTTCCAAAAACCTTGTGGGCTTTCCCCTTGGCCCAAATAACGTTTTCTTGTACCCAAACATTTCGGGAAACATCCGGAACCCCTTCCGGTGAATTCGGGAACCCTTCCGGAGATCAAACACTATTATTCCGTATATCAAACTTTATCTCCGGACCATTTCGGAGATCCTCGTCATGTCCATGATCTCATCCGGGACTCCGAACAACATTCGGTTACCAACATGCATAACTCATATAATACTATATCGTCGACGAAACGTTAAGCGTGCGGACCCTACGGGTTCGAGAACTATGTAGACATGACCGAGACATGTTTCCGGTCAATAACCAATAGCGGGACCTAGATGCCCATATTGGCTCCCACATATTCTACGAAGATCTTTATCGGTCAAACCGCATAACAACATACTTTGTTCCCTTTGTCATCGGTATGTTACTTGCCCGAGATTTGATCGTCGGTATCCAATACCTAGTTCAATCTCGTTACTGGCAAGTCTCTTTACTCGTTCCGTAATACGTCATCTCATAACTAACTCATTAGTTACATGCTTGCAAGGCTTAGGTGATGAGTATTACCGAGAGGGCCCAGAGATACCTCCCCGACAATCGAAGTGACAAATCCTAATCTCGAATTATGCCAACCCAACATGTACCTTCGGAAACACCTGTAGAGCACCTTTATAATCACCCAGTTACTTTGTGACGTTTAGTAGCACACAAAGTGTTCTTCCGGTAAACGGGAGTTGCACAATCTCATAGTTGCAGGAACTTTGTATAAGTCATGAAGAAAGAAATAGCAGTATACTAAACGATCAAGTGCTAGGCTAACAGAATGGGTCAAGTCAATCACATCATTCTCCTAATGATGTGATCCCGTTAATCAAATGACAACTCTTTTTTCCATGGCTAGGAAACATAACCATTTCTGATAAATGAGCTAGTCAAGTAGAGGCATACTAGTGACACTATGTTTGTCTATGTATTCACACATGTATTATGTTTCCGGTTAATACAATTCTAGCATGAATAATAAACATTTATCATGAAATAAGGAAATAAATAATAACTTTATTATTGCCTCTAGGGCATATTTCCTTCATTCTCCCCACAAATGAAGCATAACCCTTTTGCCTTCCTGTAATTTCTCAATGAGGTCCATTTGTGTTCAGTTGACTGTGTCCTGTGACTTTCAGTAGGTTTCCTCTCTTCTACAGACTTGGCTTTATACTGATACTGACCAGTTGCTGTTGTGCTTCTGTTGACAGGACTGTACTACAGTTCTCCCAGTTCCTCATGAAGCAGAGCCAGCTCATATGTGGTGTCAAGGTCCCGGGGTTTTTGCATAGCTATTGCCATTCGTACCCCTAGTTTCAACCCATCTATGAACCGAGTGGTATAATGCAAGGGATCCGGATTGCTTTCATAGGTCGTGAGCTGGTCATACAACTCTGCAAACTGATCCACATATTCCTCTACAGTTCCAGTCTGGTTGATTCTGAACATCTTACGCAACAGGTTTTGATGCTGATTACGGCCAAACCTTCCCTGCAATAGGTTACAAAATTCAGTCCAATGCAGATCTGCAGTCCTCCTTTGTACTGACTCCAACCAGCGACTGGCTGCGCCTTCAAATTGAGCAGTAGCATATGAAATCCACCTGCTGTGATGCGTACCCCACAACTTGAAATAATCCTCGCATCTCGGTTGCCACAGCCGTGGATTAGAGCCATCAAATCGTGGCAACTCAACTCGGGGCCCTGAACTGAACTGATCCCCTTGATCCAGAGCCACCACTTCACGAGGATACTGAACATCGCGCGGAGATGAAAGATCACACATACCTCGGGCCGGGGAGGAACGTAGATGTTGTGATTCCTTGCCTCTCGACTGGTTGAGGGGCCTCCCGTTCGCCCTTCGTAGTTGCCCTTGTCCACCCGCTCCAGATCCGAACGGATCTGCTCGATATCAAGGTGGAGCTCGGAGCGGACACCATCGACGCGGGCGGAGATGAGGCCACCCAAGGTCTTGGTCGACTCCTAAAGCAGCTTGGTCATGGACTTGAGGAGATCGTCGCTGTGGGACTTGAGGCGCTGCTCGAGATCTTCGGCGACGGCGGTCTTGACGAAATCGTGGATGTTGCGGCCCTCCGCCGACAGGTTCTCCATGGCCTCTCGTCGGTGAAATTCGCGGAATCCGGTGCGGTGCGGGTGGCGGGGGAACTCCAGGTCAGAACGGCTCTGATGCCAGATGTAAGGTATCGATAGTGGATATTCGAATCAGAGGAAGGAATCCGCCATTGCTGGCTGTACAAGCTCACACGAGACTTGCGAGGTCCGGCCGAAGCCACCAGTTCCATCCCGATCCACTCGTTACCGCTCCAACGGTTATATCCTCTCGTACACCCTTAACTGGCCCAGTTCAGGCCTGCAAGCCACTGGGAAGATGTCGATCGCGAGTGGGCCGAGACGGAGGCCCACGAGTCAAGTTCTTGCCTTCGCGCGCTTCCTTCTGATCTGCCTCGATGCCTTGATCGCTGGCACCATTTAATGCACAACTTCCATTTCTTTATCAAGACCCTGTATGCCAAGACTCGAGACTTTTTATATTAGACAGTAGTACATGGCGTGTTCATTTATCTTGTAGACTAGGCATAGTGGAGAATAACTTGCACGAGTAAGAGCAACTCTAATAGACCCCGCATCCCGCCCCGGCCAGCATAATAACCGCTAAATTGCGGGTCGGGGGTGGAAAACCTGCCCGATCAGACCCCGCATCCTGCCCCGGCCCGTCTAAATTTTTGCGGGGCGTGGCAAATCTTCTCCCCAACCTCCATCTTCACGGGCTGGGAGGCTGACCCGAGCGCAACCCCTATCCACAGCGAGATTTGGCGGGAGGGACATTTCTGCTTGCCTTTCCCCGCCCCCCACCCTCTGCCACCATTGCCTCGGGCGCCAACGCCGCAGCACGATCCCGGCCGGCGACGGAGAAGGTCGGCAAGGTCGCTGGTATAAAGCGGAGGAAGGTTCCGACTTCAAAGAGGCCACCTCCTTCATCCTCTCGCT
>NC_041391.1:84773253-84795475 GCF_002162155.2 Triticum dicoccoides
GTTGCCGTTCATCGGTGCCGCTCCGCCCGCAAGCGAGGTGTTCGACGAAATGGCGATTTACTTTCATTTTCGCCGTTGTCCTCGATAGCTCGTGACTTGTTATTGTTTATTATAGCGGTGGCTCAAACAATGCAATTACCGAGTTCGTGAACTTGTTGGACTAACGCGGTTGACATTGATCAAGCCCCGTTCGCCGCATTCGACTACAATGAAACGGAAGGCGGCGTGGATGATCATGGTTGTGCAGACGAATTATAGGAGATCGAAGCGGAAGCCACGAGCAATCGCAAACAAAAGCTGGAAAAAGAATAAGATCGAAGAACTACACGATCTTGGAAGATCAAGCTTTGATCAAAGCATGGAGTGCGGTGTCTCTTGATGCTTGCACGGGTACTTCACAAACCACGAAGAGATATTGGCAAAGGATCGAAGATAAATACTTCCGCATTATGGCAAAGCATTCCAATAAGACCGCACGCACGTTTCGGTCGCTTCAAGGGCGTTGGGAGAATATCAAACCAATGTGCCAATAAGACTCCACGCACGTTTCGATCACTTCAACGGCGTTGGGAGAATATCAAACCAATGTGCAGCTGTTGGGCAGCTTGCTTGGAGCAAGTACGCAATGCACCTTCAAGTGGCGTGGTGGAGTCCGACTATCTGAGTTTGTTTTGCCATAGTTCAAGTTGTGCATCATCATATTTGCATCATGAGAAAATAATTGCATCACTTTGTTCTCATTTTGTAGGACAAAATTTCTCAACATAGATACAAAGACATGGAAGCTTCCGAAGGCAAATTCTTCAAACTAGAGCATTGTTGGGAGTTGCTCCAAAAGTGCGACAAGTGGGCGTTGATCGACAGAGAACCCCCACCAAAGAGAGGCCCACTTACTAGGTAGTGTTGATTTTTTATTCTGTAAAGGAGAAGTTACCCAAAACCGATGGAACACAATCTCGGCCACCGTCTTGCACAAGACACCGGCGACCATCTCCTCCAGCGGGGCCGGGGAACCGAGTACAGCTCCCAGCTCAGTGCTAGCTGTGGAACCTGACCCTCACCGGGTAACGTGACTTACCCAGGGAAATGTTGCCGGCAAAGCACACCAAGGACCTGGTTGGGCCTGCGGACACAACTGGGGTGTACCCAGTCCCTGCAGCATGACAAGGCCAACGCATTAGATATTAATTTGAAGAAACGTGAAGACAAAAGGTTAAAAAAGAGTAAATGCACTTACTTCAAACCATTAGGCGCAATGAACCACCTCGGCTCGGGGGTCTTCGGCACGGGCGGGTGCTCTGTACCGCCACTCTGGTAGACCTTCTTGGCCTTCTCAACCAGCTCGTCGTTGCTGTTACTATCATCAGAATAGGTTTCCTCGCTACCATCAGTAGGGCGACTAGCCTCCGGAGTCTCGTGGGAAGATGACTCTGGGACCAGAGTCTTCTGGGACGAAGACTCTGGGACCAGACTCACGTGGGGCGAAGGATCGGCGACACGAGTCTGGTGGGGCGAAGGATCCGCGAATAGAGTCTGGTGGGCCGAAGGACCCGAGTCTGACGGGTCCACGTCACGCGGAGTAGTGATGTAGTCGAGTGAATCAGCTAGGGGTGGCGGCGAGGAAGGCATAGCAGCCTTCCTACCTCTCCCACTGCCACGTCCAACTCTAGCAGCCTTCTTCGTCCTCCCCCGACCTCTCCCAGCCGAAGAAGAAGCGCCCGCCGCTGCTGTTTGCATACTGTCTAGCAACACTCTCTGGAGGGGTTGGGGTGGAATAATGGAACCACCCCTCCGGCCAGTAGCTCTCGCAGGAGGCTCGGGGCGCTCTTAACCCTTGCCCACCATCCTGTCAACACATGCAACAAAAAGTAAACGAAATTAGTAGAACATAAAAAATTTGAATACCTGACATGAATAATATGTATATAATTTAAGTGTATCATCATCAGGAACATAATAAAAATTTAATACCTCACTGTCGCGGGAGAACCGGGCAACGGACACCTATGGGACCGGCGGACGGAGCCCCTTTCGGTTCGGCGGGGGGCGGAGATCGCACGAAGAGCGGATCGAGGCGAAACACACGAGCGGTTTACCCAGCTTCGGAGCTCTCTGGAGAGATAATACTCCTACTGCTGCATGTCTGATTGTATTGAGTTCTTGCTCGGGAGCGCTGTGTGCTACAGTACACACTAGCTGCGAGACCGAGTGTGAGTGTTTTCTGGCTTCGAACCTTTCGAACCCCCCTCTACGTTGCGCATGGGCCTCCTTTTATATGCTCAAGGGGTCACCGACAGGTGGCAACGTAGACAAGGGCAAAAATGGAAAAGGAGTTGCGGTTGGTACAACTACTTGCACAGTGTATCATACCTAACCCTGACGGCAGGGGACAAAGGCATTAAATGCCCGCCTGCGTCGCCCAAACAGTGCAAAAAGGGACCGTTAGGGGCGCCATCGCTTGCCACGATGGCAATCTTGTCAGCGTCGCTTGCCACCTCGCACCGCTGGCTGCACAGCCTCTTGCCACGCGCGCCTGGAAAGGTCTCAGGTCGACATGTTGGTGGATGTGCTGGAGCGCGGGTACAGAGTGGTAGCTTGCCGCGGCAAGCGCCTTTCCACGGTCATTGTCTTGTCGCGTCCGGAAGCTTGTCGCTCGCCGGGCCTTGTCGGGACGCGTGGCGCGTCGCGGCAAGTTTCTTGAGATGCCTCGGTTGGCCTTCCCCGCAAGCTCCTCTTGCCGGGGTCTTGTCTCCACGGCTTGAATACTTTGTTCTTGAATGGCTCCAAAGGAACCACGGAGGACCTTGGCGGTCACCCGGCAAGCCTTGCCGCGGGGTGCTGCGACTGCCCGTGCACAAGTTCGGGATACTAGGGTACCCCTACTCTATTACGCCGACAGGAGCCCCCGGGCCTGGGCCACACACGGTGCCGAGCGCTGTTGGGCCAGGCCCAAAACAGGGCATGGGCACGCGCGGCCTGGGTCACGCCGTATCTTACTCCGTGTCCACCGCGCCCTCCCCTAACGGCACGTGTTGAATGCGGCGTCATGGGAGAGATCGTGGGTGGTTCTTTATTCAGAAAGACGGAACGTCCGCCCCCCTCCCTCTTTATAAGCAGGGGAAACAGGGGCAGTTCGCCCATTCCGCCGGTTGCTACTCCAATCTCAGAAACTTCCGCCGCTCCCCCCTTCTTCTCAAAGCCGAAAGAGAGCAGCACTCTGCCCCCCATCGCCACCAGCACCACCAGCGCCGAAGATCTCCCCCACCACCTCCGCCATGGCTCCGAAAACCGGCAAGGGGAAGGCCGTGAAGATGACCGAGGCGCAGCGGCTCGCGGCGCTGCGAAGGGAGCGGACAACCTTCCCCCTCAGCTAACCGCGAAGGAGCTGAGGGAGTACTACTACCTCTTTTGGTCGACGGAAATGCGAGCGCACCCGCGCACGAAGGTACTCTCCACCGCCGCTTCGGAACGGGCTCCGAATGGATATCCTTTCTTCGCGCTGTTCTTCTACTGCGGGCTCTGCCCGCCTTTCTCTGAATTCTTCTGTGATATCATGAACACCTATGGGTTCCACCTCCTTGACTTCACCCCCAATGCCGTTCTGACCATGGCAGTTTTCGCACATCTCCGCGAAAACTTTGTCGCAGTCCATCCAAATGTAGCTCTTTTCCGCCACTTCTTTATGCCCCGAGTTGAGAGAGGAGAGCCCTTATCCGGCAGAATTGCCTGGATCTTGAGGGCCGGCAAAAAGGAAGCTTATCTGGAGGGAGAGCTCCGCGGCAAGTGGGAGGAATGGAGACCAGAATGGTGCTGGATCGTTGAGGAGAACCCGCAGCCATTTACCGCCCAGCGCCAAGCCCCAGTAGCGCGCGGCAACGATTGGAGCAGCGTTGCCCCGGAAGACGATAGGCTGAAGATCGCTGTCACCCGGATCCTACGCCTCAGGCTTGCCGTGATCACTGTAGGCGCTGTTGGCGCAGATTTTCTTCGCCGCCGCATCGCCCCCCTGCAGGAGAGGAGGAGACCCGCCTGGGAGTTCGGGTGTCCAGCGGACATCATGAGGCTGCGCCCGGGCCTCAATTTCAACTTCACTATTCTGGAACTGGACGCGATGCTCAAGGAATTGTTCAAGCACGACCCTCAACATCCCGAATGGTCCATGTTGCCGAAGGGCGCCGTTCCGCTGTACAACAATTCCTCGCTCGACCGCATCCGTGCAATGATGCCGCTGTGCGATTCGCATGGAATTGTCCCAACCTAGCAAGAGCCTGCAGACGACGTCGTGCGGGAGTTCTTCGACGGCCTGGTAGAAGTGCTGGTCCGCTCCGATGAGCAGAAAAGCCTCACCCGCGACACCACCGATGCGGAGATGCAGCGCATCGCCACTAGGGCGAAAGAGGCGGCGGCAGCCGCTGCCGCGGGCGAGTTTGGATTCACCGTGGAGGAGGCAGAGGCAGCAGAGGCGGCAAGCCTTGCCGAGCGAGAGTGGCTTGCCGACGAGGAAGAGCTTGCCGGCGAGGGAGAGCTTGCCGGGCCTGAAGTCGAGTTGAGCGAGCCCGCCGAGGGTGCAAGCGGCTCGTCGGAGACCGACTCCTCTTCCTCCTCATCTTCAGACAATCCGCCGCAAGCAGAGCCCCCAGCTCCACCAAGAAGGCGTCTCCGCAAGGTTGGGGACGTAGCAGGGCGACAGAGGGGTCAACAGCCGCCGCGCCGCGCGACACGCTCCACCGTGACAAGCACTGTTGCCGCGGGAGCGCCTCACGCCGCTGCGGCAATTGGAGCGGGATCCTCCCAGACCGCCGCTTCTGCTCCTGTCGCCACCCCCGCCAAGCGGTTAAGGGAACCCACTCCTCCGCCTCGTCGCGCCGCAGGTGGGCCAGACTTTGACCTCTCCGCGCTTAGCTCCGAAGAGGAAGAAGAAGAGTAAGATTCTTTGCTGTACATGTAGTCCTTTAATTCTTGTTGTTTTGTCTAGTGTCTGATTTGCTTTACTCCGAACCTTGTTCATTTTCAGGACTCTGGCCCAGAGAGCGGCGAAGAGAGCCAAGGTCCCGGTGATTGTCATCGAGGACGAACCCACCATGACAGTGGGTGGTGCGTCCGAGACCATCTTGCCGGACCCGGCAACTATCCCCCAAAGCAGCCCCCAGCGCAGCCCCCATCGTAAGTATATGGTTTACTTCCCGTTGGCAGGCGCGCATGAGTGTTCTTTTCTTTGCTGACATCTGACTCTTGGTTTGTGTAGGAGCAGAACAGCCTCACCAGGAGCGCTCTGAAGCCGCCCCCGACATGCCACATGCTTCGACCACGCCACCAAGGGAGGATTCCCCGGCAAGGGAGCGTTCTCCAGCAAGGGACAGCACCAGCGATCCTCGGGTGGTGGAGACCGTGACTGCAGAACCCAGCGCAGGTAATCCTCTTGCTTGAAAACTTCCCTTGGATTTTTCTTCTTCTGATTTTCTTTTTGGATATTTGCTTGACTTTTCTCCTTCTTCCGGCCTTCAGATCCACCTGTCACGGAGCCGATGGAGACCGAGGTTGCCGGCGAGGAGAACGCGCGCGGCAACACTGACGACACCGCTGCCACCGAAGAAGCATCTGGCGCTGAGGATCCCGCCGGCGAAGATGACGCCAAAGCTGCTGCCGCAGGAGCTGGCGAGGGGTTTGGCGATCGTACTGACGGCCCTGAGGCGCAAGAGTGTCAGGCGCTACGCCGACCGCCGATCCCCCCGCTGCTGCCGCAGCGTCAGGCTCCAAAGAGCCCCAGCCCGGCGCCTATTTGAAGGCCGGCGATGGCGTCTTCATCAAGCTCCCCTGGGCTTCAAGCTCTAGGGCGCCGGTCGAAGGAGAAACTTTTGATGGAGAGGTGCTCGCCCCCGCTGGGCTGACGCTGGTTGACGCGCCGAGCAGCAGCAGCGGCGAGTCTGAGGAGGAGCAGCTGCTGCGGAAACTGGTGTCACTCTACCGCGCTCGGCAGGCCAAGATGGAATCTCGAGAAGCGCTTGTCGCGAAGGCGGCAGTGGACATCGAGAAGTACGCGGAGGAGCTCCGGGGTCGCAACCAGGAAGCCCTCCGGTCCCTGGCAGAGGAGAGGGCGCAACTTGCCGAGGAGCGGAAAGCCTTCCTCCTCGAGAAGGCCGAAGCCGAAGAGCAACAGCGGCTTGTCGCCGAGGAGCTGTTTGCGTGGGAAGGCGAGTTGGAGCAGCGGAAGGTCAATCTTGACAGCCATGAGGAGGAGCTTGCCGCGCGCGAGCAAACACTTGGCGGGGCTCTCAAGGAAGCAGAGGATGCTGCCGCAGCTGCCGAGGCCGCCAAGAAGGAGCTGGAGACGAAGGTGGCGCAGCTGGAGGCCGATCTCAAGGCGAGGGGTGAAGAGCTTGCCGCGCTCAGGCATGAGCGCGAGAAGGACGCCTACACCCTTGGCGAGCTGCAGGGTAGTCTCGCCGAGAAGGGCAAGGAGCTTAGCGCCGCCAAGGACTCCAATGCAGATCTTGAGTTGAAGCTAGCTACTTTTACCAAGACACTGGACGCCAGGGAGCAGGAGGTGGCCTTGAGGAAGCAGATCAAGGCCGACGAGGCGCTGCTGGCGAGTGCTGCGGCCACCCAAAACACCTTCAGGGAGAATGTGGAGCACTGGACGGAGGGTCTCGTGGATGTTGCCGCATCCATCGACAGAGAGCTGGCGCAGCTGGGGATGGAGGATTTCGAGTACTCCTCCGATGAGAACCTCCAACCCAGCGCCAAGCTCACCTTGTCCTTCAAAGGCGTGGCGACGGCCCTCCAGCGACTCCGGGAGAGGATCCCAAAGCAGCTGGCCGACGAGTCGCGCACGATCTGCGCGAGAGTTCTTCAAAAGGTGTTGGTGAAGGTGGCCTTCCGCAACCCGGGCCTCAACCTCACCAATGTCCTCAAGAAGCTGCAGGCGGATGCTGATCTGGAAGCGCTCAAGGCCCTTGTCGCACCCATTGTGGACAAGGTGAACGAGGTCAAGAGGGTTGATGGTGATCGCGTAGATTAGGCCGCCCGTTTTCTCCTTTTCTTGTCGCTGCTGGTCATGTTACGAGAACAATCTATTAGAGCTGCGACAAGCTATCTTGTAATATAACTTTATCTTGGGCAGTAATTGCTATGTTATTTCCTTTACTTGACTCCTTCCTTTGTATGTTTTTGCCCTACGCTTTTAGGGAACTTGCCGGTGCAGGCACCTTAGCCGCGAGCGCTGAGAGCGGAACGTCAGGAGCCTGCTGGCGGTGCTGCAACTGACAAGAAACCTTGTCGCAACTAGTCGCAGCTCACTTAGGTTGTTGAGCGGACTCGAAACAAAGTAAGGGCGCAACTAGCTACGAGTTGGTTCCTCCGCGTACAGGTTTTCCATACAAAGCACGGTTGTTCGAGGAAGATAACTTAAAAATTTTAAAACTGATTGCTCAAACTTAGGCAACTTAACTTTTCTGTCGTTTCCTTCCCGGTAAGGCAAAACTTCCTTGAATGACGCCTGGTCCACACAATTATCTCTCCTTCCCCCCGGCAAACTTGTGGGCGAGGGAACCTTCCTTTCTTTGAGAAAGAGAAAGAAGAGAAAATAAAGATATGGCGCCTTACGGCTCGTTATTGCTTACTGGGGGTAGGTGCTGCACAAAATGTCAGATAACACATGCGAAAAAATAGAAAGCATGAAATTGACAAGATGTGCGGAGCACATGAGCTTTACTTATGCACGGGGTCTGCGCCCGGCTTTGTACAAAGGATTACATGCAACAGCGGCAAGACTCGTACAAAAGGTGGTTGCCGGAACAGGTTCCAGCAACCGCGCCTTATGGGTAAAACTTACGAAGATGCTCAATGTTTCAGGAGTTGCTCACCGGAGTGCCATCTTCGGTCTCAAGGCAGACAGCACCAGGCCTAGTGACTCGTTTCACCTGGTAAGGGCCTTCCCACTTCGGCGTCAACTTGTTGGAATTCTTGGCGGACTGAACGCGTCGAAGAACAAGGTCGCCTTCCTCGAGACTTCTGGCATTAACTTTGCGGCTATGGTAGCGGCGCAATGCTTGCTGGTATCGAGCAGCTCGTACAGCAGCCTGAAGACGGTCCTCCTCAAGGAGCAGCGCGTCATCTTGTCGCAGCTGCTCTTGCTCAAGCTCATCATAAGCGAGCACTCGAGGCGACCCGTATACGAGTTCCGTGTGGAGAACTGCCTCTGCTCCATAGACTAGAGCGAAATGTGTCTGGCCAGTGGCTCGATTTGGCGTCATCCTGATCGACCAAAGAACCACCGGCAGCTCCTCAATCCAGTTCTTTCCGCACTTGTGCAGCCTGTCGAAAGTCCTGGTCTTGAGCCCACGCAGCACTTCAGCATTTGCCCTCTCCGCTTGACCGTTGCTTCTCGGATGGGCAACAGAAGCAAAGCAGACCTTGGCGCCAAGATCTTGGACATACTGCATGAAGGTGCGGCTCGTGAATTGCGTGCCGTTGTCGGTGATGATCTTGTTAGGGATCCCAAAGTGGCAAACAATCGACCTGAAGAACTTGACTGCTGACTGTGCTGTCACCTTCCTCACTGCTTCCACTTCCGGCCACTTTGTGAACTTGTCGATTGCAACGTACAAGTACTCAAAGCCCCCGACAGCTTGGGGAAAGGGGCCGAGGATGTCGAGCCCCCAGACCGAAAATGGCCAGGATAAAGGGATCGTCTGGAGAGCTTGAGCTGGCTGGTGTATCTGCTTGAATGTAACTGGCACGCTTCACACTTGGTTACTTGTGCAGTTGCATCCTGTAGGGCTGTCGGCCAAAAGAAACCTTGCCGAAATGCTTTGCCAGCAAGCGCTCTTGCGCCAATGTGGTGACCACATATGCCTCCATTATCTCTGCCAACAGCTTTTGTCCATCTTCCCGGTGAATATACTTCAATTTCACACCGTTGAGTCTTCTTCTGTACAGTGTGTCATCGACAAACTGGTACATACTTGACTGCCGGGCTACTCTCTCCGTTTCTTCTTGCTCTTCGGGAAGTTCTCCTGTCTGAAGGAAACGGACAATCTGCTGTGCCCATGCTGGAGCTTGCGGCTCGACAACAAGGATTAAAGGCACATATGCTGCTGTGGGAACATCTGCTTCTACGGTGAGAACATGTGGCTCAGCCGGAGCTTGACGTTCCCCGGCAAGCTTGCCGGAGCAAAACTTGTTGGGAGCGTCTGCTTCAACGGAACAAACCCTAGGGCTTGCCAGAGCAGACTGCTCCTCGTCATCCTTGGTGTTGATCTTGGGGACCTTCTTGGCAGCGGCTTCGGGGAGCTCTGCCGGAAAATAGTCACCAGAAATCAACTTCCTCTTCTTGCTCTGTCCAGTTGATGGCGTTACAGACGGCTGAGTCAGTTTGAGCACAAAGATCCCTGGTTCCACAGGTAACTTAAGTGCGGCGCACTTCGACAGGCCATCGGCAATGTCATTCTGAGCACTTGGAACATGTTCCATCTGTAGGCCGTCAAAGTGCTCTTCTAACTTTCTCACTTCATCAACGTAAGCTTCCATCAACGGACTCTGATAATTCTTGTTCACTTGGCAGACGACAAGCTCTGAGTCACCCCTGACAATGAGCTTCTTGATCCCAAGGTCTGCTGCGATCCTGAGACCGGCAAGCAAACCTTCATACTCTACTGTATTGTTTGTTGCTTGCTCATTGGGAAAGTGCATCTGGACTACATACTTGAGGTGCTCTCCGGTGGGTGCAACAAGTAGCACGCCCGCACCGGCGCCTTGCAGCAAGAAGGCACCATTAAAGTACATCAGCCACTCTTTGCTTGCTTCCTTGACGGGGATGCTCGTTTCCAGAATTTCTTCATCTGGTGTTGGCGTCCACTCTGCTATGAATTCTGCTAATGCTCTGCTTTGGATAGTTGAAGTGCTCTCAAACTTGAGGCAAAGCTTGACAGTTCCAGTGCCCACTCGACAATCCTGCCTGTTGCTTCTGGATTTTGCAGTATCCTCTTCAGCGGAAAACGAGTGACAACTGTGATCTCATGTGCTTGGAAGTAATGGCGCAGCTTTCTCGAGGCCATGAGAAGGCCGAAAAGCAATTTCTGCACACCAGAGTACCTTGACCTAGCCCCCTGTAGAAGGGAACTGACAAAGTAAACTGGGCGCTGCACCATTCTCTTCTGTATCTCCTCACGAGCCTGCGCAGATCCACCTTTGTCGGGACCAGAGCTTGTCGGTGAAGCCCCCTGCTTGTCGCTAGATGCATCTGCCGTGGTTGCTGGCTCATCATCCACCTCCCTCTCCGCTACTAACGCAACACTAACCACTTGATTGGTTGCCGCTAAATACAGCAGCAACTTCTCTTGTGGCTTAGGTGCGACAAGGTATCTCTTCAAGTCCTGCAGCGCGGCCTCCGCTTCCGGACTCCATTTCATTGGACCTGCCTTTTTCAATATTTTGAAAAATGGCAGGGCGCGCTCAGCAGACTTAGAGATAAACCTGCTAAGAGCAGCCACGCAACCGGCAAGTCTTCGTACATCCTTGACGCGCTTTGGTGCTTCAATCTGCTCAATGGCCTTGATCTTGTCGGGATTGGCTTCAATTCCCCGTTGTGACACAAAGAACCCGAGAAGCTTGCCGGAGGGGACTCCAAACACACACTTCTTGGGGTTAAGCTTGAGGTTGATCTTGCGCAGATTTGCAAAGGTTTCGTCCAAATCCTGAATCAGAGTTGCTTTGTCCTTGCTCTTGACCACTATGTCATCCATGTAGGCTTCTACATTTCTGTGCATTTCAGGCTCAAAAGCGTGATGGACTACCCTTGCAAATGTTGAACCAGCATTCTTTAAACCGAAAGGCATCCGTATGAAATAGTATGTGCCACATGGAGTGATGAATGCGGTCTTCTCCTCATCCTCTTCTGCCATGAAGATCTGATGGTATCCTGAGTATGCGTCAAGAAATGAAAGCAAGTCACATCCGGTCGTGGAGTCAACAATCTGGTTGATGCGCGGTAAGGGAAATGGGTCTTTGGGACAAGCTTTATTGACATCGGTGAAGTCGATACAAAGCCTCCATTTCCCGTTTGCCTTGCGCACGACTACAGGATTCGCCAACCACGTAGGATGGAGCACTCCTCTGACAAGGCCTGCTGCTTCCAACTTCTTGATTTCTTCTGCGACGAATTTGGCGCTCCGCTGCTTGTTTCCTGACCTTCTGCTTGACGGGCCGCGCATGAGGACAAACGGCAAGATGGTGCTCGATTACTTTCTTGGGAACACCGGGGATGTCAGACGGTTGCCATGCAAACACGTCGACGTTCGCCCGCAGGAAAGCAACGAGCGCGGTTTCCTATTTAGGGTCGAGAGTGGCACTGATGGTGAAGGTACCACCAGTGCCGTCCTCCTTGGCGGACACCTTCTTGGTCTCTGGCGGAGCTGCCATTGCCTTCTTATGCTTGCTGGTGGAGCTCGATGGTGCGTCCTCGACGGTAGCGCAGCACTCCGAAGAGGTGCATTTGCCGGAGTGGGCATCAGAACTCTTGCCGGACTTGGTCTTCTTCTTCCCCCCGGGAGCTTCAACGGCAAGTGACTTGTGATCTGCTGCGGCTGCTGCTTCCCGGTAGATCTTGTCGGTGCAGATAAGAGCATCCTTCTTGTCGCCAGGGACAGAGATGACACTTATCGGGCCTGGCATCTTCAGCATGTTGTATGCATAGTGAGAGGCTGCCACGAGTTTGGCAAGTGCTGGACGGCCGAGTATCCCATTGTAAGGCAATGGAAAGTCAGCAACATCAAAAGTGACCCTCTCAGTCCTGAAGTTCAAACTCGCTGCCAAATGTCACCGGCAACGTGATCTTTCCCTTCGGCTTGCTCCTTCCCGGGTTGATTCCTTGGAATGTGCCGGTCTCTTCGAGCTCGCTGTCAGGGATCTGGAGTTTCTGGAGTACTGCGGAGGAGATCAGGTTCAAGCCGGCCCCGCCGTCAACTAGCATCTTAGTGACCTTGAGGTTGCGGATAGTGGGTGAAACCAACATCGGCAAGCACCCGACCGCAGTTATGCGATCAGGGTGGTCCTCAATATCAAAGATGATAGGCGTGCTGGACCATTTCAGAGGCTCGCGTGACTCGACGGGTGGTTCCGCCGCATTGACTTCCCGCACCCACTGCTTGAGCTGGCGGTGTGAAGTATGCAGAGAAGCACCGCCGTCAACGCACAGGACCTCCGTGTCTTTCTGGACCTCCTGCTCACTGGTTCCGTCATCATCCATATCTTCATCGTCGTCGTCGTCTTCATCCTTGTCGCGGCCGCGGGGAGGTCTGTCTCCTTGCCGCTGCTTGGCCTTGCCGCGGCGTCCTCCTCGGCCGGGATGCTTCTTGCCGGATCCTCCAGTACCTTCTTGGGCCTTCTCCTTGTCGCATCGCTCGTACTCAGCCTTTTGCTGCTCGACAAGCTGCTCGACCTTCTTGCAGCTCTGGAGGTCATGGCCCTTGGTGCGGTGGATCTTGCAGTACTGCTTGTCGGTGCCGTCCTACTTGTCGGCGGCCGCCACAGCGTTTTTGACGCCACCTTCATTGCCGGACTGCTCAACGACTAGCACATCTTTGCCTTTCTTCTTCCTGTTGTTCCGCCGGCGGTTTTTCTTTGCCGGGGCAGCATCCTCGCTGTCAGATCCTCCTGCTCCTATGTTCTCTCCAGGGAGTTTCCTCCCTTCCTCAGCACGTGCACACTTGTCGGCCAGGGCATATAGCTCACTGACGTCTCTGATCTTGCACATCGCCATCTCCTCCCGCATCCTGCGGTTTCGCACGTTCTGATGCAACGCGCTGATGACCGCGGCAGGGTGGACATCTGGGATGTTGTGCTGTACACGGCCGAATCTCTGAATGTACTTGCGCAGGGACTCTCCTTCCTTCTGCGAGAGCAGATGAAGGTCACTCTCTTGGCCATGAGGCTTGTGGCCGCCTGTAAAGGCGCCGACAAACTGATAGCACAGGTCTGCCCAGGAGGATATGGAGTTGTCCGGCAAGTGCATGAGCCAGGATCTGACATTGGGCTTGAGCACCAGCGGGAAGTAGTTGGCAAGGATCTTGTCGTCCCGCTCCCCAGCAGCTTGCAACGCGATGGTGTAGATGCTGAGGAACTACAACGGATGCGACTTGCCGTCGTACTTCGCTGGTACGTCTGGCTTGAAATTCTTTGTGCTGGGCCACTGGACTTGCCGCAGCTCACGAGTGAACGCAGGGCAACCTACCGCGTACGGCAAGTCGCCTGGTTCCCCTGGCGCATGCATATCGACGGTGGCCCAGCGCGCTGGTCTCATTGATGCCGCGCTTCTCTTCGGCGCTCGATGCGAGTACGAGAGTCTTCTTGCTGTCATTCATGAAGAACTTGGCGCTGATCGCGACGAGCTCGTGGATCTGATGACGCGGTGGAGTCATTGTCGAGGTGGATCCGGCGAGTCGGCGATCTTGGCCTTCGGGGTGGAGGCTGCACGGTGGTTGCACCCCCACCGGTTTTGTCTCCATCAGCTCGCGCCTGGCAGTCTTGCCGCGGCTGCGATGTACTCGGCTTTCGTGGAGTGTCGCCGTTGGCGAAGCCGATGAGACTCTGAATGGTGGCCCTCCATTCGTCGATCTTGTCTGCTGTTGGAGGGTAATCCAGGAGCAGTTGAGCTCGCGCTAAAGCTTCTGCTAAAGTGGTGGGTGGCGGTGGCGAACGATGCGAGGAGCGGGATATGCTCGGACTTCTAACTCTGTTAGAAGGAGCAGTATCCCGTCCAGGCGACCATGTCTTGCTCGTGCCAGCATGTTGGCACGCATGCTGGTCTTGAGCACCCTGAGATCCACCAGCTCGATCTTGGTCCAACGAGCGTATGGTACCGCGAGTACCATGACGCTGTCGGTCCCGCGCCTCCTGAGATGGGCGCGGTGCATGTGCGGACGCCGAGGTCTGCGCAGCCTTGTCCTTGGACCTGGCAGCACCGTGAGCTCCCTCGTCGACGCCCGTTCTTCCGCCGGCGTCTACCCCACCACCTGTTTGCTCCGGTGGCAGTGGGATCGACGTGGACGGAGTAGCCACCTCTGAAGCCTTCTTCTTCGGTGGCATGTAGATGAAGATGATGAAGATCTAGCTCGTGCGAACGCCGGATCAGGTTCACACAGCCTCGACGCCCCCTACCTGGCGTGCCAAAGATGTCGCGGGAGAACCGGGCCACAGACACCTATGGGACCGGCGGACCGAGCCCCTTTTGGTTCGGCGGGGGGCGGAGATCGCACGAAGAGCGAATCGAGGCAAAACACACGAGCGGTTTACCCAGCTTCGGAGCTCTCCGGAGAGATAATACTCCTACTACTGCATGTCTGATTGTATTGAGTTCTTGCTCGGGAGCGCTGTGTGCTACAGTACACACTAGCTGCGAGACCGAGCGTGAGTGTTTTCTGGCTTCGAACCTTTCGAACCCCCCTCTACGTTGCGCATGGGCCTTCTTTTATATGCTCAAGGGGTCACCGACAGGTGGCAACGTAGACAAGGGCAAAAATGGAAAAGGAGTTGCGGTTGGTACAACTACTTGCACAGTGTATCATACCTAACCCTGACGGCAGGGGACAAAGGCATAAAATGCCCGTCTGCGTCGCCCAAACAGTGCAAAAAGGGACCGTCAGGGGCGCCACCGCTTGCTACGATGGCAATCTTATCAGCGTCGCTTGCCACCTCGCACCGCTGGCTGGACAGCCTCTTGTCACGCGCGCCTGGAAAGGTCTCAGGTCGACACGTTGGTGGTTGTGCTGGAGCGCGGGTACAAAGTGATAGCTTGCCGAGGCAAGCACCTTGCCGCGTTCGTTGCCTTGTCGCGTCCGGAAGCTTGTCGCTCGCCGGGCCTTGCCGGGACGCGTGGCGCGTCGCGGCAAGTTTCTTGAGATGCCTCGGTTGGCCTTCCTGGCAAGCTCCTCTTGCCGGGGTCTTGTCTCCTCGGCTTGAATACTTTTTTCTTGAATGGCTCCAAAGGAACCACGGAGGACCTTGGCGGTCACCCGGCAAACCTTGCCGCGGGGTGCTGCGACTGCCCGTGCACAAGTTCGGGATACTAGGGTACCCCTACTCTAGTACACCGACACTCACATTTCTAATATTACTCTGAATCGTCGATATATGCTCCGGGATCATTAAATGCATCATCATCAGCACTATCAGTGACGTGCTCATCATCATCATCAATAAATGGATCAACATGTGGAAGGCCTCGTTTACGTAATCGTTCAAGCATTGACAGGTCATCTGTAGCAGTAACTTCTCCTTGTTCCGTCTCTTCTTGTTCCGTCTCTTCTTGTTCCGGCTCAGGGTGAAGTCGGATTCACTATCATTGTCAACTTCAACGTTCTGGGGTGGAGTAGAGCTGTTCTTGAAACGTTTTTTGGAAAGACGTGTTTCTTGGAAGAATTGTCCTTCGTCATATGTGTCTTGGCTAATGTGAGTCTCATAATCCTATTCAATGGGGGGAGGTGGTCTAACATGTGGCAACACTTCATAAACGACATCCCAACCACTGATATTTTGGATCACTTTGACAGGCCCACGGTAGATAGAAAACTTGGGTTGCCTATTGAGTCGTAATATAGACATCGGGAACATCCAAATTGGTGCTTTGTTTGATTTCAACTCGCCCTGTATGTTCATGAGTCCTTCCGGTCTCCCTCGGCTGGAACCAATAACATCTGAAGACTATGACGTTTGGTGGGTTTTCACCATTGAATTGAAGTTCATAAATTGCTTCAACTCTTCCATAATACTCGATATTTCCTTCGCCTATAGGAGAAACACAACAATTTGTAGACTCTCGGTCGGCCATAGATAGTTCTTTGCCATAGGTACGAAAGCGATACCCGTTGATGTCGTATTTGTCAAATGAACAGACCTTATAGTCAAAACCATTAGCTACTTGTCTCAATTTGGCATCCATAATCTCTGAATTAGCCTACAAGTTCAATGCGAAAGGATTGTTGCATTAGTCGCAAATTAGCCAAAGAAATGAAATGGTCTAATGGAAATTGTCGTTCTTTTTAACCAAGAGATGAAACCGGGATATTCGCCTCTTTGCTTTGCCAGAAGCTCATACTCTTCGACGGAATCCTTTTGGATCAGCGCTCCATGCGAGAATATGGCGATGTATCGACTGCATCAAATATCCAGGAATAAGAGCAGTTCAAAGGAATTAGAAGTGCGAAACAATGTACCGAGATCTTACTCGATGTACGGCCACACTTATGTTAGGTTGTTGAAGATATACAGCGAAATGGTCCGTCATTCTTCAAAATCCAACTATACTGGTTTCCAACCACTGGCTGGTGCGAGATTCCCTTTGAATAGGCTGAGCTTGGATCGACCCTTTTTTGGGTCGTCAGCATTGTACCGAGGCTTCAGATTATGTAGATGATGATTTTTGGCTTTGTAGTGTGCTTTCACGAAGTTTGCCGCCTCCTCAGTGATGAATGCCTCGGTCATCGATGCTTCGATTCTACGTTTATTTTTACATTTTTCTCGAAGCGTCTTCTGCATCCTCTCAATTGAGTAGCACCAACGATTTTGCACGCCCCCCCCCCCCCAATCTTGCCTCGGTTGGGAGATGCAAAATCAAGTGTTGCATTGGATTAAAGAAGCTTGGCGGAAAGGTCATATCTAACTTGCAGATCAACTCCGGCGCAAACTGTTCCATTTCCTCTATGAGGCCAGGCGATAGTTCTTTCACACAAAGAACATGGAAGAAATAGCCCAGCTCTACCAGTACTAGCCAGTCATCCTCAGGGATGAAGCCACGCAACATCACCGGCATTATCCGCTCAATCCATATGTACCAATCATGACTTTTTAGAGCAAATATTTTCAATTTTTCAAGACTTGCTCCCCTCTTTAGATTTGCTGCAAACCCATCGGGGAACATCAACTGCATTTTCACCCACAAAATAATTTCCCTCATATCTGGCCTTCCAAGATTGAACCATGCCTTTGGCTTCGTCCAGTTCCGCTTTCCTTTTGGTTCTTGCATGTTTTGTAACGGTCTATCATATAGCTCCCGTTGATCGACTCTAGCCTTAGTATTATCCTTTGATTTCCCCTCTATGCCGAACAATGTACCAACAATGGCTTCGGCGATATTCTTTTCAGTGTGCATCACGTCGATGTTGTGTGGGCAAAGGAGGTCTTTGAAGTAAGGCAGATCCCAGACGCATGTATTGTGAGTCCAGGCGTGTTCCTTATTATACCCCTTGAAATACCATGTATGCTCTGGATCTGGCTCAAGAGCGTTTAACTAATCTAGGGTCTGTTGGCCTGTCAACGCAGGTGGTGCAGAGTGTTTGCCAACTCTACATTTGATGAAGTCCTTCTTGTCTTTCCTGAACTTATGGCGAGGATCTAGAAACGGTCTATGCAGGTCGAAGCAAGTTAACTTGTGCCCTGCCGCCAGCCAACAAAACTCAAGAGCGCCCTTGCACGTGGGGCACAGGAACCTTCGATGCACACACTAGCCAACGAATAGCGCATACGCCGGCAAGTCATGCGTCGAGTACATGTACCAAGCACGCATTATGAAGTTCTGTTTGCTAAATGCGTCGTATGTCTTGAACTCATTATCCCAACCTTCTTGCAATTGTCCTTAAGCGGCTGCATGTACACATTCGTATTGTTTCCCGGATAGTTGGGCCCTGGAATTATCAACGTCAGGAAAATGATCTTCCTTTGCATAATCTGCCCGGCGGGGAGATTGAGTGGAATGATAAACACGGGCCAACAACTGTATTGGGCAGCCGTCTGACCAAACACACTGAACCCATCCGTGCTGATTGCGACTCGAGGATGCCTTGGATCTACCGGTTTTTTCTTATGTAATGCATCGAAGCGCTTCCACGCTTCACCATCCGATGTGTGCACCATCATCATATTCGCATCTGCATCTAGTTCGGTTCTTTTGCCCATTTTGTGCCATGTCATATGTCTGGTTGTGTCTTCGACCATGAAAAGATGTTGAAGTCTTGGTACGATTGGCATATACTGAAGAACATTAACAGGTATTTGGTCTACGTCTTCTCACCCATACCGTTGTCTACCACAACATACCTGGAAGACTTGCAAATGGTACAATAGTTTAATTCCTCATACTAAAGCCTAAATAAGACACATCCTTTCTCACAGGCATGTATCTTCTCATAGGGCATCTTAAGTGCACGGAGGATTTTGTCTGACTGGTACAAGTTTGCAGGTAGCACATGGCCTTTGGGTAGAAATCGTCCGAATATTGTCATCATCATGTCGTAGCATTCTCTGCCCATGTTGAATTGAGCCTTCAAAGCCATTATTTGTGAGATGGCATCCAGCTGACAAAGCTCAGTGTCCTCGTGGATAGGACGTTTTGAGGACACCAACATTTCAATGAAGGCATTTGCAGATTCCTCCATCTCCTCATCTGAGTCCCGAGCATCGTCAAAGCCTTGCACCATATCTTCCATCCGGGTACCATGCTCGTCTGTGCAACGACGAACCGCCTCGGCTCTAGCACGTTGGGCAGACTCACCATCAAATGTCCAGACCGTGTAACCAGGCGTAAACCAAACTTCTGCAGGTCTTTACTCATTTCAAGCTCGTCCCTCTTATTATAGTTGTCGCACCGGACACAACACTACTAGGGAAAACCCTAGTAGTAGCGCGGGTTTTGAGGCTAGCAGCAGCGCGGGTGGCCGCGCTACTAATAAGGCGCTACAGCTAACTTCTAGTAGTAGCGCGGCCCGTACCCGCGCGACTACTGTTGACGATATCAGCAGCGCTTTTTGAGAACGCGCTACTATTACCTAGCTGTAGCAATTTCGCAGTCCCTCGCTACTGCTATATCTTTCATCATTTTTCCCCCGTACCCCTTTGCCTTTCCGTTTCCCTTTCAGATACTAGATACTAGGTACTGCTAGTAGATATCAAATCCATAAACCATTACTGGGTAGTACTCCCTTCGTTCCAAATTACTCGTCGTGGTTTTAGTTCAAACCACGACGAGTAATTTGGAACGAAGGGAGTACTAGATAACAATTTCATGCATAGTCAACATGCATCCTCAAGCAGTACAAGGTCATATCAACGGCGATCATCATATATAGTTCTAGATGATATCGACGACGATCATCATATAGTTCTAGATGATATAGCCACACACACATATGTAGTTCTAGATGATATAGCCACACACACATATGTAGTTCTAGATGATATCAAAGACAATCATCATCCTCAAGCCTGGGCGGTTGGTGTTCCTGATAGTAATTAGGATGGCCTGTCCAACACGAAGAGTCTTGCCATCGAGGAATTTCTTCCACCCAACCGAGTTTAAGTGTGTGCGACCGTTCGTGTCCACGCGGTAAGTACAGGTTGTGATGGAGCCCCTTGCAGTAAGGCGTAGTCCAGCTGAGCCTTCTTCATCAGGCTCGATACCATAACTCACAGATATGCTCTTTGCCAATTTCTAAATAAGAAAAACATATGAATTAATAAATAGCCTCGCAAATAAGTACATATGGATTATCTACACTATTAATAGTTTCCTTAGATTCTACACTAATAAGCATGTGATCGAACTCTACACTAAAACATATCATCGACTAGATTCCACACAACATACCATATCATTGGACTGTACACTAAGTATTTCATCGGATAATTTGCATTTGTAAGTATAACATACCATATCATGTCGATCAATCATGGTATTTGTCAGTCGGGTCACGAATGGCACCCCGACAAAGTCAGCACGTGGCGGAATTATGTCCCACAGGTTGGACACCTCCTCCTCGCTCAGCCTTGTTCTTTGAGCTACGATGGCTTCATGAAGTGGGTCCTCATCATCTTCATCGAGTGGGTCCTCATTATCTTCATCATCTTCATCATCTTCCACCAGGTTGAGATAAATGACAGCCAGCTTGGGTCTTTCTGCTCTGAAGGAGAAGCTGATCAACTCACCACTAGTAAGACGCATGTGGGCGAGGAAATGGGCCCATCCATCTCCTCCAATCTGTGACATATTGCGTCCTTTCTCGACCTCCATAGTGTATGCCCCCCTAGGAGCCTCAAATGTGACAGTGTCTCCTGTTAGCTTGTTGAATTTCAACCTCACATTGCATGGGGCGATCTGTGTAAGAAAAGCAAAATGACACAATGCAGTAATGCCAACACTAAAAATAAAATAATTGTTACATTTCATCTAATTTCTTACCGCCGCATGACGAAAACTCGGCTGGAATAGATGCCGAACAGCTTGCCAGTTGCAAGGCTGCTGGCGCACCTTGACTTGCACAGTCGACATAGTGGTGGTGGTGGTGGCGCCATTTTCCTAAAGCAATATGAGCAAAGGATTAATGCTTAGATGACAAGGTACCACCTACCAAAGCATTTCGATGGCACCTATTGCCTAAGATAATTGATTAAAAAGACAAGTGGCAAATTTATCTAAATTGGCACCTACATTTTGCCAAAAAAAATAACAATAAAATGGTGCATACTAAATCAACTAGCATACTAAATCCACTAGCATACTAAATCAACTAAATGACACAATGTTCTAAATCAACTAAATCAACTAGCCTACTAAATCAACTAAATCAACTAGCCTACTAAATCAACTAAATGAAAATGTTCTAAATCAACTAGCCTACTAAATCAATTGAATCATATCAACTAAATCAAAATGTTGCATATAAACTAGCCTATTAAATCAAAATGTAGCAGGGAGGAGGGAGAAGGAGGGGCGACTCGAGGAGGGAGTAGAGAGTATGACGGAAGAGGAAGGCGGAACGAGGAGGGGCCGGATGGCGGCGAGTGGAGGGAGGATAGGAAGGCGGAGCGAGGAGGGGCCCGCCAGCGGCGAGTGGAGGGAGGATGGAGGAGGAGGCCGGTACCGAGTCCAGCGAGGAGGATGAGGTGACGGCGGCGCAGATCGGAGGAGGGGCAATAGGGGAGGACCGGCAGCGCGGGGGGTTGAGGGGGAGATCGAGTGAGTGTGTGGATCTGTGGGTTATCGCGACTAGTTAACTTAGCAGCAGCGGTTATCGCGTAAATGCGCTGCTGCTACGACCCGTAGCAGTAGCGCTCTTTGTATTAACGCGTTGCCGCTATAACTGGCCTCGTGGCGGCGCCGTGGGAATTGTAGCAGTAGCGCGTCTTTGAGTGTACGCGCTACTGATAAACTTGTTTCAGCAGCGAGTTTTGTCCGCCTACGCTACTGCTACTTAGCAGCAACGCCTGATTTTAAAGCGCGCTGTTGGTAAGATTCTGTGTATAGGCTTTTCCCTAGGAGTGCAGGGGCACCAGCTTTTTTCTGGCCTTTTGCAAATGCGGCTCTAACAAACCATTCCTCGGTCCAAACTTTATGTCTAGTGTAACTGGTGTACTTCCACAAACGATCACTCATATTGACTTCCTACTAGACACACAAGAAATATATACATAATTAAGCAAAACATATGCATCAGTTAACGCAGCTCATCAGTTTTATTACATCCATCCAACCTACACGCTAATAGGTAAAGATAGGTCCTAAACCCACCCGAGTATGTGTAGATTGTGTTCGTTTTCCCATGCTCTGCTCCGGATCCGACACAAAATTTCGGCAGCACCTCCCCCATGTTCTCCTGATACGCGTCTCGGCAATAAGCAGAGAGGATGTGCACCTGGAGAAAAATAGGGAGGCACTGACGAAATTATACGTCGGATCCGGAGCAGAGCATATGAGAAAACGAACCCAATCTACATATACTCGGGCTGTCCATGGATAATGTTGGACAATTCGAAAGAATCACGATTATAAATATGCAAATGCATGCATATTTATAAATGTAACGGTTCTGAACGGGAGACACATAGTGGTTACGCATACTGATGATTGACACCTATAGCTAGCAAGTTTCATCGGCACGAAAATCGGAATAGAGCAAAGGAAGGGGGAGGAGGAGATGTCATTTGTGCTCACCCACGAACGCATGGGCAGAGTTCGTCGAATGCACGGGGAGGTCATCGAACACCAGACCCTCACAGTGACGAAACAACTGCGAATTTAAAACCACCCGATCAACACAAATATGATGTTTTTTATAACAAAATTGAAAAATATATGACCTAACTCATAATTCACAAATATATGACCCCGTCGGCCTCTGGAAGTCCAAAGAGCACCTTTTTCGGGAGGTGTCGGGGGTCGGGGTGTCGTGTCGGGGTC
>NC_041391.1:84796835-84807690 GCF_002162155.2 Triticum dicoccoides
GGGCTAGGGGGCGGGCACGGGGTGAGAATAGGTGTGAGGGGAGAGTGAGAAAGACAGACGGGACGCCTCGTTAAGTCACTCTCTTTGCCGTCTGCTAGCAGACGGCAAAGAGAGGGACCGTTATGGCTGGCCCACGCTACTTCTTTGCCTTCTGCTAGCAGACGGCAAAGAAGTTGACCTAGCCACGCCGTGCACCGTGGGGCCCTCCAGGCTCTTTACCGTCTGACTTTTACCTCGTTGCCGTCAGCTGGCAGACAGCGAAGAGGGGGCAGATGGCAAGAATATATTTGCCATCACCTCTTTCTTTGTCTTCCGCTTTTCCAAAGTAGACGGCAAAGAGTCTCTTTGTCATTAGCTAGTAGACGGCAAAGAGGGGGCAGATGACAACTTCCCAGATTCTAGTGGTACAAGTAAGGGAATACAATTTGTCCTCAATTCTCACACATAATTCCTGTCATGCATGAATGGAAATAAAATGACTCATCCCATGTTTAATCTCAATACAACTTCCTACTCTAAACTCCCATTCTCCTTCCCAAATATTGCCAAACACGTTATTAGGTTGATACCATGTAGACAGATAATAAGATGCAACACATGTCGGTCAAGACTTGGATCAATCGAGGTTGGTCTTGATGAAATTAATTGCCCCTCTGCAGACCGATCCGAGGAATCTGTGCGGTGCGCGCTAGCACGTTGGGCTAACGTGATCCATCGTCCATGGCATCATCGATGGATCGGATCCACAACAGCTAGCTAGTTGCTCATGACAGGAAGTTGACCTTATGTTACTGGAGTACGTAGATTCCGTAGGCACTTGTTGACGAACCTGCCTAGCAAGCTGTGTACGATTCATCTGTCAGTCTAACTGTTGTACTCTGAATCCGCACTTCAGCACTCTGAATCCACACCGTAAAAATGTCGCACGTCTAACTGTTGTATGCACAGCAAAATCTCTCTGATAAAACTTTGGATCCATGGGTCGACCGAGAAACTGATTGATTTCTAATAGTCCGATCGTATCAATTATATAAAACTGTTGTGACAAACTAAAAATCCACTCCTCCACAACTTGAGGATAAGTAGTAGTTAATTCTGACATGAACCAAGATGCCTCCTTAATCTACTACGTCGCTGACATGTCAACACAAATCAAGTTTCCACTAAGCACGCACAAAGTCAGCACGCACAAATTTCCACTAACATTGTTTCAGACGTAGCACGGTCGACGGGATTCCTAATAAGAATAAGATTATCGGTCTGTACTGACAATGCCATCTTCATGAGACTCGAAGATGATGTTCCCATTGCTATGTTTTAGAAAATGCATGCTTGTTCAATATGATTCACTTAGTTTTTGCTCTGGAGTTTATTACCATTCTCTTATTTATTACCTGATGATCATCAGAGTTTGATTAATCTCACAATGTCCCTATAAATATAGTACGTGTCTAGTAGCTTTGTTTCTCAAAGACTTGGATCAATCGAGGTCTTCAGTTAAGTAGCTACCCAAAATCTGATGCTTCGTCTCCAGCTGGGCCGTGTCTGTGAAGACTAGGATCAGTCTAGGTCAGTCTAGATGAAATTAGTTCCCACTCTGCAGACCGATCCGAGGAATCTGCATGCTAGCACGTTCGGCTAACGTGATCCATGGCCGCATCGATGGATCGGACTGACAACAGCTAGCTAGTTGTTCATGACTCTCTCTCTCTCGGGACCTCCATGAAACCAAGTTGACCTTCTCGCCTTGGACAACTGACGAAGCACTTGGGAGGAAGGTACGTATGTGATCCCAGTAGATTACTTCGGCACATGTTAACAAAGCTACATAGAAAGCTGTGTACATGCATGCTTGCCTGCATGGGGCACGACTCGTCAGTGTTGACGCCATTAAAATCGGCCGTGCGTGATATCACATGGTGCAACCGCACAGCCTGGAGCGACGTGAACAAAATTTTCAACTGGATCAAAGCTCGATTGTATTTTACGGCCAATCAGACATTTTGGTCTTCCGCCTTTTTTTTACAGATACTTCCATTGCACGTCTAGCAACTATGCGTAGCAGGCCGGCCCAGCACCTGCTCAAAAAGGAAAAAAAAAAAGGGGAAAAGTGGGAGAGCTGGGTTTCAATCGCACCATTGGACGTATTTTGCGTAAAGTAACGCAAAAACCACTAATTAACCTTCCTTTTAGTGAAACATTATTGTAAATCTTAAAATTAGTTGAAAAAGATCATTGATTTAAAAAAATGAGTTCATCGATTTTGAAAACTAGTTCACCAATTTCTTTTAAAAGTTCAGACAACTGAAAAAAAGTTTCATCAATTTGAAAAATAGTTCCCACTGTTGAAAAAAAATGAAATAATTTCATCGAATTTGAAAAAAGTTCATCGAAATTCCAGAAGAAGTTCATCGGAACAAAACAAGTTCATCGATTATGGAAAAAGTGCATAAAATTTGAATTTTTCTCATAAAATTGGATAAAGCAAAGTTCACGCATTTACGGAAAACAAAATTCAGTTAGTCCAAGTACACACTGCGCAGCTTGTAGGTTCATATTCTAATCTCCGATCCGAGGAATCCTGTATATGGACAAGTTGTCTGACATGTCAGGATAATCAGTAAAGTTAATATGATACCCTAGGATTAGATTCTTCAACTACTTCGTACATCAAGAGTGTCCATGAAGTTAGCATGTGAGATATCTAAGTACCTGATGCTAGCCATTATTAACGAGACGCGTACAACCTCCATTCAAGTCTTCTCTCCAGTCTGTCCAGCATAGCTCTGTGTAACTTTTTTTTTTTTGCGGGCAACATAGCTCTGTGTAACTGCATGATTGAATCGGTATAATGTACAAGATAGTAAAGATACATAGTTAATAAAGGTATTTTCTTTGTTTCCCGTTGATTGACTCAGTATATTTTACTCATTTTGAATCCATTCCCTTGAAAAAGAAACATATTCAAACCCCAATTTAGTGTGTTTTGTTAGAGTATACGTAGTGTACCTGCGTACGGCTGTGGATACGGCACGACCTCTGGTCAGTGCGTGCGTGAGAGTAGTGGGCAGGTTGTTAGCCCCCACGATCGCATGGTAGTGGCACATGATCCTCTGTAAACTGTACATAGCCTCGAGCCTGCAGAGCTAATGCATGTGTGTTGAATCCCATCTCTTCTCCCTCTTCCATCATGGTATCAGATACCGCCGACCAGGCAAATCCCTTTGCTCCGGTCGTCGATCCCGCTTCCGCCGCCATGGGTGACAACCACAGCCCTCCTCCCTCCCCTGCTGCTAGCGACTCCGGCGCTCCCGTCGCCCCTGCTCCGCCTCCAGCGCTCCTTCCCGCCGCGCCACCAGCTGCCCCGCCTGCAGCCCTCGCGCCGGCGCCTGCATCCCCGCTCCCCTCTTCGGTGCTCCAGACCATCGACATACGTCGTCACGTCCCCGTCACTCTTGATCTCCTCGCCGGCAACTACGCACAGTGGCGCCGTCATTTTGACACGGCGATCGGCATGTTCGGGCTGCGCGCTCATCTTGACGCTGCTGCAGTGCCGCGCTTCGACGATCCCGAGTGGGCGATGGCTGATCATGCCGTCGTCCACTGGCTCAACACCACTGTTGCGCCCGATCTCCTGGACGCCGTCATGCAAGAGGAGGACACGGCGCTCTCCGTATGGACGTCGATCGACGGCGTCTTTCACGACAACCAGCTCGCTCGGGCGGTCTACATCGACGCCGAATACCACGCCGTGGTGCAGGGCGATCTCACGATCATGCAATATTGTACCAAGCTGAAGACGTACACGGACCAGCTGCGCGACCTCGGCCAGCCGGTGACGGAGACGCGCCAAGTCTTCCATCTTCTGCGTGGGCTCGCGCGCCAGTACCATGGCGCCATCCCACACATCACCTCGCGCAACCCCCTCCCCACGCTCCTTCAGACGCGCTCCTTCCTCCTCCTTGAGGAGCACCGTGCCGAGCAGACGGCGCGCCTCCAGGGCGCGCACGCGCTCGTCGCCGGGCGCGGCACTTCACCTCCGGCCGCTCCGCCTGTCGCCGCTCCCCCCGCCGCTCCCGGGCGCGGTGGTCGCGGGCGTCGCCGCGGGCGCGGCTCTGGCAACAGCGGCGGCTCTGGCTCCGGTGGTCTCCCTCAGCAGACGCCCCCACGCGTCCCCGGCTTGCCCGCCCTCGTGCCCGGCGCCAATTCTTGGACCGGCCTGGTCCAAGCCTGGCCCATGCCCTGGCGCGCTCCGGGTTCTGGCGTCCTTGGACCCCGCCCTGGCACTCCACCACAGCAGGCCATGTACGCCGCTCCTGCGCCCCCGCCTCCTGGCGCGTACGGCTTCGGCGGCTACGCACCGCCCGTCTACGGGCCCGTGCCCAACTACACCACCGTGCCCTCCGGCGTGCCCCCGCAGCACCAGCACCAGGCGCTAGACATGACCTCGCTCCAGGCTGCACTCCACAGCGCCACAGCCGGCCCGTCGTCCTCCGGCAGCTCCTCTGAGTGGTACATGGACTCCGGCGCCGCTGCACACATGACCAACTCGCCTGGTACTCTCCAATCCCTGCTCCCCTCCTCCTCCTCCTCTCACATTATCGTTGGCAGTGGTGAGCACCTTCCCGTTACACACACTGGTTCTGGTTCTCTCATTACTAGCACCTCCCCCGTACAGCTACGCAATGTTCTTGTCTCGCCTTCCCTCATCAAAAACCTCCTTTCTGTCCGTCAGATTTGCCGTGACAATCCAGTTTCAGTGGAATTTGACTTGCTTGGTTTCTCTGTCAAGGACCTGCGAACTCAGGTGGTGATTCTCCGCTGTGATTCTGATGGCGATCTCTACTCTGTGTCGGCGGCCCGGTCCACTGTGCTTCCTTTCGCCGGCGCAGTCACCATCGATCGCCTGCACCAGCGCCTTGGGCATCCAGGATCTGCACAACTTCAGCGTGTAGCTAGTCAGTCTCCATTTAGTTTCACAAAATCAGCGCCACACTCTTGTCACGCCTGTCGTGTTGGCAAACATGTGCGCTTGCCCTTTTCTGATTCTCTTAGCTGTACATATTTTCCATTTCAGCTACTGCACTTGGATGTATGGACATCTCCTGTTTCTAGTATTTCTGGCTACCAATTCTACCTAGTCGTTCTTGATGATTACACCCACTATGTCTGGACTTTCCCTCTCAAGAACAAATCTGACGTGCTGCCCATTTTGCGTGATTTCTATGCCTATGCGCGCACTCAGTTTCAGTTACCAGTGTTCTCTGTCCAAACTGACAACGGCCGAGAGTTCGACAGTCACGCCTCCCGTGCACTCCTCGCTTCGCACGGCACCGTGCTACGGCTATCCTTCCCTTACACCAGCCAGCAGAACGGCAAAGCGGAGCGCACTCTTCGTACCCTCAACGACAGCGTGCGTGCTCTGCTCTTCCATGCCTCGCTGCCGCCGCGCTTTTGGGCCGAAGCCCTGAACACTGCTACCTACCTGCTCAACAGACGCCCCTGTCATCGCACCTCGCCGCGCACTCCGCATGAGCTGCTGCTCGGTGTCGCACCCGATTACACTTCGCTTCGGGTTTTTGGCTGTCTATGCTACCCAAGCACTGCTGCTACTTTGCGCCACAAGCTTGACGCTCGCTCATCCGCCTGCGTTTTCCTCGGTTATCCCTCCGATCACCGCGGTTACCGCTGCCTCGACCTCGCATCCAAACGCGTCCTCACCTCACGCCATGTCTACTTCCATGAAGATACCTTCCCCTACGCTCCCAGTACTCATGCTCCTGCTTCGCCAGCACCTTCGCCCCCTAGCGCGTCGCCCCTGCTTCAGATCACCCGTCAGGTTCCCCCTTCGCCTGCAGATCGGCCACGCACGCCGTGGGCCGTCGGATCAGCACTGGACGGCATCGCCTTCCCGTCCCCCCGCGCGCCATCCGCTGATTCAAACACAGCCGCTGGATCGCGCGCGGGCGGCTCCCACGCCACTCGCTCGAGCGCGCGCTCGGCCACTTCAAGCACAGCCGCTGGATCCTGCACGGACGGCTCCTGCTCCTCATCGTCGAGCATGCCCTCTGCTGACTCCAGCGTCTCCCCTGCTCCGCCCACTCCGGCCGGCCCGTCGCACCGTGTACTCACCCGGGCTCAGGCTGGCATCTTCAAGCCTAATCCCAAGTACTACGACGCCGCGACTGCCCTGCCTTCCACTTCGCTCTCTCCTGTGCCCAGCTCTGTGCGAGTCGCCGTACGCGATCCGCACTGGCTCGCGGCCATGCGCGAAGAGCACGCCGCACTCGTCGCCAACCGTACTTGGGAGCTGGTTCCACGACCACCTGGCGCCAACTTGATCACAGGCAAATGGATCTTCAGGCACAAATTCCGCGCTGATGGCTCTCTGGAACGCTACAAGGCGCGGTGGGTCGTCCGCGGCTTCCGTCAGCGCGCGGGCGTGGACTACGGCGAGACCTTCTCGCCGGTGGTCAAGCCGGCCACCATCCGCACCGTCCTTACCGTCGCTGCTTCGCGCGGGTGGCCCGTTCACCAGCTGGACGTCAAGAATGCGTTCCTCCACGGGACGCTCGCCGAGGAGGTGTACTGCCTTCAGCCTGCCGGCTTCGTCGACGAGACTCGGCCGCACCATGTCTGTCGTCTAAACAAGTCGCTCTACGGGCTTAAACAAGCTCCCCATGCCTGGTTCCAGACGTTTGCCGGCTTCCTCAAGACGATCGGCTTCGCGGCGACACGCTCCGACTCCTCCCTGTTCATCTACACCAGCGGGGCGGACACGGCGTTCCTCCTCCTCTACGTCGACGACATCGTCCTCACTGCCTCGACTCCGGCTCTCCTTCGTCGAATTGTGCACCGGCTCACTGGTCAGTTCGCCATGAAGGACCTTGGTGCGCTGCGCTACTTCCTCGGCATCCAGGTCACGCGCACGCAGGCGGGCTTCTTCCTTTGTCAACAGAAGTACGCCGAGGAGATCATCGAACGCGCAGGCATGGATGCCTGCAAGCCGTCGCCCAAGCCCATCGACACCAAGGGCAAACTTCCTCAGGCTGGCGGCGCGCGCGTGCCTGACCCGTCGGCGTACCGCAGCATCGCCGGGGCCTTACAATACCTCACCATCACACGGCCCGAGCTCGCGTATGCCGTCCAACAGGTTTGTTTGCACATGCATGATCCGCGGGATTGCCACCAGGCTCTCGTCAAGCATGTGCTGCGCTACGTGCGCGGCGCGCCCGCCCACGGTCTCCATCTACGCGCCTCGCCTACACTGGATCTCCGCGCCTACACCGACGCCGACTGGGCGGGCTGCCCGGACACGCGCCGCTCGACATCTGGCTTCTGCGTCTACCTCGGCGACGCCCTCGTCTCCTGGTCGTCCAAGCGCCAGGCCACAGTGTCGCGCTCCAGCGCCGAAGCTGAGTACCGTGGCGTCGCCAATGCTGTCGCCGAGTGCGTGTGGCTCCGTCAGCTCCTTGGCGAGCTGCTCCTCCCCGTCCGCTCCGCGACTGTTGTCTTCTGCGACAACGTCTCGGCCTGCTACCTCTCCGCGAATCCAGTGCACCACCGGCGCACAAAGCATGTGGAGCTTGACATCCATTTTGTACGAGAGCGCGTGGCACTAGGCGAGTTCAGAGTTCTTCACATCCCCACCAAGCAGCAGCTCGCCGATGTTATGACCAAAGGCTTGTCCACGGACGTTTTTCTTCAGTTCCGGGACAGTCTTTGCGTCGCTCCGGCCGACGCCCAGACTGCGGGGGGGTGTTAGAGTATACGTAGTGTACCTGCGTACGGCTGTGGATACGGCACGACCTCTGGTCAGTGCGTGCGTGAGAGTAGTGGGCAGGTTGTTAGCCCCCACGATCGCATAGTAGTGGCACATGATCCTCTGTAAACTGTATATAGCCTCGAGCCTGCAGAGCTAATGCATGTGTGTTGAATCCCATCTCTTCTCCCTCTTCCATCATGTTTCGTGTATTTTCTGGTTCCCAAAATGTCATCAGCACAATTTCAGCGAACACGTAAATAATTAAATAATCATACATACCCACCAAGTCATTTAGTTTTTATCTTGGTGAGCTTAATGAATCTACCCACTTATTGTGTGTGGACTCCCAACAGTTGACAAATTTGAGTTAGATTTATGGCATAATTTTATATGGAATAATGGGGTGAATGAATAAGCGAGCCCTCCATGTTGATATGCGAAGATGTCCACTCACAAGGGGAGGTTTAGAAATTCGGCACATCTTTAGGTCCACTACTACTTAACCTGTCAAGGAGGCATCTTGCATCCTGTCAGAATTAACTACTACTTAACCTCAAGTTGTGGAGGAGGAGTTGATTGTTAGTTTGTCACAACAGTTTTATGTAATCGGTGCGATCGGACAATTAAAAATCAATCAGATTCCCAGTCGACCCATGGATCCCAAGTTTTATCGGAGAGGTAGATCTGGCATTCGATTTTGCTGTGCATACAAGAGTTAGACGTGCGACATTTTTACGACACGGATTTAAGCCGCACAACTTGTGCACAGATACCTCTGAGAACATAGATACCTCTGAGAACAACTACTAACTGAAATCTCACTTTTACGACACGATTGTGCAGATGAATCAAGCACGTCGTCAAGATATACTCAACACTCAATACATATGATTTACTACCTAGTTTTTGCTCTAGAGGCAAGTGTCTATTATTACCTGATAATCAACCTCATAATTAATGTCCCTATATGTATAGTACGTGTCCAGCTAGGATGTGTTTCTCAAAGACTTGGATCGGTCGAGGTCTTCAGTTAACTAGACTTGGATCGGTCTTGATGAATTTAATTTCCACTCTGCAGATCGATCCGAGGAATCTGCGTGGTGCGTGCTAGCACGTTGGGCTAACGTGATACTCCCTCCGTTCCTAAATACTTGTCTTTCTAGAGATTTCAACAAGTGACTACATACGACGCAAAATGAGTGAATCTACACTTGAAAATATGTCTACATACATCCGTATGTTGAGTCCATTTGAAATGCCTAGAAAGACAAGTATTTGGGAACGGAGGGAGTACATGGCCGCATCGACGGATCGGACCGACAACAGCTGGCTAGTTGCTCATGAGTATATCTCGGGACCTCCATGAAAGCAAGTTGACCTACTCGGCTTAGACTATCGACGAAGCACATGGGAGGAAGGAACGTATGTGACTGGAGTACTTAGATTCCTTAGGCACTTAAACCTGCCTAGCAAGCTGTGTACATATGTAACTAGGAGGATGTGAATCTGGAGAGCATTTGTTTGTACAAGTACAACTAACTAGCATTGCTTTTGTGATCATATGAGGACGAAAAATGTAATTTAAAAACATCCCAATGTTGCAATAGTACTGTAGCAGCAGGGCCAGACGAGGAGATGGAGGCAGTCACCTTGTCGTCCTCCTAGCAGCAGGGCCTGCGCTCTGGTGGACTCGACCGGTTGCTGGGCCAGATAAGTCAGGTTTCTTCTTTCCTTTTCCCTTTCGCTCCTGTTTTTTGCTTTTTGGCTTTTTATTTGAATCCTTGCCACTGATTTAAAATCAAACAAGTTTCAAAACCAGTGCCAAACTTCTCTGAAATATATATATGTTGCCACAATGGACCTAGCCAAAAGCACATAAATTATTTCAAGGCATTTTGAATTTATATTCTAATTATTATGAATATAAATCTAAACTCAAATAGAGTATTTATTTCTATTCAAAGACAATTAATTCCTTGAAATTGTTCACTATTTTTGGATTGGATCAAAATCCTTGCCTAAATTAACAAACATCAACGAAAGAATTTATGGAATCATTAAATGCATTTTTAGGGTGCTTTTCCCTTTTATTTAATTTGAGGCTTTGAAAAATTCCCTCAATTCCAATTTCTTGAATTTAAACATGATGCATGATCATTCTAGATGCAACTATTTGCTGGCAATATTCTATATCCATGCTAGATAAGGATCCATGGCTGGCTGGAGGTGGCCGGGGAGGGATGGGGTTGCATGGGAGAGACAAAGGGGTTTTGTGCAAAAGCCAATAGCGGAGTTGTGGCATTCTTTTTGTAAAAGTGCCACCGCTAGCCTTATGTGCTCCACATATAGATCTGACGGTCGAAAGTGTGCTCGGACCCGTGCTCCTTCGTATACCATGAAATAACACTAGTAGAAAAAGGTTCATACGTGAAGCCCAATAGTGCCGGTTTGTATTAGAGCCGACACTAATGTGTACAATAGCACCGGTTCGTGGCGGCGATCAATAGCGCCGGTTCGTGGCTAACCTTTAGTACCGGTTCATGCCACGAACCGGTACTAAAGGGTATGTGTCAGCCTGCGGTCAGGGTATGGTCCCACCATCACCATATAGTGCCGGTTAGTACCACGAACCGGTACTAATGAGGTTATGGCAAGCTATGTTTAGTCCCACCTCGCCAAGAGAGAGGGAGTAAGAGCGGTTTATAAGCCCTGAGTGCAGAGACAATGAAGAAGAGGCTTAGTGCTCACGTTGCTTAGCTTCAATCCTTTGGGAATACGGTAGATTGCACGGAGCTACGCGCAGTGCAGTTTACACTATCCCAAAAGGGTTGAAGCAAATTAACGAGCATTGCACCTCTTTTTTATTTTTAATAACTTATTACAACTCCGGACTTCTTCTTTTTTATTTTTAATAACTTATTACAACTCCGGACTTCTTCTGTTATGGCAAAAGGAAGGAGGAGAAGAAGAAGGAGGAGGAGGAGAAGAAGAAGAAGAAGAGGAAGAAGAAGAAGAAGAGGAGGAGGAGGAAGAATGAGAAGAGGAAGAAGAAGGAGAAGAAGAAGGAGGAGGAGAAGAAGGAGGTGGAAG
>NC_041391.1:84810237-84811147 GCF_002162155.2 Triticum dicoccoides
ATAAGAAGAGGAAGAAGAAGGAGAAGAAGAAGAAGGAGAAGGAGAAGGAGAAGAAGAATAAGAAGAGGAAGAAGAAGGAGAAGAAAGAATAAGAAGAGGAAGAAGAAGGAGAAGAAGAAGAAGGAGAAGGAGAAGGAGAAGGAGAAGAAGAATAAGAAGAGGAAGAGGAAGAAGAAGAAGAAGGAGGAGAAGGAGAAGGAGAAGAAGAATAAGAAGAGGAAGATAAAAATAAAGCAGAAAATAAATAAATATAAAGCAAAAATATTCACAAAGAAACTAAATACGGCAAAAAAACTACTCAGAAATAAATAGAAGAAAAAAATAGAGCAGAAAATTAAAAAAAATGTTGGGGCGCTGCCCGGTGAACCTTGGGGCGCTGCCCGGTGAGCCTACCAGTCCTAGGGTGTGCAAATGCAGGCCCAGAAGGGCCAGGAGGCTCACCGGGCAGCGCGCCTTAGTTAGGCCCAGAAGCCTGCTATTTAGAGGAGTTCGAAATGGCAGCCGCGGCTGGGTTTATAAACCAGTGCGGCTGCCCTTCGCTCGGCGAGGTGGGACTAAACATAGAGCACCGCGGGTGGCAACGCACGGCCTTTAGTACCGGTTTGTGGTACAAACCGGTACTAAAGGCCCCCCTTTAGTACCGGTTGGTGCCACCAACCGGTACTAAAGGGCCTCGTTTCCCGCTGCTTGGGCTGGCCAAAATTGGCCTTTAGTACCGGTTGGTGGCTCGAACCGGTACTAAAGGCTACCCCTATATATATGGCACTTATGAAAAACCAGTTATCGTCGCCACTTCTCGTTCCACGAATCGCGCGAGAGTCGATCTCTCCGCCGTCGCCCTCGCCGCCCCCGCCGCCGTCGTCGTCGTCGCCGCGCGCCCCCGCCGCCCGTCGTCGTCGCCGCCCCCGCC